>NC_092736.1:0-359500 GCF_047496885.1 Scyliorhinus torazame
CTCCTTATATAACTACAATCTAATCTTCGCTGCTCACGTACTATTTTCCAACTTGTATTTATTTTAAATTTTTAAATATGTTCTCAGTTCCGTGAAACAAGATGACGTAAAATCCTATGCGGAAAAGAATGTTGAACGTGCGCCAGTAAAGTGGCAGACGCTTCGGCGCTGTATCCCTTATTGGGTGCAGAAAAAAGGGTAACCACCCATCTGTCCGTAACCCGGAATCCTAACCCTAACCCTAACCCTAACCCTAACCATAACCCTAAAAATTAGATTAAAGGATGCAATTTTAAGCTACTTATTGCCTCCTAAAATGTACAAATATTTTGCGGTGCGCACTACGTGCGCAGATGTTGTGAGTCTATGGGCTCGCCGCCTAGCGGCAGCAAGGCACCTCTCTTTCGTCAAGGACCGCAAGACTCTTTTGACACTTTTTACAAAACCCTAACCTTAACCCTAAACCTAACCCTAACCCTAAAAATTAGATTAAAGGATGCAATTTCAAGCTATTTATTGCCTCCTAAAACGTGCAAATATTTTGCGGCGCGCACTACCTGTGCAGATGTTGCGAGCCTATGGGCTCGCCGCCTAGCGGCAGCAAGGCATCTCTCTTTCATCACGCACCGCAAGACTTTTTTGACACTTTTTACAAAACCCTAACCCTAACCCTAACCCTAAAAATTAGATTAAAGGATGCAATTTTAAGCTACTTATTGCCTCCTAAAATGTGCAAATATTTTGCGGCGCGCACTACGTGCGCAGATGTTGCGAGCCTATGGGCTCGCCGCCTAGCGGCAGCAAGGCGCCTCTCTTTCGTCAAGGACCGCAAGACTCTTTTGACACTTTTTACAAAACCCTAACCTTAACCCTAAACCTAACCCTAACCCTAAAAATTAGATTAAAGGATGCAATTTCAAGCTATTTATTGCCTCCTAAAACGTGCAAATATTTTGCGGCGCGCACTACCTGTGCAGATGTTGCGAGCCTATGGGCTCGCCGCCTAGCAGCAGCAAGGCATCTCTCTTTCATCAAGCACCGCAAGACTTTTTTGACACTTTTTACAAAACCCTAACCCTAACCCTAACCCTAAAAATTAGATTAAAGGATGCAATTTCAAGCTATTTATTGCCTCCTAAAACGTGCAAATATTTTGCGGCGCGCACTACCTGTGCAGATGTTGCGAGCCTATGGGCTCGCCGCCTAGCGGCAGCAAGGCATCTCTCTTTCATCACGCACCGCAAGACTTTTTTGACACTTTTTACAAAACCCTAACCCTAACCCTAAAAATTAGATTAAAGGATGTAATTTTAAGCTACTTATTGCCTCCTAAAATGTGCAAATATTTTGCGGCGCGCACTACCTGTGCAGATGTTGCGAGCCTATGGGCTCGCCGCCTAGCGGCAGCAAGGCATCTCTCTTTCATCAAGCACCGCAAGACTTTTTTGACACTTTTTACAAAACCCTAACCCTAACCCTAACCCTAAAAATTAGATTAAAGGATGCAATTTCAAGCTATTTATTGCCTCCTAAAACGTGCAAATATTTTGCGGCGCGCACTACCTGTGCAGATGTTGCGAGCCTATGGGCTCGCCGCCTAGCGGCAGCAAGGCATCTCTCTTTCATCACGCACCGCAAGACTTTTTTGACACTTTTTACAAAACCCTAACCCTAACCCTAAAAATTAGATTAAAGGATGCAATTTTAAGCTACTTATTGCCTCCTAAAATGTGCAAATATTTTGCGGCGCGCACTACCTGTGCAGATGTTGCGAGCCTATGGGCTCGCCGCCTAGCGGCAGCAAGGCATCTCTCTTTCATCAAGCACCGCAAGACTTTTTTGACACTTTTTACAAAACCCTAACCCTAACCCTAACCCTAAAAATTAGATTAAAGGATGCAATTTCAAGCTATTTATTGCCTCCTAAAACGTGCAAATATTTTGCGGCGCGCACTACCTGTGCAGATGTTGCGAGCCTATGGGCTCGCCGCCTAGCGGCAGCAAGGCATCTCTCTTTCATCACGCACCGCAAGACTTTTTTGACACTTTTTACAAAACCCTAACCCTAACCCTAAAAATTAGATTAAAGGATGCAATTTTAAGCTACTTATTGCCTCCTAAAATGTGCAAATATTTTGCGGCGCGCACTACGTGCGCAGATGTTGCGAGCCTATGGGCTCGCCGCCTAGCGGCAGCAAGGCACCTCTCTTTCGTCAAGGACCGCAAGACTCTTTTGACACTTTTTACAAAACCCTAACCTTAACCCTAAACCTAACCCTAACCCTAAAAATTAGATTAAAGGATGCAATTTCAAGCTATTTATTGCCTCCTAAAACGTGCAAATATTTTGCGGCGTGCACTACGTGCGCAGATGTTGCGAGCCTATGGGCTCGCCGCCTAGCGGCAGCAAGGCACCTCTCTTTCATCAAGCACCGCAAGACTTTTTTGACACTTTTTACAAAACCCTAACTCTACCCCTACCCCTACCCCTAACCCTACCCCTAACCCTAACCCCTAAACCTAACCCTACACATTTACAATTTTAAATAATCTTTCATCCCAACCTCCTTATATAACTACAATCTAATCTTCGCTGCTCACGTACTATTTTCCAACTTGTATTTATTTTAAATTTTTAAATATGTTCTCAGTTCCGTGAAACAAGATGACGTAAAATCCTATGCGGAAAAGAATGTTGAACGTGCGCCAGTAAAGTGGCAGACGCTTCGGTGCTGTATCCCTTATTGGGTGCAGAAAAAAGGGTAACCACCCATCTGTCCGTAACCCGGAATCCTAACCCTAACCCTAACCCTAACCATAACCCTAAAAATTAGATTAAAGGATGCAATTTTAAGCTACTTATTGCCTCCTAAAATGTACAAATATTTTGCGGTGCGCACTACGTGCGCAGATGTTGTGAGTCTATGGGCTCGCCGCCTAGCGGCAGCAAGGCACCTCTCTTTCGTCAAGGACCGCAAGACTCTTTTGACACTTTTTACAAAACCCTAACCTTAACCCTAAACCTAACCCTAACCCTAAAAATTAGATTAAAGGATGCAATTTCAAGCTATTTATTGCCTCCTAAAACGTGCAAATATTTTGCGGCGCGCACTACCTGTGCAGATGTTGCGAGCCTATGGGCTCGCCGCCTAGCGGCAGAAAGGCATCTCTCTTTCATCAAGCACCGCAAGACTTTTTTGACACTTTTTACAAAACCCTAACCCTAACCCTAAAAATTAGATTAAAGGATGCAATTTCAAGCTATTTATTGCCTCCTAAAACGTGCAAATATTTTGCGGCGCGCACTACCTGTGCAGATGTTGCGAGCCTATGGGCTCGCCGCCTAGCGGCAGAAAGGCATCTCTCTTTCATCAAGCACCGCAAGACTTTTTTGACACTTTTTGCAAAACCCTAACCCTAACCCTAAAAATTAGATTAAAGGATGCAATTTTAAGCTACTTATTGCCTCCTAAAATGTGCAAATATTTTGCGGCGCGCACTGCGTGCGCAAATGTTGCGAGCCTATGGGCTCGCCGCCTAGCGGCAGCAAGGCGCCTCTCTTTCGTCAAGGACCGCAAGACTCTTTTGACACTTTTTACAAAACCCTAACCTTAACCCTAAACCTAACCCTAACCCTAAAAATTAGATTAAAGGATGCAATTTCAAGCTATTTATTGCCTCCTAAAACGTGCAAATATTTTGCGGCGCGCACTACCTGTGCAGATGTTGCGAGCCTATGGGCTCGCCGCCTAGCGGCAGCAAGGCATCTCTCTTTCATCAAGCACCGCAAGACTTTTTTGACACTTTTTACAAAACCCTAAGCCTAACCCTAACCCTAAAAATTAGATTAAAGGATGCAATTTTAAGCTACTTATTGCCTCCTAAAATGTGCAAATATTTTGCGGCGCGCACTACGTGCGCAGATGTTGCGAGCCTATGGGCTCGCCGCCTAGCGGCAGCAAGGCATCTCTCTTTCATCAAGCACCGCAAGACTTTTTTGACACTTTTTACAAAACCCTAACCCTACCCCTACCCCTACCCCTAACCCTACCCCTAACCCTAACCCCTAAACCTAACCCTACACATTTACAATTTTAAATAATCTTTCATCCCAACCTCCTTATATAACTACAATCTAATCTTCGCTGCTCACGTACTATTTTCCAACTTGTATTTATTTTAAATTTTTAAATATGTTCTCAGTTCCGTGAAACAAGATGACGTAAAATCCTATGCGGAAAAGAATGTTGAACGTGCGCCAGTAAAGTGGCAGACGCTTTGGTGCTTTATCCCTTATTGGGTGCAGAAAAAAGGGTAACCACCCATCTGTCCGTAACCCGGAATCCTAACCCTAACCCTAACCCTAACCATAACCCTAAAAATTAGATTAAAGGATGCAATTTTAAGCTACTTATTGCCTCCTAAAATGTACAAATATTTTGCGGTGCGCACTACGTGCGCAGATGTTGTGAGTCTATGGGCTCGCCGCCTAGCGGCAGCAAGGCACCTCTCTTTCGTCAAGGACCGCAAGACTCTTTTGACACTTTTTACAAAACCCTAACCTTAACCCTAAACCTAACCCTAACCCTAAAAATTAGATTAAAGGATGCAATTTCAAGCTATTTATTGCCTCCTAAAACGTGCAAATATTTTGCGGCGCGCACTACCTGTGCAGATGTTGCGAGCCTATGGGCTCGCCGCCTAGCGGCAGCAAGGCATCTCTCTTTCATCAAGCACCGCAAGACTTTTTTGACACTTTTTACAAAACCCTAACCCTAACCCTAAAAATTAGATTAAAGGATGCAATTTCAAGCTATTTATTGCCTCCTAAAACGTGCAAATATTTTGCGGCGCGCACTACCTGTGCAGATGTTGCGAGCCTATGGGCTCGCCGCCTAGCGGCAGAAAGGCATCTCTCTTTCATCAAGCACCGCAAGACTTTTTTGACACTTTTTGCAAAACCCTAACCCTAACCCTAAAAATTAGATTAAAGGATGCAATTTTAAGCTACTTATTGCCTCCTAAAATGTGCAAATATTTTGCGGCGCGCACTACGTGCGCAGATGTTGCGAGCCTATGGGCTCGCCGCCTAGCGGCAGCAAGGCGCCTCTCTTTCGTCAAGGACCGCAAGACTCTTTTGACACTTTTTACAAAACCCTAACCTTAACCCTAAACCTAACCCTAACCCTAAAAATTAGATTAAAGGATGCAATTTCAAGCTATTTATTGCCTCCTAAAACGTGCAAATATTTTGCGGCGCGCACTACCTGTGCAGATGTTGCGAGCCTATGGGCTCGCCGCCTAGCGGCAGCAAGGCATCTCTCTTTCATCAAGCACCGCAAGACTTTTTTGACACTTTTTACAAAACCCTAACCCTAACCCTAACCCTAAAAATTAGATTAAAGGATGCAATTTCAAGCTATTTATTGCCTCCTAAAACGTGCAAATATTTTGCGGCGCGCACTACCTGTGCAGATGTTGCGAGCCTATGGGCTCGCCGCCTAGCGGCAGCAAGGCATCTCTCTTTCATCACGCACCGCAAGACTTTTTTGACACTTTTTACAAAACCCTAACCCTAACCCTAAAAATTAGATTAAAGGATGTAATTTTAAGCTACTTATTGCCTCCTAAAATGTGCAAATATTTTGCGGCGCGCACTACCTGTGCAGATGTTGCGAGCCTATGGGCTCGCCGCCTAGCGGCAGCAAGGCATCTCTCTTTCATCAAGCACCGCAAGACTTTTTTGACACTTTTTACAAAACCCTAACCCTAACCCTAACCCTAAAAATTAGATTAAAGGATGCAATTTCAAGCTATTTATTGCCTCCTAAAACGTGCAAATATTTTGCGGCGCGCACTACCTGTGCAGATGTTGCGAGCCTATGGGCTCGCCGCCTAGCGGCAGCAAGGCATCTCTCTTTCATCACGCACCGCAAGACTTTTTTGACACTTTTTACAAAACCCTAACCCTAACCCTAAAAATTAGATTAAAGGATGCAATTTTAAGCTACTTATTGCCTCCTAAAATGTGCAAATATTTTGCGGCGCGCACTACGTGCGCAGATGTTGCGAGCCTATGGGCTCGCCGCCTAGCGGCAGCAAGGCACCTCTCTTTCGTCAAGGACCGCAAGACTCTTTTGACACTTTTTACAAAACCCTAACCTTAACCCTAAACCTAACCCTAACCCTAAAAATTAGATTAAAGGATGCAATTTCAAGCTATTTATTGCCTCCTAAAACGTGCAAATATTTTGCGGCGTGCACTACGTGCGCAGATGTTGCGAGCCTATGGGCTCGCCGCCTAGCGGCAGCAAGGCACCTCTCTTTCATCAAGCACCGCAAGACTTTTTTGACACTTTTTACAAAACCCTAACTCTACCCCTACCCCTACCCCTAACCCTACCCCTAACCCTAACCCCTAAACCTAACCCTACACATTTACAATTTTAAATAATCTTTCATCCCAACCTCCTTATATAACTACAATCTAATCTTCGCTGCTCACGTACTATTTTCCAACTTGTATTTATTTTAAATTTTTAAATATGTTCTCAGTTCCGTGAAACAAGATGACGTAAAATCCTATGCGGAAAAGAATGTTGAACGTGCGCCAGTAAAGTGGCAGACGCTTTCGTGCTGTATCCCTTATTGGGTGCAGAAAAAAGGGTAACCACCCATCTGTCCGTAACCCGGAATCCTAACCCTAACCCTAACCCTAACCATAACCCTAAAAATTAGATTAAAGGATGCAATTTTAAGCTACTTATTGCCTCCTAAAATGTACAAATATTTTGCGGTGCGCACTACGTGCGCAGATGTTGTGAGTCTATGGGCTCGCCGCCTAGCGGCAGCAAGGCACCTCTCTTTCGTCAAGGACCGCAAGACTCTTTTGACACTTTTTACAAAACCCTAACCTTAACCCTAAACCTAACCCTAACCCTAAAAATTAGATTAAAGGATGCAATTTCAAGCTATTTATTGCCTCCTAAAACGTGCAAATATTTTGCGGCGCGCACTACCTGTGCAGATGTTGCGAGCCTATGGGCTCGCCGCCTAGCGGCAGAAAGGCATCTCTCTTTCATCAAGCACCGCAAGACTTTTTTGACACTTTTTACAAAACCCTAACCCTAACCCTAAAAATTAGATTAAAGGATGCAATTTCAAGCTATTTATTGCCTCCTAAAACGTGCAAATATTTTGCGGCGCGCACTACCTGTGCAGATGTTGCGAGCCTATGGGCTCGCCGCCTAGCGGCAGAAAGGCATCTCTCTTTCATCAAGCACCGCAAGACTTTTTTGACACTTTTTGCAAAACCCTAACCCTAACCCTAAAAATTAGATTAAAGGATGCAATTTTAAGCTACTTATTGCCTCCTAAAATGTGCAAATATTTTGCGGCGCGCACTGCGTGCGCAGATGCTGCGAGCCTATGGGCTCGCCGCCTAGCGGCAGCAAGGCGCCTCTCTTTCGTCAAGGACCGCAAGACTCTTTTGACACTTTTTACAAAACCCTAACCTTAACCCTAAACCTAACCCTAACCCTAAAAATTAGATTAAAGGATGCAATTTCAAGCTATTTATTGCCTCCTAAAACGTGCAAATATTTTGCGGCGCGCACTACCTGTGCAGATGTTGCGAGCCTATGGGCTCGCCGCCTAGCGGCAGCAAGGCATCTCTCTTTCATCAAGCACCGCAAGACTTTTTTGACACTTTTTACAAAACCCTAAGCCTAACCCTAACCCTAAAAATTAGATTAAAGGATGCAATTTTAAGCTACTTATTGCCTCCTAAAATGTGCAAATATTTTGCGGCGCGCACTACGTGCGCAGATGTTGCGAGCCTATGGGCTCGCCGCCTAGCGGCAGCAAGGCATCTCTCTTTCATCAAGCACCGCAAGACTTTTTTGACACTTTTTACAAAACCCTAACCCTACCCCTACCCCTACCCCTAACCCTACCCCTAACCCTAACCCCTAAACCTAACCCTACACATTTACAATTTTAAATAATCTTTCATCCCAACCTCCTTATATAACTACAATCTAATCTTCGCTGCTCACGTACTATTTTCCAACTTGTATTTATTTTAAATTTTTAAATATGTTCTCAGTTCCGTGAAACAAGATGACGTAAAATCCTATGCGGAAAAGAATGTTGAACGTGCGCCAGTAAAGTGGCAGACGCTTCGGCGCTGTATCCCTTATTGGGTGCAGAAAAAAGGGTAACCACCCATCTGTCCGTAACCCGGAATCCTAACCCTAACCCTAACCCTAACCCTAACCATAACCCTAAAAATTAGATTAAAGGATGCAATTTTAAGCTACTTATTGCCTCCTAAAATGTACAAATATTTTGCGGTGCGCACTACGTGCGCAGATGTTGTGAGTCTATGGGCTCGCCGCCTAGCGGCAGCAAGGCACCTCTCTTTCGTCAAGGACCGCAAGACTCTTTTGACACTTTTTACAAAACCCTAACCTTAACCCTAAACCTAACCCTAACCCTAAAAATTAGATTAAAGGATGCAATTTCAAGCTATTTATTGCCTCCTAAAACGTGCAAATATTTTGCGGCGCGCACTACCTGTGCAGATGTTGCGAGCCTATGGGCTCGCCGCCTAGCGGCAGCAAGGCATCTCTCTTTCATCACGCACCGCAAGACTTTTTTGACACTTTTTACAAAACCCTAACCCTAACCCTAACCCTAAAAATTAGATTAAAGGATGCAATTTTAAGCTACTTATTGCCTCCTAAAATGTGCAAATATTTTGCGGCGCGCACTACGTGCGCAGATGTTGCGAGCCTATGGGCTCGCCGCCTAGCGGCAGCAAGGCGCCTCTCTTTCGTCAAGGACCGCAAGACTCTTTTGACACTTTTTACAAAACCCTAACCTTAACCCTAAACCTAACCCTAACCCTAAAAATTAGATTAAAGGATGCAATTTCAAGCTATTTATTGCCTCCTAAAACGTGCAAATATTTTGCGGCGCGCACTACCTGTGCAGATGTTGCGAGCCTATGGGCTCGCCGCCTAGCGGCAGCAAGGCATCTCTCTTTCATCACGCACCGCAAGACTTTTTTGACACTTTTTACAAAACCCTAACCCTAACCCTAACCCTAAAAATTAGATTAAAGGATGCAATTTTAAGCTACTTATTGCCTCCTAAAATGTGCAAATATTTTGCGGCGCGCACTACGTGCGCAGATGTTGTGAGTCTATGGGCTCGCCGCCTAGTGGCAGCAAGGCACCTCTCTTTCGTCAAGGACCGCAAGACTCTTTTGACACTTTTTACAAAACCCTAACCTTAACCCTAAACCTAACCCTAACCCTAAAAATTAGATTAAAGGATGCAATTTCAAGCTATTTATTGCCTCCTAAAACGTGCAAATATTTTGCGGCGCGCACTACCTGTGCAGATGTTGCGAGCCTATGGGCTCGCCGCCTAGCGGCAGAAAGGCATCTCTCTTTCATCAAGCACTGCAAGACTTTTTTGACACTTTTTACAAAACCCTAACCCTAACCCTAAAAATTAGATTAAAGGATGCAATTTCAAGCTATTTATTGCCTCCTAAAACGTGCAAATATTTTGCGGCGCGCACTACCTGTGCAGATGTTGCGAGCCTATGGGCTCGCCGCCTAGCGGCAGCAAGGCATCTCTCTTTCATCACGCACCGCAAGACTTTTTTGACACTTTTTACAAAACCCTAACCCTAACCCTAAAAATTAGATTAAAGGATGCAATTTTAAGCTACTTATTGCCTCCTAAAATGTGCAAATATTTTGCGGCGCGCACTACGTGCGCAGATGTTGCGAGCCTATGGGCTCGCCGCCTAGCGGCAGCAAGGCACCTCTCTTTCGTCAAGGACCGCAAGACTCTTTTGACACTTTTTACAAAACCCTAACCTTAACCCTAAACCTAACCCTAACCCTAAAAATTAGATTAAAGGATGCAATTTCAAGCTATTTATTGCCTCCTAAAACGTGCAAATATTTTGCGGCGCGCACTACCTGTGCAGATGTTGCGAGCCTATGGGCTCGCCGCCTAGCGGCAGAAAGGCATCTCTCTTTCATCAAGCACCGCAAGACTTTTTTGACACTTTTTACAAAACCCTAACCCTAACCCTAAAAATTAGATTAAAGGATGCAATTTCAAGCTATTTATTGCCTCCTAAAACGTGCAAATATTTTGCGGCGCGCACTACCTGTGCAGATGTTGCGAGCCTATGGGCTCGCCGCCTAGCGGCAGAAAGGCATCTCTCTTTCATCAAGCACCGCAAGACTCTTTTGACACTTTTTGCAAAACCCTAACCCTAACCCTAAAAATTAGATTAAAGGATGCAATTTTAAGCTACTTATTGCCTCCTAAAATGTGCAAATATTTTGCGGCGCGCACTGCGTGCGCAGATGTTGCGAGCCTATGGGCTCGCCGCCTAGCGGCAGAAAGGCATCTCTCTTTCATCACGCACCGCAAGACTTTTTTGACACTTTTTACAAAACCCTAACCCTAACCCTAACCCTAAAAATTAGATTAAAGGATGCAATTTTAAGCTACTTATTGCCTCCTAAAATGTGCAAATATTTTGCGGCGCGCACTACGTGCGCAGATGTTGTGAGTCTATGGGCTCGCCGCCTAGTGGCAGCAAGGCACCTCTCTTTCGTCAAGGACCGCAAGACTCTTTTGACACTTTTTACAAAACCCTAACCTTAACCCTAAACCTAACCCTAACCCTAAAAATTAGATTAAAGGATGCAATTTCAAGCTATTTATTGCCTCCTAAAACGTGCAAATATTTTGCGGCGCGCACTACCTGTGCAGATGTTGCGAGCCTATGGGCTCGCCGCCTAGCGGCAGAAAGGCATCTCTCTTTCATCAAGCACTGCAAGACTTTTTTGACACTTTTTACAAAACCCTAACCCTAACCCTAAAAATTAGATTAAAGGATGCAATTTCAAGCTATTTATTGCCTCCTAAAACGTGCAAATATTTTGCGGCGCGCACTACCTGTGCAGATGTTGCGAGCCTATGGGCTCGCCGCCTAGCGGCAGCAAGGCATCTCTCTTTCATCACGCACCGCAAGACTTTTTTGACACTTTTTACAAAACCCTAACCCTAACCCTAAAAATTAGATTAAAGGATGCAATTTTAAGCTACTTATTGCCTCCTAAAATGTGCAAATATTTTGCGGCGCGCACTACGTGCGCAGATGTTGCGAGCCTATGGGCTCGCCGCCTAGCGGCAGCAAGGCACCTCTCTTTCGTCAAGGACCGCAAGACTCTTTTGACACTTTTTACAAAACCCTAACCTTAACCCTAAACCTAACCCTAACCCTAAAAATTAGATTAAAGGATGCAATTTCAAGCTATTTATTGCCTCCTAAAACGTGCAAATATTTTGCGGCGCGCACTACCTGTGCAGATGTTGCGAGCCTATGGGCTCGCCGCCTAGCGGCAGAAAGGCATCTCTCTTTCATCAAGCACCGCAAGACTTTTTTGACACTTTTTACAAAACCCTAACCCTAACCCTAAAAATTAGATTAAAGGATGCAATTTCAAGCTATTTATTGCCTCCTAAAACGTGCAAATATTTTGCGGCGCGCACTACCTGTGCAGATGTTGCGAGCCTATGGGCTCGCCGCCTAGCGGCAGAAAGGCATCTCTCTTTCATCAAGCACCGCAAGACTCTTTTGACACTTTTTGCAAAACCCTAACCCTAACCCTAAAAATTAGATTAAAGGATGCAATTTTAAGCTACTTATTGCCTCCTAAAATGTGCAAATATTTTGCGGCGCGCACTGCGTGCGCAGATGTTGCGAGCCTATGGGCTCGCCGCCTAGCGGCAGCAAGGCGCCTCTCTTTCGTCAAGGACCGCAAGACTCTTTTGACACTTTTTACAAAACCCTAACCTTAACCCTAAACCTAACCCTAACCCTAAAAATTAGATTAAAGGATGCAATTTCAAGCTATTTATTGCCTCCTAAAACGTGCAAATATTTTGCGGCGCGCACTACCTGTGCAGATGTTGCGAGCCTATGGGCTCGCCGCCTAGCGGCAGCAAGGCATCTCTCTTTCATCAAGCACCGCAAGACTTTTTTGACACTTTTTACAAAACCCTAAGCCTAACCCTAACCCTAAAAATTAGATTAAAGGATGCAATTTTAAGCTACTTATTGCCTCCTAAAATGTGCAAATATTTTGCGGCGCGCACTACGTGCGCAGATGTTGCGAGCCTATGGGCTCGCCGCCTAGCGGCAGCAAGGCATCTCTCTTTCATCAAGCACCGCAAGACTTTTTTGACACTTTTTACAAAACCCTAACCCTACCCCTACCCCTACCCCTAACCCTACCCCTAACCCTAACCCCTAAACCTAACCCTACACATTTACAATTTTAAATAATCTTTCATCCCAACCTCCTTATATAACTACAATCTAATCTTCGCTGCTCACGTACTATTTTCCAACTTGTATTTATTTTAAATTTTTAAATATGTTCTCAGTTCCGTGAAACAAGATGACGTAAAATCCTATGCGGAAAAGAATGTTGAACGTGCGCCAGTAAAGTGGCAGACGCTTCGGCGCTGTATCCCTTATTGGGTGCAGAAAAAAGGGTAACCACCCATCTGTCCGTAACCCGGAATCCTAACCCTAACCCTAACCCTAACCCTAACCATAACCCTAAAAATTAGATTAAAGGATGCAATTTTAAGCTACTTATTGCCTCCTAAAATGTACAAATATTTTGCGGTGCGCACTACGTGCGCAGATGTTGTGAGTCTATGGGCTCGCCGCCTAGCGGCAGCAAGGCACCTCTCTTTCGTCAAGGACCGCAAGACTCTTTTGACACTTTTTACAAAACCCTAACCTTAACCCTAAACCTAACCCTAACCCTAAAAATTAGATTAAAGGATGCAATTTCAAGCTATTTATTGCCTCCTAAAACGTGCAAATATTTTGCGGCGCGCACTACCTGTGCAGATGTTGCGAGCCTATGGGCTCGCCGCCTAGCGGCAGCAAGGCATCTCTCTTTCATCACGCACCGCAAGACTTTTTTGACACTTTTTACAAAACCCTAACCCTAACCCTAACCCTAAAAATTAGATTAAAGGATGCAATTTTAAGCTACTTATTGCCTCCTAAAATGTGCAAATATTTTGCGGCGCGCACTGCGTGCGCAGATGTTGCGAGCCTATGGGCTCGCCGCCTAGCGGCAGCAAGGCGCCTCTCTTTCGTCAAGGACCGCAAGACTCTTTTGACACTTTTTACAAAACCCTAACCTTAACCCTAAACCTAACCCTAACCCTAAAAATTAGATTAAAGGATGCAATTTCAAGCTATTTATTGCCTCCTAAAACGTGCAAATATTTTGCGGCGCGCACTACCTGTGCAGATGTTGCGAGCCTATGGGCTCGCCGCCTAGCGGCAGCAAGGCATCTCTCTTTCATCAAGCACCGCAAGACTTTTTTGACACTTTTTACAAAACCCTAAGCCTAACCCTAACCCTAAAAATTAGATTAAAGGATGCAATTTTAAGCTACTTATTGCCTCCTAAAATGTGCAAATATTTTGCGGCGCGCACTACGTGCGCAGATGTTGCGAGCCTATGGGCTCGCCGCCTAGCGGCAGCAAGGCATCTCTCTTTCATCAAGCACCGCAAGACTTTTTTGACACTTTTTACAAAACCCTAACCCTACCCCTACCCCTACCCCTAACCCTACCCCTAACCCTAACCCCTAAACCTAACCCTACACATTTACAATTTTAAATAATCTTTCATCCCAACCTCCTTATATAACTACAATCTAATCTTCGCTGCTCACGTACTATTTTCCAACTTGTATTTATTTTAAATTTTTAAATATGTTCTCAGTTCCGTGAAACAAGATGACGTAAAATCCTATGCGGAAAAGAATGTTGAACGTGCGCCAGTAAAGTGGCAGACGCTTCGGCGCTGTATCCCTTATTGGGTGCAGAAAAAAGGGTAACCACCCATCTGTCCGTAACCCGGAATCCTAACCCTAACCCTAACCCTAACCCTAACCATAACCCTAAAAATTAGATTAAAGGATGCAATTTTAAGCTACTTATTGCCTCCTAAAATGTACAAATATTTTGCGGTGCGCACTACGTGCGCAGATGTTGTGAGTCTATGGGCTCGCCGCCTAGCGGCAGCAAGGCACCTCTCTTTCGTCAAGGACCGCAAGACTCTTTTGACACTTTTTACAAAACCCTAACCTTAACCCTAAACCTAACCCTAACCCTAAAAATTAGATTAAAGGATGCAATTTCAAGCTATTTATTGCCTCCTAAAACGTGCAAATATTTTGTGGCGCGCACTACCTGTGCAGATGTTGCGAGCCTATGGGCTCGCCGCCTAGCGGCAGCAAGGCATCTCTCTTTCATCACGCACCGCAAGACTTTTTTGACACTTTTTACAAAACCCTAACCCTAACCCTAACCCTAAAAATTAGATTAAAGGATGCAATTTTAAGCTACTTATTGCCTCCTAAAATGTGCAAATATTTTGCGGCGCGCACTACGTGCGCAGATGTTGCGAGCCTATGGGCTCGCCGCCTAGCGGCAGCAAGGCGCCTCTCTTTCGTCAAGGACCGCAAGACTCTTTTGACACTTTTTACAAAACCCTAACCTTAACCCTAAACCTAACCCTAACCCTAAAAATTAGATTAAAGGATGCAATTTCAAGCTATTTATTGCCTCCTAAAACGTGCAAATATTTTGCGGCGCGCGCTACCTGTGCAGATGTTGCGAGCCTATGGGCTCGCCGCCTAGCGGCAGCAAGGCATCTCTCTTTCATCACGCACCGCAAGACTTTTTTGACACTTTTTACAAAACCCTAACCCTAACCCTAACCCTAAAAATTAGATTAAAGGATGCAATTTTAAGCTACTTATTGCCTCCTAAAATGTGCAAATATTTTGCGGCGCGCACTACGTGCGCAGATGTTGTGAGTCTATGGGCTCGCCGCCTAGTGGCAGCAAGGCACCTCTCTTTCGTCAAGGACCGCAAGACTCTTTTGACACTTTTTACAAAACCCTAACCTTAACCCTAAACCTAACCCTAACCCTAAAAATTAGATTAAAGGATGCAATTTCAAGCTATTTATTGCCTCCTAAAACGTGCAAATATTTTGCGGCGCGCACTACCTGTGCAGATGTTGCGAGCCTATGGGCTCGCCGCCTAGCGGCAGAAAGGCATCTCTCTTTCATCAAGCACTGCAAGACTTTTTTGACACTTTTTACAAAACCCTCACCCTAACCCTAAAAATTAGATTAAAGGATGCAATTTCAAGCTATTTATTGCCTCCTAAAACGTGCAAATATTTTGCGGCGCGCACTACCTGTGCAGATGTTGCGAGCCTATGGGCTCGCCGCCTAGCGGCAGCAAGGCATCTCTCTTTCATCACGCACCGCAAGACTTTTTTGACACTTTTTACAAAACCCTAACCCTAACCCTAAAAATTAGATTAAAGGATGCAATTTTAAGCTACTTATTGCCTCCTAAAATGTGCAAATATTTTGCGGCGCGCACTACGTGCGCAGATGTTGCGAGCCTATGGGCTCGCCGCCTAGCGGCAGCAAGGCACCTCTCTTTCGTCAAGGACCGCAAGACTCTTTTGACACTTTTTACAAAACCCTAACCTTAACCCTAAACCTAACCCTAACCCTAAAAATTAGATTAAAGGATGCAATTTCAAGCTATTTATTGCCTCCTAAAACGTGCAAATATTTTGCGGCGTGCACTGCGTGCGCAGATGTTGCGAGCCTATGGGCTCGCCGCCTAGCGGCAGCAAGGCACCTCTCTTTCATCAAGCACCGCAAGACTTTTTTGACACTTTTTACAAAACCCTAACTCTACCCCTACCCCTACCCCTAACCCTACCCCTAACCCTAACCCCTAAACCTAACCCTACACATTTACAATTTTAAATAATCTTTCATCCCAACCTCCTTATATAACTACAATCTAATCTTCGCTGCTCACGTACTATTTTCCAACTTGTATTTATTTTAAATTTTTAAATATGTTCTCAGTTCCGTGAAACAAGATGACGTAAAATCCTATGCGGAAAAGAATGTTGAACGTGCGCCAGTAAAGTGGCAGACGCTTCGGCGCTGTATCCCTTATTGGGTGCAGAAAAAAGGGTAACCACCCATCTGTCCGTAACCCGGAATCCTAACCCTAAACCTAACCCTAACCCTAACCATAACCCTAAAAATTAGATTAAAGGATGCAATTTTAAGCTACTTATTGCCTCCTAAAATGTACAAATATTTTGCGGTGCGCACTACGTGCGCAGATGTTGTGAGTCTATGGGCTCGCCGCCTAGCGGCAGCAAGGCACCTCTCTTTCGTCAAGGACCGCAAGACTCTTTTGACACTTTTTACAAAACCCTAACCCTAACCCTAACCCTAAAAATTAGATTAAAGGATGCAATTTTAAGCTACTTATTGCCTCCTAAAATGTGCAAATATTTTGCGGCGCGCACTACGTGCGCAGATGTTGTGAGTCTATGGGCTCGCCGCTTAGTGGCAGCAAGGCACCTCTCTTTCGTCAAGGACCGCAAGACTCTTTTGACACTTTTTACAAAACCCTAACCTTAACCCTAAACCTAACCCTAACCCTAAAAATTAGATTAAAGGATGCAATTTCAAGCTATTTATTGCCTCCTAAAACGTGCAAATATTTTGCGGCGCGCACTACCTGTGCAGATGTTGCGAGCCTATGGGCTCGCCGCCTAGCGGCAGAAAGGCATCTCTCTTTCATCAAGCACCGCAAGACTTTTTTGACACTTTTTACAAAACCCTAACCCTAACCCTAAAAATTAGATTAAAGGATGCAATTTCAAGCTATTTATTGCCTCCTAAAACGTGCAAATATTTTGCGGCGCGCACTACCTGTGCAGATGTTGCGAGCCTATGGGCTCGCCGCCTAGCGGCAGCAAGGCATCTCTCTTTCATCACGCACCGCAAGACTTTTTTGACACTTTTTACAAAACCCTAACCCTAACCCTAAAAATTAGATTAAAGGATGCAATTTTAAGCTACTTATTGCCTCCTAAAATGTGCAAATATTTTGCGGCGCGCACTACGTGCGCAGATGTTGCGAGCCTATGGGCTCGCCGCCTAGCGGCAGCAAGGCACCTCTCTTTCGTCAAGGACCGCAAGACTCTTTTGACACTTTTTACAAAACCCTAACCTTAACCCTAAACCTAACCCTAACCCTAAAAATTAGATTAAAGGATGCAATTTCAAGCTATTTATTGCCTCCTAAAACGTGCAAATATTTTGCGGCGTGCACTGCGTGCGCAGATGTTGCGAGCCTATGGGCTCGCCGCCTAGCGGCAGCAAGGCACCTCTCTTTCATCAAGCACCGCAAGACTTTTTTGACACTTTTTACAAAACCCTAACTCTACCCCTACCCCTACCCCTAACCCTACCCCTAACCCTAACCCCTAAACCTAACCCTACACATTTACAATTTTAAATAATCTTTCATCCCAACCTCCTTATATAACTACAATCTAATCTTCGCTGCTCACGTACTATTTTCCAGCTTGTATTTATTTTAAATTTTTAAATATGTTCTCAGTTCCGTGAAACAAGATGACGTAAAATCCTATGCGGAAAAGAATGTTGAACGTGCGCCAGTAAAGTGGCAGACGCTTCGGCGCTGTATCCATTATTGGGTGCAGAAAAAAGGGTAACCACCCATCTGTCCGTAACCCGGAATCCTAACCCTAACCCTAACCCTAACCCTAACCATAACCCTAAAAATTAGATTAAAGGATGCAATTTTAAGCTACTTATTGCCTCCTAAAATGTACAAATATTTTGCGGTGCGCACTACGTGCGCAGATGTTGTGAGTCTATGGGCTCGCCGCCTAGCGGCAGCAAGGCACCTCTCTTTCGTCAAGGACCGCAAGACTCTTTTGACACTTTTTACAAAACCCTAACCTTAACCCTAAACCTAACCCTAACCCTAAAAATTAGATTAAAGGATGCAATTTCAAGCTATTTATTGCCTCCTAAAACGTGCAAATATTTTGCGGCGCGCACTACCTGTGCAGATGTTGCGAGCCTATGGGCTCGCCGCCTAGCGGCAGAAAGGCATCTCTCTTTCATCAAGCACCGCAAGACTTTTTTGACACTTTTTACAAAACCCTAACCCTAACCCTAAAAATTAGATTAAAGGATGCAATTTCAAGCTATTTATTGCCTCCTAAAACGTGCAAATATTTTGCGGCGCGCACTACCTGTGCAGATGTTGCGAGCCTATGGGCTCGCCGCCTAGCGGCAGAAAGGCATCTCTCTTTCATCAAGCACCGCAAGACTTTTTTGACACTTTTTACAAAACCCTAACCCTAACCCTAAAAATTAGATTAAAGGATGCAATTTTAAGCTACTTATTGCCTCCTAAAATGTGCAAATATTTTGCGGCGCGCACTGCGTGCGCAGATGTTGCGAGCCTATGGGCTCGCCGCCTAGCGGCAGCAAGGCGCCTCTCTTTCGTCAAGGACCGCAAGACTCTTTTGACACTTTTTACAAAACCCTAACCTTAACCCTAAACCTAACCCTAACCCTAAAAATTAGATTAAAGGATGCAATTTCAAGCTATTTATTGCCTCCTAAAACGTGCAAATATTTTGCGGCGCGCACTACCTGTGCAGATGTTGCGAGCCTATGGGCTCGCCGCCTAGCGGCAGCAAGGCATCTCTCTTTCATCAAGCACCGCAAGACTTTTTTGACACTTTTTACAAAACCCTAAGCCTAACCCTAACCCTAAAAATTAGATTAAAGGATGCAATTTTAAGCTACTTATTGCCTCCTAAAATGTGCAAATATTTTGCGGCGCGCACTACGTGCGCAGATGTTGCGAGCCTATGGGCTCGCCGCCTAGCGGCAGCAAGGCATCTCTCTTTCATCAAGCACCGCAAGACTTTTTTGACACTTTTTACAAAACCCTAACCCTACCCCTACCCCTACCCCTAACCCTACCCCTAACCCTAACCCCTAAACCTAACCCTACACATTTACAATTTTAAATAATCTTTCATCCCAACCTCCTTATATAACTACAATCTAATCTTCGCTGCTCACGTACTATTTTCCAACTTGTATTTATTTTAAATTTTTAAATATGTTCTCAGTTCCGTGAAACAAGATGACGTAAAATCCTATGCGGAAAAGAATGTTGAACGTGCGCCAGTAAAGTGGCAGACGCTTCGGCGCTGTATCCCTTATTGGGTGCAGAAAAAAGGGTAACCACCCATCTGTCCGTAACCCGGAATCCTAACCCTAACCCTAACCCTAACCCTAACCATAACCCTAAAAATTAGATTAAAGGATGCAATTTTAAGCTACTTATTGCCTCCTAAAATGTACAAATATTTTGCGGTGCGCACTACGTGCGCAGATGTTGTGAGTCTATGGGCTCGCCGCCTAGCGGCAGCAAGGCACCTCTCTTTCGTCAAGGACCGCAAGACTCTTTTGACACTTTTTACAAAACCCTAACCTTAACCCTAAACCTAACCCTAACCCTAAAAATTAGATTAAAGGATGCAATTTCAAGCTATTTATTGCCTCCTAAAACGTGCAAATATTTTGCGGCGCGCACTACCTGTGCAGATGTTGCGAGCCTATGGGCTCGCCGCCTAGCGGCAGCAAGGCATCTCTCTTTCATCACGCACCGCAAGACTTTTTTGACACTTTTTACAAAACCCTAACCCTAACCCTAACCCTAAAAATTAGATTAAAGGATGCAATTTTAAGCTACTTATTGCCTCCTAAAACGTGCAAATATTTTGCGGCGCGCACTACCTGTGCAGATGTTGCGAGCCTATGGGCTCGCCGCCTAGCGGCAGCAAGGCATCTCTCTTTCATCACGCACCGCAAGACTTTTTTGACACTTTTTACAAAACCCTAACCCTAACCCTAACCCTAAAAATTAGATTAAAGGATGCAATTTTAAGCTACTTATTGCCTCCTAAAATGTGCAAATATTTTGCGGCGCGCACTACGTGCGCAGATGTTGCGAGCCTATGGGCTCGCCGCCTAGCGGCAGCAAGGCGCCTCTCTTTCGTCAAGGACCGCAAGACTCTTTTGACACTTTTTACAAAACCCTAACCTTAACCCTAAACCTAACCCTAACCCTAAAAATTAGATTAAAGGATGCAATTTCAAGCTATTTATTGCCTCCTAAAACGTGCAAATATTTTGCGGCGCGCACTACCTGTGCAGATGTTGCGAGCCTATGGGCTCGCCGCCTAGCGGCAGCAAGGCATCTCTCTTTCATCACGCACCGCAAGACTTTTTTGACACTTTTTACAAAACCCTAACCCTAACCCTAACCCTAAAAATTAGATTAAAGGATGCAATTTTAAGCTACTTATTGCCTCCTAAAACGTGCAAATATTTTGCGGCGCGCACTACCTGTGCAGATGTTGCGAGCCTATGGGCTCGCCGCCTAGCGGCAGCAAGGCATCTCTCTTTCATCACGCACCGCAAGACTTTTTTGACACTTTTTACAAAACCCTAACCCTAACCCTAACCCTAAAAATTAGATTAAAGGATGCAATTTTAAGCTACTTATTGCCTCCTAAAATGTGCAAATATTTTGCGGCGCGCACTACGTGCGCAGATGTTGCGAGCCTATGGGCTCGCCGCCTAGCGGCAGCAAGGCGCCTCTCTTTCGTCAAGGACCGCAAGACTCTTTTGACACTTTTTACAAAACCCTAACCTTAACCCTAAACCTAACCCTAACCCTAAAAATTAGATTAAAGGATGCAATTTCAAGCTATTTATTGCCTCCTAAAACGTGCAAATATTTTGCGGCGCGCACTACCTGTGCAGATGTTGCGAGCCTATGGGCTCGCCGCCTAGCGGCAGCAAGGCATCTCTCTTTCATCACGCACCGCAAGACTTTTTTGACACTTTTTACAAAACCCTAACCCTAACCCTAACCCTAAAAATTAGATTAAAGGATGCAATTTTAAGCTACTTATTGCCTCCTAAAATGTGCAAATATTTTGCGGCGCGCACTACGTGCGCAGATGTTGCGAGCCTATGGGCTCGCCGCCTAGCGGCAGCAAGGCATCTCTCTTTCATCAAGCACCGCAAGACTTTTTTGACACTTTTTACAAAACCCTAACCCTACCCCTACCCCTACCCCTAACCCTACCCCTAACCCTAACCCCTAAACCTAACCCTACACATTTACAATTTTAAATAATCTTTCATCCCAACCTCCTTATATAACTACAATCTAATCTTCGCTGCTCACGTACTATTTTCCAACTTGTATTTATTTTAAATTTTTAAATATGTTCTCAGTTCCGTGAAACAAGATGACGTAAAATCCTATGCGGAAAAGAATGTTGAACGTGCGCCAGTAAAGTGGCAGACGCTTCGGCGCTGTATCCCTTATTGGGTGCAGAAAAAAGGGTAACCACCCATCTGTCCGTAACCCGGAATCCTAACCCTAACCCTAACCCTAACCCTAACCATAACCCTAAAAATTAGATTAAAGGATGCAATTTTAAGCTACTTATTGCCTCCTAAAATGTACAAATATTTTGCGGTGCGCACTACGTGCGCAGATGTTGTGAGTCTATGGGCTCGCCGCCTAGCGGCAGCAAGGCACCTCTCTTTCGTCAAGGACCGCAAGACTCTTTTGACACTTTTTACAAAACCCTAACCTTAACCCTAAACCTAACCCTAACCCTAAAAATTAGATTAAAGGATGCAATTTCAAGCTATTTATTGCCTCCTAAAACGTGCAAATATTTTGCGGCGCGCACTACCTGTGCAGATGTTGCGAGCCTATGGGCTCGCCGCCTAGCGGCAGCAAGGCATCTCTCTTTCATCACGCACCGCAAGACTTTTTTGACACTTTTTACAAAACCCTAACCCTAACCCTAACCCTAAAAATTAGATTAAAGGATGCAATTTTAAGCTACTTATTGCCTCCTAAAACGTGCAAATATTTTGCGGCGCGCACTACCTGTGCAGATGTTGCGAGCCTATGGGCTCGCCGCCTAGCGGCAGCAAGGCATCTCTCTTTCATCACGCACCGCAAGACTTTTTTGACACTTTTTACAAAACCCTAACCCTAACCCTAACCCTAAAAATTAGATTAAAGGATGCAATTTTAAGCTACTTATTGCCTCCTAAAATGTGCAAATATTTTGCGGCGCGCACTACGTGCGCAGATGTTGCGAGCCTATGGGCTCGCCGCCTAGCGGCAGCAAGGCGCCTCTCTTTCGTCAAGGACCGCAAGACTCTTTTGACACTTTTTACAAAACCCTAACCTTAACCCTAAACCTAACCCTAACCCTAAAAATTAGATTAAAGGATGCAATTTCAAGCTATTTATTGCCTCCTAAAACGTGCAAATATTTTGCGGCGCGCACTACCTGTGCAGATGTTGCGAGCCTATGGGCTCGCCGCCTAGCGGCAGCAAGGCATCTCTCTTTCATCACGCACCGCAAGACTTTTTTGACACTTTTTACAAAACCCTAACCCTAACCCTAACCCTAAAAATTAGATTAAAGGATGCAATTTTAAGCTACTTATTGCCTCCTAAAACGTGCAAATATTTTGCGGCGCGCACTACCTGTGCAGATGTTGCGAGCCTATGGGCTCGCCGCCTAGCGGCAGCAAGGCATCTCTCTTTCATCACGCACCGCAAGACTTTTTTGACACTTTTTACAAAACCCTAACCCTAACCCTAACCCTAAAAATTAGATTAAAGGATGCAATTTTAAGCTACTTATTGCCTCCTAAAATGTGCAAATATTTTGCGGCGCGCACTACGTGCGCAGATGTTGCGAGCCTATGGGCTCGCCGCCTAGCGGCAGCAAGGCGCCTCTCTTTCGTCAAGGACCGCAAGACTCTTTTGACACTTTTTACAAAACCCTAACCTTAACCCTAAACCTAACCCTAACCCTAAAAATTAGATTAAAGGATGCAATTTCAAGCTATTTATTGCCTCCTAAAACGTGCAAATATTTTGCGGCGCGCACTACCTGTGCAGATGTTGCGAGCCTATGGGCTCGCCGCCTAGCGGCAGCAAGGCATCTCTCTTTCATCACGCACCGCAAGACTTTTTTGACACTTTTTACAAAACCCTAACCCTAACCCTAACCCTAAAAATTAGATTAAAGGATGCAATTTTAAGCTACTTATTGCCTCCTAAAATGTGCAAATATTTTGCGGCGCGCACTACGTGCGCAGATGTTGTGAGTCTATGGGCTCGCCGCCTAGTGGCAGCAAGGCACCTCTCTTTCGTCAAGGACCGCAAGACTCTTTTGACACTTTTTACAAAACCCTAACCTTAACCCTAAACCTAACCCTAACCCTAAAAATTAGATTAAAGGATGCAATTTCAAGCTATTTATTGCCTCCTAAAACGTGCAAATATTTTGCGGCGCGCACTTCGTGCGCAGATGTTGCGAGTTTATGGGCTCGCCGCCTAGCGGCAGCAAGGCACCTCTCTTTCGTCAAGGACCGCAAGACTCTTTTGACACTTTTTACAAAACCCTAACCCTAACCCTAACCCTAAAAATTAGATTAAAGGATGCAATTTTAAGCTACTTATTGCCTCCTAAAATGTGCAAATATTTTGCGGCGCGCACTGCGTGCGCAGATGTTGCGAGCCTATGGGCTCGCCGCCTAGCGGCAGCAAGGCACCTCTCTTTCGTCAAGGACCGCAAGACTCTTTTGACACTTTTTACAAAACCCTAACCTTAACCCTAAACCTAACCCTAACCCTAAAAATTAGATTAAAGGATGCAATTTCAAGCTATTTATTGCCTCCTAAAACTTGCAAATATTTTGCGGCGCGCACTACCTGTGCAGATGTTGCGAGCCTATGGGCTCGCCGCCTAGCGGCAGCAAGGCATCTCTCTTTCATCAAGCACCGCAAGACTTTTTTGACACTTTTTACAAAACCCTAACCCTAACCCTAAAAATTAGATTAAAGGATGCAATTTTAAGCTACTTATTGCCTCCTAAAATGTGCAAATATTTTGCGGCGCGCACTACGTGCGCAGATGTTGCGAGCCTATGGGCTCGCCGCCTAGCGGCAGCAAGGCATCTCTCTTTCATCAAGCACCGCAAGACTTTTTTGACACTTTTTACAAAACCCTAACCCTACCCCTACCCCTACCCCTAACCCTACCCCTAACCCTAACCCCTAAACCTAACCCTACACATTTACAATTTTAAATAATCTTTCATCCCAACCTCCTTATATAACTACAATCTAATCTTCGCTGCTCACGTACTATTTTCCAACTTGTATTTATTTTAAATTTTTAAATATGTTCTCAGTTCCGTGAAACAAGATGACGTAAAATCCTATGCGGAAAAGAATGTTGAACGTGCGCCAGTAAAGTGGCAGACGCTTCGGCGCTGTATCCCTTATTGGGTGCAGAAAAAAGGGTAACCACCCATCTGTCCGTAACCCGGAATCCTAACCCTAACCCTAACCCTAACCCTAACCATAACCCTAAAAATTGGATTAAAGGATGCAATTTTAAGCTACTTATTGCCTCCTAAAATGTACAAATATTTTGCGGTGCGCACTACGTGCGCAGATGTTGCGAGTCTATGGGCTCGCCGCCTAGCGGCAGCAAGGCACCTCTCTTTCGTCAAGGACCGCAAGACTCTTTTGACACTTTTTACAAAACCCTAACCTTAACCCTAAACCTAACCCTAACCCTAAAAATTAGATTAAAGGATGCAATTTCAAGCTATTTATTGCCTCCTAAAACGTGCAAATATTTTGCGGCGCGCACTACCTGTGCAGATGTTGCGAGCCTATGGGCTCGCCGCCTAGCGGCAGCAAGGCATCTCTCTTTCATCACGCACCGCAAGACTTTTTTGACACTTTTTACAAAACCCTAACCCTAACCCTAAAAATTAGATTAAAGGATGCAATTTTAAGCTACTTATTGCCTCCTAAAATGTGCAAATATTTTGCGGCGCGCACTACGTGCGCAGATGTTGCGAGCCTATGGGCTCGCCGCCTAGCGGCAGCAAGGCATCTCTCTTTCATCAAGCACCGCAAGACTTTTTTGACACTTTTTACAAAACCCTAACCCTACCCCTACCCCTACCCCTAACCCTACCCCTAACCCTAACCCCTAAACCTAACCCTACACATTTACAATTTTAAATAATCTTTCATCCCAACCTCCTTATATAACTACAATCTAATCTTCGCTGCTCACGTACTATTTTCCAACTTGTATTTATTTTAAATTTTTAAATATGTTCTCAGTTCCGTGAAACAAGATGACGTAAAATCCTATGCGGAAAAGAATGTTGAACGTGCGCCAGTAAAGTGGCAGACGCTTCGGCGCTGTATCCCTTATTGGGTGCAGAAAAAAGGGTAACCACCCATCTGTCCGTAACCCGGAATCCTAACCCTAACCCTAACCCTAACCCTAACCATAACCCTAAAAATTAGATTAAAGGATGCAATTTTAAGCTACTTATTGCCTCCTAAAATGTACAAATATTTTGCGGTGCGCACTACGTGCGCAGATGTTGTGAGTCTATGGGCTCGACGCCTAGCGGCAGCAAGGCATCTCTCTTTCGTCAAGGACCGCAAGACTCTTTTGACACTTTTTACAAAACCCTAACCTTAACCCTAAACCTAACCCTAACCCTAAAAATTAGATTAAAGGATGCAATTTCAAGCTATTTATTGCCTCCTAAAACGTGCAAATATTTTGCGGCGCGCACTACCTGTGCAGATGTTGCGAGCCTATGGGCTCGCCGCCTAGCGGCAGCAAGGCATCTCTCTTTCATCACGCACCGCAAGACTTTTTTGACACTTTTTACAAAACCCTAACCCTAACCCTAACCCTAAAAATTAGATTAAAGGATGCAATTTTAAGCTACTTATTGCCTCCTAAAATGTGCAAATATTTTGCGGCGCGCACTACGTGCGCAGATGTTGCGAGCCTATGGGCTCGCCGCCTAGCGGCAGCAAGGCACCTCTCTTTCATCAAGCACTGCAAGACTTTTTTGACACTTTTTACAAAACCCTAACTCTACCCCTACCCCTACCCCTAACCCTACCCCTAACTCTAACCCCTAAACCTAACCCTACACATTTACAATTTTAAATAATCTTTCATCCCAACCTCCTTATATAACTACAATCTAATCTTCGCTGCTCACGTACTATTTTCCAACTTGTATTTATTTTAAATTTTTAAATATGTTCTCAGTTCCGTGAAACAAGATGACGTAAAATCCTATGCGGAAAAGAATGTTGAACGTGCGCCAGTAAAGTGGCAGACGCTTCGGCGCTGTATCCCTTATTGGGTGCAGAAAAAAGGGTAACCACCCATCTGTCCGTAACCCGGAATCCTAACCCTAACCCTAACCCTAACCCTAACCATAACCCTAAAAATTAGATTAAAGGATGCAATTTTAAGCTACTTATTGCCTCCTAAAATGTACAAATATTTTGCGGTGCGCACTACGTGCGCAGATGTTGTGAGTCTATGGGCTCGCCGCCTAGCGGCAGCAAGGCACCTCTCTTTCGTCAAGGACCGCAAGACTCTTTTGACACTTTTTACAAAACCCTAACCTTAACCCTAAACCTAACCCTAACCCTAAAAATTAGATTAAAGGATGCAATTTCAAGCTATTTATTGCCTCCTAAAACGTGCAAATATTTTGCGGCGCGCACTACCTGTGCAGATGTTGTGAGCCTATGGGCTCGCCGCCTAGCGGCAGCAAGGCATCTCTCTTTCATCAAGCACCGCAAGACTTTTTTGACACTTTTTACAAAACCCTAACCCTAACCCTAAAAATTAGATTAAAGGATGCAATTTTAAGCTACTTATTGCCTCCTAAAATGTGCAAATATTTTGCGGCGCGCACTACGTGCGCAGATGTTGCGAGCCTATGGGCTCGCCGCCTAGCGGCAGCAAGGCACCTCTCTTTCGTCAAGGACCGCAAGACTCTTTTGACACTTTTTACAAAACCCTAACCCTAACCCTAACCCTAAAAATTAGATTAAAGGATGCAATTTTAAGCTACTTATTGCCTCCTAAAATGTGCAAATATTTTGCGGCACGCACTGCGTGCGCAGATGTTGCGAGCCTATGGGCTCGCCGCCTAGCGGCAGCAAGGCACCTCTCTTTCGTCAAGGACCGCAAGACTCTTTTGACACTTTTTACAAAACCCTAACCTTAATCCTAAACCTAACCCTAACCCTAAAAATTAGATTAAAGGATGCAATTTCAAGCTATTTATTGCCTCCTAAAACTTGCAAATATTTTGCGGCGCGCACTACCTGTGCAGATGTTGCGAGCCTATGGGCTCGCCGCCTAGCGGCAGCAAGGCATCTCTCTTTCATCAAGCACCGCAAGACTTTTTTGACACTTTTTACAAAACCCTAACCCTAACCCTAAAAATTAGATTAAAGGATGCAATTTTAAGCTACTTATTGCCTCCTAAAATGTGCAAATATTTTGCGGCGCGCACTGCGTGCGCAGATGTTGCGAGCCTATGGGCTCGCCGCCTAGCGGCAGCAAGGCACCTCTCTTTCGTCAATGACCGCAAGACTCTTTTGACACTTTTTACAAAACCCTAACCTTAACCCTAAACCTAACCCTAACCCTAAAAATTAGATTAAAGGATGCAATTTCAAGCTATTTATTGCCTCCTAAAACTTGCAAATATTTTGCGGCGCGCACTACCTGTGCAGATGTTGCGAGCCTATGGGCTCGCCGCCTAGCGGCAGCAAGGCATCTCTCTTTCATCAAGCACCGCAAGACTTTTTTGACACTTTTTACAAAACCCTAACCCTAACCCTAAAAATTAGATTAAAGGATGCAATTTTAAGCTACTTATTGCCTCCTAAAATGTGCAAATATTTTGCGGCGCGCACTGCGTGCGCAGATGTTGCGAGCCTATGGGCTCGCCGCCTAGCGGCAGCAAGGCACCTCTCTTTCGTCAAGGACCGCAAGACTCTTTTGACACTTTTTACAAAACCCTAACCTTAACCCTAAACCTAACCCTAACCCTAAAAATTAGATTAAAGGATGCAATTTCAAGCTATTTATTGCCTCCTAAAACGTGCAAATATTTTGCGGCGCGCACTACCTGTGCAGATGTTGCGAGCCTATGGGCTCGCCGCCTAGCGGCAGCAAGGCATCTCTCTTTCATCAAGCACCGCAAGACTTTTTTGACACTTTTTACAAAACCCTAACCCTAACCCTAACCCTAAAAATTAGATTAAAGGATGCAATTTTAAGCTACTTATTGCCTCCTAAAATGTGCAAATATTTTGCGGCGCGCACTACGTGCGCAGATGTTGCGAGCCTATGGGCTCGCCGCCTAGCGGCAGCAAGGCATCTCTCTTTCATCAAGCACCGCAAGACTTTTTTGACACTTTTTACAAAACCCTAACCCTACCCCTACCCCTACCCCTAACCCTACCCCTAACCCTAACCCCTAAACCTAACCCTACACATTTACAATTTTAAATAATCTTTCATCCCAACCTCCTTATATAACTACAATCTAATCTTCGCTGCTCACGTACTATTTTCCAACTTGTATTTATTTTAAATTTTTAAATATGTTCTCAGTTCCGTGAAACAAGATGACGTAAAATCCTATGCGGAAAAGAATGTTGAACGTGCGCCAGTAAAGTGGCAGACGCTTCGGCGCTGTATCCCTTATTGGGTGCAGAAAAAAGGGTAACCACCCATCTGTCCGTAACCCGGAATCCTAACCCTAACCCTAACCCTAACCCTAACCATAACCCTAAAAATTAGATTAAAGGATGCAATTTTAAGCTACTTATTGCCTCCTAAAATGTACAAATATTTTGCGGTGCGCACTACGTGCGCAGATGTTGCGAGTCTATGGGCTCGCCGCCTAGCGGCAGCAAGGCACCTCTCTTTCGTCAAGGACCGCAAGACTCTTTTGACACTTTTTACAAAACCCTAACCTTAACCCTAAACCTAACCCTAACCCTAAAAATTAGATTAAAGGATGCAATTTCAAGCTATTTATTGCCTCCTAAAACGTGCAAATATTTTGCGGCGCGCACTACCTGTGCAGATGTTGCGAGCCTATGGGCTCGCCGCCTAGCGGCAGCAAGGCATCTCTCTTTCATCACGCACCGCAAGACTTTTTTGACACTTTTTACAAAACCCTAACCCTAACCCTAACCCTAAAAATTAGATTAAAGGATGCAATTTTAAGCTACTTATTGCCTCCTAAAACGTGCAAATATTTTGCGGCGCGCACTACCTGTGCAGATGTTGCGAGCCTATGGGCTCGCCGCCTAGCGGCAGCAAGGCATCTCTCTTTCATCAAGCACCGCAAGACTTTTTTGACACTTTTTACAAAACCCTAACCCTACCCCTACCCCTACCCCTAACCCTACCCCTAACCCTAACCCCTAAACCTAACCCTACACATTTACAATTTTAAATAATCTTTCATCCCAACCTCCTTATATAACTACAATCTAATCTTCGCTGCTCACGTACTATTTTCCAACTTGTATTTATTTTAAATTTTTAAATATGTTCTCAGTTCCGTGAAACAAGATGACGTAAAATCCTATGCGGAAAAGAATGTTGAACGTGCGCCAGTAAAGTGGCAGACGCTTCGGCGCTGTATCCCTTATTGGGTGCAGAAAAAAGGGTAACCACCCATCTGTCCGTAACCCGGAATCCTAACCCTAACCCTAACCCTAACCCTAACCATAACCCTAAAAATTAAATTAAAGGATGCAATTTTAAGCTACTTATTGCCTCCTAAAATGTACAAATATTTTGCGGTGCGCACTACGTGCGCAGATGTTGTGAGTCTATGGGCTCGCCGCCTAGCGGCAGCAAGGCATCTCTCTTTCGTCAAGGACCGCAAGACTCTTTTGACACTTTTTACAAAACCCTAACCTTAACCCTAAACCTAACCCTAACCCTAAAAATTAGATTAAAGGATGCAATTTCAAGCTATTTATTGCCTCCTAAAACGTGCAAATATTTTGCGGCGCGCACTACCTGTGCAGATGTTGCGAGCCTATGGGCTCGCCGCCTAGCGGCAGCAAGGCATCTCTCTTTCATCACGCACCGCAAGACTTTTTTGACACTTTTTACAAAACCCTAACCCTAACCCTAACCCTAAAAATTAGATTAAAGGATGCAATTTTAAGCTACTTATTGCCTCCTAAAATGTGCAAATATTTTGCGGCGCGCACTACGTGCGCAGATGTTGCGAGCCTATGGGCTCGCCGCCTAGCGGCAGCAAGGCACCTCTCTTTCATCAAGCACTGCAAGACTTTTTTGACACTTTTTACAAAACCCTAACTCTACCCCTACCCCTACCCCTAACCCTACCCCTAACTCTAACCCCTAAACCTAACCCTACACATTTACAATTTAAAATAATCTTTCATCCCAACCTCCTTATATAACTACAATCTAATCTTCGCTGCTCACGTACTATTTTCCAACTTGTATTTATTTTAAATTTTTAAATATGTTCTCAGTTCCGTGAAACAAGATGACGTAAAATCCTATGCGGAAAAGAATGTTGAACATGCGCCAGTAAAGTGGCAGACGCTTCGGCGCTGTATCCCTTATTGGGTGCAGAAAAAAGGGTAACCACCCATCTGTCCGTAACCCGGAATCCTAACCCTAACCCTAACCCTAACCCTAACCATAACCCTAAAAATTAGATTAAAGGATGCAATTTTAAGCTACTTATTGCCTCCTAAAATGTACAAATATTTTGCGGTGCGCACTACGTGCGCAGATGTTGTGAGTCTATGGGCTCGCCGCCTAGCGGCAGCAAGGCACCTCTCTTTCGTCAAGGACCGTAAGACTCTTTTGACACTTTTTACAAAACCCTAACCTTAACCCTAAACCTAACCCTAACCCTAAAAATTAGATTAAAGGATGCAATTTCAAGCTATTTATTGCCTCCTAAAACGTGCAAATATTTTGCGGCGCGCACTACCTGTGCAGATGTTGCGAGCCTATGGGCTCGCCGCCTAGCGGCAGCAAGGCATCTCTCTTTCATCAAGCACCGCAAGACTTTTTTGACACTTTTTACAAAACCCTAACCCTAACCCTAACCCTAAAAATTAGATTAAAGGATGCAATTTCAAGCTATTTATTGCCTCCTAAAACGTGCAAATATTTTGCGGCGCGCACTGCCTGTGCAGATGTTGCGAGCCTATGGGCTCGCCGCCTAGCGGCAGCAAGGCATCTCTCTTTCATCACGCACCGCAAGACTTTTTTGACACTTTTTACAAAACCCTAACCCTAAAAATTAGATTAAAGGATGCAATTTTAAGCTACTTATTGCCTCCTAAAATGTACAAATATTTTGCGGTGCGCACTACGTGCGCAGATGTTGTGAGTCTATGGGCTCGCCGCCTAGCGGCAGCAAGGCACCTCTCTTTCGTCAAGGACCGCAAGACTCTTTTGACACTTTTTACAAAACCCTAACCTTAACCCTAAACCTAACCCTAACCCTAAAAATTAGATTAAAGGATGCAATTTCAAGCTATTTATTGCCTCCTAAAACGTGCAAATATTTTGCGGCGCGCACTACCTGTGCAGATGTTGCGAGCCTATGGGCTCGCCGCCTAGCGGCAGCAAGGCATCTCTCTTTCATCACGCACCGCAAGACTTTTTTGACACTTTTTACAAAACCCTAACCCTAACCCTAAAAATTAGATTAAAGGATGCAATTTTAAGCTACTTATTGCCTCCTAAAATGTGCAAATATTTTGCGGCGCGCACTACGTGCGCAGATGTTGCGAGCCTATGGGCTCGCCGCCTAGCGGCAGCAAGGCACCTCTCTTTCGTCAAGGACCGCAAGACTCTTTTGACACTTTTTACAAAACCCTAACCTTAACCCTAAGCCTAACCCTAAAAATTAGATTAAAGGATGCAATTTCAAGCTATTTATTGCCTCCTAAAACGTGCAAATATTTTGCGGCGCGCACTACCTGTGCAGATGTTGCGAGCCTATGGGCTCGCCGCCTAGCGGCAGCAAGGCATCTCTCATTCATCAAGCACCGCAAGACTTTTTTGACACTATTTACAAAACCCTAACCCTAACCCTAAAAATTAGATTAAAGGATGCAATTTTAAGCTACTTATTGCCTCCTAAAATGTGCAAATATTTTGCGGCGCGCACTACGTGCGCAGATGTTGCGAGCCTATGGGCTCGCCGCCTAGCGGCAGCAAGGCATCTCTCTTTCATCAAGCACCGCAAGACTTTTTTGACACTTTTTACAAAACCCTAACCCTACCCCTACCCCTACCCCTAACCCTACCCCTAACCCTAACCCCTAAACCTAACCCTACACATTTACAATTTTAAATAATCTTTCATCCCAACCTCCTTATATAACTACAATCTAATCTTCGCTGCTCACGTACTATTTTCCAACTTGTATTTATTTTAAATTTTTAAATATGTTCTCAGTTCCGTGAAACAAGATGACGTAAAATCCTATGCGGAAAAGAATGTTGAACGTGCGCCAGTAAAGTGGCAGACGCTTCGGCGCTGTATCCCTTATTGGGTGCAGAAAAAAGGGTAACCACCCATCTGTCCGTAACCCGGAATCCTAACCCTAACCCTAACCCTAACCCTAACCATAACCCTAAAAATTAGATTAAAGGATGCAATTTTAAGCTACTTATTGCCTCCTAAAATGTACAAATATTTTGCGGTGCGCACTACGTGCGCAGATGTTGCGAGCCTATGGGCTCGCCGCCTAGCGGCAGCAAGGCACCTCTCTTTCGTCAAGGACCGCAAGACTCTTTTGACACTTTTTACAAAACCCTAACCTTAACCCTAAACCTAACCCTAACCCTAAAAATTAGATTAAAGGATGCAATTTCAAGCTATTTATTGCCTCCTAAAACGTGCAAATATTTTGCGGCGCGCACTACCTGTGCAGATGTTGCGAGCCTATGGGCTCGCCGCCTAGCGGCAGCAAGGCACATCTCTTTCATCAAGCACCGCAAGACTTTTTTGACACTTTTTACAAAACCCTAACCCTAACCCTAACCCTAAAAATTAGATTAAAGGATGCAATTTTAAGCTACTTATTGCCTCCTAAAACGTGCAAATATTTTGCGGCGCGCACTACCTGTGCAGATGTTGCGAGCCTATGGGCTCGCCGCCTAGCGGCAGCAAGGCATCTCTCTTTCATCACGCACCGCAAGACTTTTTTGACACTTTTTACAAAACCCTAACCCTAACCCTAAAAATTAGATTAAAGGATGCAATTTTAAGCTACTTATTGCCTCCTAAAATGTGCAAATATTTTGCGGCGCGCACTACGTGCGCAGATGTTGCGAGCCTATGGGCTCGCCGCCTAGCGGCAGCAAGGCACCTCTCTTTCGTCAAGGACCGCAAGACTCTTTTGACACTTTTTACAAAACCCTAACCTTAACCCTAAACCTAACCCTAAAAATTAGATTAAAGGATGCAATTTCAAGCTATTTATTGCCTCCTAAAACGTGCAAATATTTTGCGGCGCGCACTACCTGTGCAGATGTTGCGAGCCTATGGGCTCGCCGCCTAGCGGCAGCAAGGCATCTCTCTTTCATCAAGCACCGCAAGACTTTTTTGACACTTTTTACAAAACCCTAACCCTACCCCTACCCCTACCCCTAACCCTACCCCTAACCCTAACTGCTAAACCTAACCCTACACATTTACATTTTTAAATAATCTTTCATCCCAACCTCCTTATATAACTACAATCTAATCTTCGCTGCTCACGTACTATTTTCCAACTTGTATTTATTTTAAATTTTTAAATATGTTCTCAGTTCCGTGAAACAAGATGACGTAAAATCCTATGCGGAAAAGAATGTTGAACGTGCGCCAGTAAAGTGGCAGACGCTTCGCCGCTGTATCCCTTATTGGGTGCAGAAAAAAGGGTAACCACCCATCTGTCCGTAACCCGGAATCCTAACCCTAACCCTAACCCTAACCCTAACCATAACCCTAAAAATTAGATTAAAGGATGCAATTTTAAGCTACTTATTGCCTCCTAAAATGTACAAATATTTTGCGGTGCGCACTACGTGCGCAGATGTTGTGAGTCTATGGGCTCGCCGCCTAGCGGCAGCAAGGCACCTCTCTTTCGTCAAGGACCGCAAGACTCTTTTGACACTTTTTACAAAACCCTAACCTTAACCCTAAACCTAACCCTAACCCTAAAAATTAGATTAAAGGATGCAATTTCAAGCTATTTATTGCCTCCTAAAACGTGCAAATATTTTGCGGCGCGCACTACCTGTGCAGATGTTGCGAGCCTATGGGCTCGCCGCCTAGCAGCAGCAAGGCATCTCTCTTTCATCACGCACCGCAAGACTTTTTTGACACTTTTTACAAAACCCTAACCCTAACCCTAAAAATTAGATTAAAGGATGCAATTTTAAGCTACTTATTGCCTCCTAAAATGTGAAAATATTTTGCGGCGCGCACTACCTGTGCAGATGTTGCGAGCCTATGGGCTCGCCGCCTAGCGGCAGCAAGGCATCTCTCTTTCATCAAGCACCGCAAGACTTTTTTGACACTTTTTACAAAACCCTAACCCTACCCCTACCCCTACCCCTAACCCTACCCCTAACCCTAACTGCTAAACCTAACCCTACACATTTACATTTTTAAATAATCTTTCATCCCAACCTCCTTATATAACTACAATCTAATCTTCGCTGCTCACGTACTATTTTCCAACTTGTATTTATTTTAAATTTTTAAATATGTTCTCAGTTCCGTGAAACAAGATGACGTAAAATCCTATGCGGAAAAGAATGTTGAACGTGCGCCAGTAAAGTGGCAGACGCTTCGCCGCTGTATCCCTTATTGGGTGCAGAAAAAAGGGTAACCACCCATCTGTCCGTAACCCGGAATCCTAACCCTAACCCTAACCCTAACCCTAACCATAACCCTAAAAATTAGATTAAAGGATGCAATTTTAAGCTACTTATTGCCTCCTAAAATGTACAAATATTTTGCGGTGCGCACTACGTGCGCAGATGTTGTGAGTCTATGGGCTCGCCGCCTAGCGGCAGCAAGGCACCTCTCTTTCGTCAAGGACCGCAAGACTCTTTTGACACTTTTTACAAAACCCTAACCTTAACCCTAAACCTAACCCTAACCCTAAAAATTAGATTAAAGGATGCAATTTCAAGCTATTTATTGCCTCCTAAAACGTGCAAATATTTTGCGGCGCGCACTACCTGTGCAGATGTTGCGAGCCTATGGGCTCGCCGCCTAGCAGCAGCAAGGCATCTCTCTTTCATCACGCACCGCAAGACTTTTTTGACACTTTTTACAAAACCCTAACCCTAACCCTAAAAATTAGATTAAAGGATGCAATTTTAAGCTACTTATTGCCTCCTAAAATGTGCAAATATTTTGCGGCGCGCACTACGTGCGCAGATGTTGCGAGCCTATGGGCTCGCCGCCTAGCGGCAGCAAGGCACCTCTCTTTCGTCAAGGACCGCAAGACTCTTTTGACACTTTTTACAAAACCCTAACCTTAACCCTAAACCTAACCCTAAAAATTAGATTAAAGGATGCAATTTCAAGCTATTTATTGCCTCCTAAAACGTGCAAATATTTTGCGGCGCGCACTACCTGTGCAGATGTTGCGAGCCTATGGGCTCGCCGCCTAGCGGCAGCAAGGCATCTCTCTTTCATCAAGCACCGCAAGACTTTTTTGACACTATTTACAAAACCCTAACCCTAACCCTAAAAATTAGATTAAAGGATGCAATTTTAAGCTACTTATTGCCTCCTAAAATGTGCAAATATTTTGCGGCGCGCACTACGTGCGCAGATGTTGCGAGCCTATGGGCTCGCCGCCTAGCGGCAGCAAGGCATCTCTCTTTCATCAAGCACCGCAAGACTTTTTTGACACTTTTTACAAAACCCTAACCCTACCCCTACCCCTACCCCTAACCCTACCCCTAACCCTAACCCCTAAACCTAACCCTACACATTTACAATTTTAAATAATCTTTCATCCCAACCTCCTTATATAACTACAATCTAATCTTCGCTGCTCAAGTACTATTTTCCAACTTGTATTTATTTTAAATTTTTAAATATGTTCTCAGTTCCGTGAAACAAGATGACGTAAAATCCTATGCGGAAAAGAATGTTGAACGTGCGCCAGTAAAGTGGCAGACGCTTCGGCGCTGTATCCCTTATTGGGTGCAGAAAAAAGGGTAACCACCCATCTGTCCGTAACCCGGAATCCTAACCCTAACCCTAACCCTAACCCTAACCATAACCCTAAAAATTAGATTAAAGGATGCAATTTTAAGCTACTTATTGCCTCCTAAAATGTACAAATATTTTGCGGTGCGCACTACGTGCGCAGATGTTGTGAGTCTATGGGCTCGCCGCCTAGCGGCAACAAGGCACCTCTCTTTCGTCAAGGACCGCAAGTCTCTTTTGACACTTTTTACAAAACCCTAACCTTAACCCTAAACCTAACCCTAACCCTAAAAATTAGATTAAAGGATGCAATTTCAAGCTATTTATTGCCTCCTAAAACGTGCAAATATTTTGCGGCGCGCACTACCTGTGCAGATGTTGCGAGCCTATGGGCTCGCCGCCTAGCGGCAGCAAGGCATCTCTCTTTCATCAAGCACCGCAAGACTTTTTTGACACTTTTTACAAAACCTTAACCCTAACCCTAACCCTAAAAATTAGATTAAAGGATGCAATTTTAAGCTACTTATTGCCTCCTAAAATGTGCAAATATTTTGCGGCGCGCACTACGTGCGCAGATGTTGCGAGCCTATGGGCTCGCCGCCTAGCGGCAGCAAGGCATCTCTCTTTCATCAAGCACCGCAAGACTTTTTTGACACTTTTTACAAAACCCTAACCCTACCCCTACCCCTACCCCTAACCCTACCCCTAACCCTAACCCCTAAACCTAACCCTACACATTTACATTTTTAAATAATCTTTCATCCCAACCTCCTTATATAACTACAATCTAATCTTCGCTGCTCACGTACTATTTTCCAACTTGTATTTATTTTAAATTTTTAAATATGTTCTCAGTTCCGTGAAACAAGATGACGTAAAATCCTATGCGGAAAAGAATGTTGAACGTGCGCCAGTAAAGTGGCAGACGCTTCGGCGCTGTATCCCTTATTGGGTGCAGAAAAAAGGGTAACCACCCATCTGTCCGTAACCCGGAATCCTAACCCTAACCCTAACCCTAACCATAACCCTAAAAATTAGATTAAAGGATGCAATTTTAAGCTACTTATTGCCTCCTAAAACGTGCAAATATTTTGCGGCGCGCACTACCTGTGCAGATGTTGCGAGCCTATGGGCTCGCCGCCTAGCGGCAGCAAGGCATCTCTCTTTCATCAAGCACCGCAAGACTTTTTTGACACTTTTTACAAAACCCTAACCCTAACCCTAACCCTAAAAATTAGATTAAAGGATGCAATTTTAAGCTACTTATTGCCTCCTAAAATGTGCAAATATTTTGCGGCGCGCACTACGTGCGCAGATGTTGCGAGCCTATGGGCTCGCCGCCTAGCGGCAGCAAGGCATCTCTCTTTCATCAAGCACCGCAAGACTTTTTTGACACTTTTTACAAAACCCTAACCCTACCCCTACGCCTACCCCTAACCCTACCCCTAACCCTAACCCCTAAACCTAACCCTACACATTTACATTTTTAAATAATCTTTCATCCCAACCTCCTTATATAACTACAATCTAATCTTCGCTGCTCACGTACTATTTTCCAACTTGTATTTATTTTAAATTTTTAAATATGTTCTCAGTTCCGTGAAACAAGATGACGTAAAATCCTATGCGGAAAAGAATGTTGAACGTGCGCCAGTAAAGTAGCAGACGCTTCGGCGCTGTATCCCTTATTGGGTGCAGAAAAAAGGGTAACCACCCATCTGTCCGTAACCCGGAATCCTAACCCTAACCCTAACCCTAACCATAACCCTAAAAATTAGATTAAAGGATGCAATTTTAAGCTACTTATTGCCTCCTAAAATGTACAAATATTTTGCGGTGCGCACTACGTGCGCAGATGTTGTGAGTCTATGGGCTCGCCGCCTAGCGGCAGCAAGGCACCTCTCTTTCGTCAAGGACCGCAAGACTCTTTTGACACTTTTTACAAAACCCTAACCTTAACCCTAAACCTAACCCTAACCCTAAAAATTAGATTAAAGGATGCAATTTCAAGCTATTTATTGCCTCCTAAAACGTGCAAATATTTTGCGGCGCGCACTACCTGTGCAGATGTTGCGAGCCTATGGGCTCGCCGCCTAGCGGCAGCAAGGCATCTCTCTTTCATCACGCACCGCAAGACTTTTTTGACACTTTTTACAAAACCCTAACCCTAACCCTAACCCTAAAAATTAGATTAAAGGATGCAATTTTAAGCTACTTATTGCCTCCTAAAATGTGCAAATATTTTGCGGTGCGCACTACGTGCACAGATGTTGTGAGTCTATGGGCTCGCCGCCTAGCGGCAACAAGGCACCTCTCTTTCGTCAAGGACCGCAAGACTCTTTTGACACTTTTTACAAAACCCTAACCTTAACCCTAAACCTAACCCTAACCCTAAAAATTAGATTAAAGGATGCAATTTCAAGCTATTTATTGCCTCCTAAAACGTACAAATATTTTGCGGCGCGCACTACCTGTGCAGATGTTGCGAGCCTATGGGCTCGCCGCCTAGCGGCAGCAAGGCATCTCTCTTTCATCAAGCACCGCAAGACTTTTTTGACACTTTTTACAAAACCCTAACCCTAACCCTAACCCTAAAAATTAGATTAAAGGATGCAATTTTAAGCTACTTATTGCCTCCTAAAATGTGCAAATATTTTGCGGCGCGCACTACGTGCGCAGATGTTGCGAGCCTATGGGCTCGCCGCCTAGCGGCAGCAAGGCATCTCTCTTTCATCAAGCACCGCAAGACTTTTTTGACACTTTTTACAAAACCCTAACCCTACCCCTACCCCTACCCCTAACCCTACCCCTAACCCTAACCCCTAAACCTAACCCTACACATTTACATTTTTAAATAATCTTTCATCCCAACCTCCTTATATAACTACAATCTAATCTTCGCTGCTCACGTACTATTTTCCAACTTGTATTTATTTTAAATTTTTAAATATGTTCTCAGTTCCGTGAAACAAGATGACGTAAAATCCTATGCGGAAAAGAATGTTGAACGTGCGCCAGTAAAGTGGCAGACGCTTCGGCGCTGTATCCCTTATTGGGTGCAGAAAAAAGGGTAACCACCCATCTGTCCGTAACCCGGAATCCTAACCCTAACCCTAACCCTAACCCTAACCATAACCCTAAAAATTAGATTAAAGGATGCAATTTTAAGCTACTTATTGCCTCCTAAAACGTGCAAATATTTTGCGGCGCGCACTACCTGTGCAGATGTTGCGAGCCTATGGGCTCGCCGCCTAGCGGCAGCAAGGCATCTCTCTTTCATCAAGCACCGCAAGACTTTTTTGACACTTTTTACAAAACCCTAACCCTAACCCTAACCCTAAAAATTAGATTAAAGGATGCAATTTTAAGCTACTTATTGCCTCCTAAAATGTGCAAATATTTTGCGGCGCGCACTACGTGCGCAGATGTTGCGAGCCTATGGGCTCGCCGCCTAGCGGCAGCAAGGCATCTCTCTTTCATCAAGCACCGCAAGACTTTTTTGACACTTTTTACAAAACCCTAACCCTACCCCTACCCCTACCCCTAACCCTACCCCTAACCCTAACCCCTAAACCTAACCCTACACATTTACAATTTTAAATAATCTTTCATCCCAACCTCCTTATATAACTACAATCTAATCTTCGCTGCTCACGTACTATTTTCCAACTTGTATTTATTTTAAATTTTTAAATATGTTCTCAGTTCCGTGAAACAAGATGACGTAAAATCCTATGCGGAAAAGAATGTTGAACGTGCGCCAGTAAAGTGGCAGACGCTTCGGCGCTGTATCCCTTATTGGGTGCAGAAAAAAGGGTAACCACCCATCTGTCCGTAACCCGGAATCCTAACCCTAACCCTAACCCTAACCCTAACCATAACCCTAAAAATTAGATTAAAGGATGCAATTTTAAGCTACTTATTGCCTCCTAAAATGTACAAATATTTTGCGGTGCGCACTACGTGCGCAGATGTTGTGAGTCTATGGGCTCGCCGCCTAGCGGCAGCAAGGCACCTCTCTTTCGTCAAGGACCGCAAGACTCTTTTGACACTTTTTACAAAACCCTAACCTTAACCCTAAACCTAACCCTAACCCTAAAAATTAGATTAAAGGATGCAATTTCAAGCTATTTATTGCCTCCTAAAACGTGCAAATATTTTGCGGCGCGCACTACCTGTGCAGATGTTGCGAGCCTATGGGCTCGCCGCCTAGCGGCAGCAAGGCATCTCTCTTTCATCACGCACCGCAAGACTTTTTTGACACTTTTTACAAAACCCTAACCCTAACCCTAACCCTAAAAATTAGATTAAAGGATGCAATTTTAAGCTACTTATTGCCTCCTAAAATGTGCAAATATTTTGCGGCGCGCACTGCGTGCGCAGATGTTGCGAGCCTATGGGCTCGCCGCCTAGCGGCAGCAAGGCACCTCTCTTTCGTCAAGGACCGCAAGACTCTTTTGACACTTTTTACAAAACCCTAACCTTAACCCTAAACCTAACCCTAACCCTAAAAATTAGATTAAAGGATGCAATTTCAAGCTATTTATTGCCTCCTAAAACGTGCAAATATTTTGCGGCGCGCACTACCGGTGCAGATGTTGCGAGCCTATGGGCTCGCCGCCTAGCGGCAGCAAGGCATCTCTCTTTCATCAAGCACCGCAAGACTTTTTTGACACTTTTTACAAAACCCTAACCCTAACCCTAAAAATTAGATTAAAGGATGCAATTTTAAGCTACTTATTGCCTCCTAAAATGTGCAAATATTTTGCGGCGCGCACTATGTGCGCAGATGTTGCGAGCCTATGGGCTCGCCGCCTAGCGGCAGCAAGGCATCTCTCTTTCATCAAGCACCGCAAGACTTTTTTGACACTTTTTACAAAACCCTAACCCTACCCCTACCCCTACCCCTAACCCTACCCCTAACCCTAACCCCTAAACCTAACCCTACACATTTACAATTTTAAATAATCTTTCATCCCAACCTCCTTATATAACTACAATCTAATCTTCGCTGCTCACGTACTATTTTCCAACTTGTATTTATTTTAAATTTTTAAATATGTTCTCAGTTCCGTGAAACAAGATGACGTAAAATCCTATGTGGAAAAGAATGTTGAACGTGCGCCAGTAAAGTGGCAGACGCTTCGGCGCTGTATCCCTTATTGGGTGCAGAAAAAAGGGTAACCACCCATCTGTCCGTAACCCGGAATCCTAACCCTAACCCTAACCCTAACCCTAACCATAACCCTAAAAATTAGATTAAAGGATGCAATTTTAAGCTACTTATTGCCTCCTAAAATGTACAAATATTTTGCGGTGCGCACTACGTGCGCAGATGTTGTGAGTCTATGGGCTCGCCGCCTAGCGGCAGCAAGGCACCTCTCTTTCGTCAAGGACCGCAAGACTCTTTTGACACTTTTTACAAAACCCTAACCTTAACCCTAAACCTAACCCTAACCCTAAAAATTAGATTAAAGGATGCAATTTCAAGCTATTTATTGCCTCCTAAAACGTGCAAATATTTTGCGGCGCGCACTACCTGTGCAGATGTTGCGAGCCTATGGGCTCGCCGCCTAGCGGCAGCAAGGCATCTCTCTTTCATCACGCACCGCAAGACTTTTTTGACACTTTTTACAAAACCCTAACCCTAACCCTAACCCTAAAAATTAGATTAAAGGATGCAATTTTAAGCTACTTATTGCCTCCTAAAATGTGCAAATATTTTGCGGTGCGCACTACGTGCGCAGATGTTGCGAGCCTATGGGCTCGCCGCCTAGCGGCAGCAAGGCACCTCTCTTTCGTCAAGGACCGCAAGACTCTTTTGACACTTTTTACAAAACCCTAACCTTAACCCTAAACCTAACCCTAACCCTAAAAATTAGATTAAAGGATGCAATTTCAAGCTATTTATTGCCTCCTAAAACGTGCAAATATTTTGCGGCGCGCACTACCTGTGCAGATGTTGCGAGCCTATGGGCTCGCCGCCTAGCGGCAGCAAGGCATCTCTCTTTCATCAAGCACCTCAAGACTTTTTTGACACTATTTACAAAACCCTAACCCTAACCCTAAAAATTAGATTAAAGGATGCAATTTTAAGCTACTTATTGCCTCCTAAAATGTGCAAATATTTTGCGGCGCGCACTACGTGCGCAGATGTTGCGAGCCTATGGGCTCGCCGCCTAGCGGCAGCAAGGCATCTCTCTTTCATCAAGCACCGCAAGACTATTTTGACACTTTTTACAAAACCCTAACCCTACCCCTACCCCTACCCCTAACCCTACCCCTAACCCTAACCCCTAAACCTAACCCTACACATTTACAATTTTAAATAATCTTTCATCCCAACCTCCTTATATAACTACAATCTAATCTTCGCTGCTCACGTACTATTTTCCAACTTGTATTTATTTTAAATTTTTAAATATGTTCTCAGTTCCGTGAAACAAGATGACGTAAAATCCTATGCGGAAAAGAATGTTGAACGTGCGCCAGTAAAGTGGCAGACGCTTCGGCGCTGTATCCCTTATTGGGTGCAGAAAAAAGGGTAACCACCCATCTGTCCGTAACCCGGAATCCTAACCCTAACCCTAACCCTAACCCTAACCATAACCCTAAAAATTAGATTAAAGGATGCAATTTTAAGCTACTTATTGCCTCCTAAAACGTGCAAATATTTTGCGGCGCGCACTACCTGTGCAGATGTTGCGAGCCTATGGGCTCGCCGCCTAGCGGCAGCAAGGCATCTCTCTTTCATCAAGCACCGCAAGACTTTTTTGACACTTTTTACAAAACCCTAACCCTAACCCTAACCCTAAAAATTAGATTAAAGGATGCAATTTTAAGCTACTTATTGCCTCCTAAAATGTGCAAATATTTTGCGGCGCGCACTACGTGCGCAGATGTTGCGAGCCTATGGGCTCGCCGCCTAGCGGCAGCAAGGCATCTCTCTTTCATCAAGCACCGCAAGACTTTTTTGACACTTTTTACAAAACCCTAACCCTACCCCTACCCCTACCCCTAACCCTACCCCTAACCCTAACCCCTAAACCTAACCCTACACATTTACAATTTTAAATAATCTTTCATCCCAACCTCCTTATATAACTACAATCTAATCTTCGCTGCTCACGTACTATTTTCCAACTTGTATTTATTTTAAATTTTTAAATATGTTCTCAGTTCCGTGAAACAAGATGACGTAAAATCCTATGCGGAAAAGAATGTTGAACGTGCGCCAGTAAAGTGGCAGACGCTTCGGCGCTGTATCCCTTATTGGGTGCAGAAAAAAGGGTAACCACCCATCTGTCCGTAACCCGGAATCCTAACCCTAACCCTAACCCTAACCCTAACCATAACCCTAAAAATTAGATTAAAGGATGCAATTTTAAGCTACTTATTGCCTCCTAAAATGTACAAATATTTTGCGGTGCGCACTACGTGCGCAGATGTTGTGAGTCTATGGGCTCGCCGCCTAGCGGCAGCAAGGCACCTCTCTTTCGTCAAGGACCGCAAGACTCTTTTGACACTTTTTACAAAACCCTAACCTTAACCCTAAACCTAACCCTAACCCTAAAAATTAGATTAAAGGATGCAATTTCAAGCTATTTACTGCCTCCTAAAACGTGCAAATATTTTGCGGCGCGCACTACCTGTGCAGATGTTGCGATCCTATGGGCTCGCCGCCTAGCGGCAGCAAGGCATCTCTCTTTCATCAAGCACCGCAAGACTTTTTTGACACTTTTTACAAAACCCTAACCCTAACCCTAAAAATTAGATTAAAGGATGCAATTTTAAGCTACTTATTGCCTCCTAAAATGTGCAAATATTTTGCGGCGCGCACTACGTGCACAGATGTTGCGAGCCTATGGGCTCGCCGCCTAGCGGCAGCAAGGCGCCTCTCTTTCGTCAAGGACCGCAAGACTCTTTTGACACTTTTTACAAAACCCTAACCCTAACCCTAACCCTAACCCTAACCCTAACCCTAACCCTAACCCCTAAACCTAACCCTACACATTTACAATTTTAAATAATCTTTCATCCCAACCTCCTTATATAACTACAATCTAATCTTCGCTGCTCACGTACTATTTTCCAACTTGTATTTATTTTAAATTTTTAAATATGTTCTCAGTTCCGTGAAACAAGATGACGTAAAATCCTATGCGGAAAAGAATGTTGAACGTGCGCCAGTAAAGTGGCAGACGCTTCGGCGCTGTATCCCTTATTGGGTGCAGAAAAAAGGGTAACCACCCATCTGTCCGTAACCCGGAATCCTAACCCTAACCCTAACCCTAACCCTAACCATAACCCTAAAAATTAGATTAAAGGATGCAATTTTAAGCTACTTATTGCCTCCTAAAATGTACAAATATTTTGCGGTGCGCACTACGTGCGCAGATGTTGTGAGTCTATGGGCTCGCCGCCTAGCGGCAGCAAGGCACCTCTCTTTCGTCAAGGACCGCAAGACTCTTTTGACACTTTTTACAAAACCCTAACCTTAACCCTAAACCTAACCCTAACCCTAAAAATTAGATTAAAGGATGCAATTTCAAGCTATTTACTGCCTCCTAAAACGTGCAAATATTTTGCGGCGCGCACTACCTGTGCAGATGTTGCGATCCTATGGGCTCGCCGCCTAGCGGCAGCAAGGCATCTCTCTTTCATCAAGCACCGCAAGACTTTTTTGACACTTTTTACAAAACCCTAACCCTAACCCTAACCCTAAAAATTAGATTAAAGGATGCAATTTTAAGCTACTTATTGCCTCCTAAAATGTGCAAATATTTTGCGGCGCGCACTACGTGCGCAGATGTTGCGAGCCTATGGGCTCGCCGCCTAGCGGCAGCAAGGCATCTCTCTTTCATCAAGCACCGCAAGACTTTTTTGACACTTTTTACAAAACCCTAACCCTACCCCTACCCCTACCCCTAACCCTACCCCTAACCCTAACCCCTAAACCTAACCCTACACATTTACAATTTTAAATAATCTTTCATCCCAACCTCCTTATATAACTACAATCTAATCTTCGCTGCTCACGTACTATTTTCCAACTTGTATTTATTTTAAATTTTTAAATATGTTCTCAGTTCCGTGAAACAAGATGACGTAAAATCCTATGCGGAAAAGAATGTTGAACGTGCGCCAGTAAAGTGGCAGACGCTTCGGCGCTGTATCCCTTATTGGGTGCAGAAAAAAGGGTAACCACCCATCTGTCCGTAACCCGGAATCCTAACCCTAACCCTAACCCTAACCATAACCCTAAAAATTAGATTAAAGGATGCAATTTTAAGCTACTTATTGCCTCCTAAAATGTACAAATATTTTGCGGTGCGCACTACGTGGGCAGATGTTGTGAGTCTATGGGCTCGCCGCCTAGCGGCAGCAAGGCACCTCTCTTTCGTCAAGGACCGCAAGACTCTTTTGACACTTTTTACAAAACCCTAACCTTAACCCTAAACCTAACCCAAACCCTAAATATTAGATTAAAGGATGCAATTTCAAGCTATTTATTGCCTCCTAAAACGTGCAAATATTTTGCGGCGCGCACTACCTGTGCAGATGTTGCGAGCCTATGGGCTCGCCGCCTAGCGGCAGCAAGGCATCTCTCTTTCATCACGCACCGCAAGACTTTTTTGACACTTTTTACAAAACCCTAACCCTAACCCTAACCCTAAAAATTAGATTAAAGGATGCAATTTTAAGCTACTTATTGCCTCCTAAAATGTGCAAATATTTTGCGGCGCGCACTACGTGCCGCAGATGTTGCGAGTCTATGGGCTCGCCGCCTAGCGGCAGCAAGGCACCTCTCTTTCGTCAAGGACCGCAAGACTCTTTTGACACTTTTTACAAAACCCTAACCTTAACCCTAAACCTAACCCTAACCCTAAAAATTAGATTAAAGGATGCAATTTCAAGCTATTTATTGCCTCCTAAAACGTGCAAATATTTTGCGGCGCGCACTACCTGTGCAGATGTTGCGAGCCTATGGGCTCGCCGCCTAGCGGCAGCAAGGCATCTCTCTTTCATCACGCACCGCAAGACTTTTTTGACACTTTTTACAAAACCCTAACCCTAACCCTAAAAATTAGATTAAAGGATGCAATTTTAAGCTACTTATTGCCTCCTAAAATGTGCAAATATTTTGCGGCGCGCACTACGTGCGCAGATGTTGCGAGCCTATGGGCTCGCCGCCTAGCGGCAGCAAGGCACCTCTCTTTCGTCAAGGACCGCAAGACTCTTTTGACACTTTTTACAAAACCCTAACCTTAACCCTAAACCTAACCCTAACCCTAAAAATTAGATTAAAGGATGCAATTTCAAGCTATTTATTGCCTCCTAAAACGTGCAAATATTTTGCGGCGCGCACTACCTGTGCAGATGTTGCGAGCCTATGGGCTCGCCGCCTAGCGGCAGCAAGGCATCTCTCTTTCATCACGCACCGCAAGACTTTTTTGACACTTTTTACAAAACCCTAACCCTAACCCTAACCCTAAAAATTAGATTAAAGGATGCAATTTTAAGCTACTTATTGCCTCCTAAAATGTGCAAATATTTTGCGGCGCGCACTACGTGCCGCAGATGTTGCGAGTCTATGGGCTCGCCGCCTAGCGGCAGCAAGGCACCTCTCTTTCGTCAAGGACCGCAAGACTCTTTTGACACTTTTTACAAAACCCTAACCTTAACCCTAAACCTAACCCTAACCCTAAAAATTAGATTAAAGGATGCAATTTCAAGCTATTTATTGCCTCCTAAAACGTGCAAATATTTTGCGGCGCGCACTACCTGTGCAGATGTTGCGAGCCTATGGGCTCGCCGCCTAGCGGCAGCAAGGCATCTCTCTTTCATCACGCACCGCAAGACTTTTTTGACACTTTTTACAAAACCCTAACCCTAACCCTAAAAATTAGATTAAAGGATGCAATTTTAAGCTACTTATTGCCTCCTAAAATGTGCAAATATTTTGCGGCGCGCACTACGTGCGCAGATGTTGCGAGCCTATGGGCTCGCCGCCTAGCGGCAGCAAGGCACCTCTCTTTCGTCAAGGACCGCAAGACTCTTTTGACACTTTTTACAAAACCCTAACCTTAACCCTAAACCTAACCCTAACCCTAAAAATTAGATTAAAGGATGCAATTTCAAGCTATTTATTGCCTCCTAAAACGTGCAAATATTTTGCGGCGCGCACTACCTGTGCAGATGTTGCGAGCCTATGGGCTCGCCGCCTAGCGGCAGCAAGGCATCTCTCTTTCATCACGCACCGCAAGACTTTTTTGACACTTTTTACAAAACCCTAACCCTAACCCTAACCCTAAAAATTAGATTAAAGGATGCAATTTTAAGCTACTTATTGCCTCCTAAAATGTGCAAATATTTTGCGGCGCGCACTACGTGCGCAGATGTTGCGAGCCTATGGGCTCGCCGCCTAGCGGCAGCAAGGCACCTCTCTTTCGTCAAGGACCGCAAGACTCTTTTGACACTTTTTACAAAACCCTAACCTTAACCCTAAACCTAACCCAAACCCTAAAAATTAGATTAAAGGATGCAATTTCAAGCTATTTATTGCCTCCTAAAATGTGCAAATATTTTGCGGCGCGCACTACCTGTGCAGATGTTGCGAGCCTATGGGCTCGCCGCCTAGCGGCAGCAAGGCATCTCTCTTCCATCACGCACCGCAAGACTTTTTTGACACTTTTTACAAAACCCTAACCCTAACCCTAACCCTAAAAATTAGATTAAAGGATGCAATTTTAAGCTACTTATTGCCTCCTAAAATGTGCAAATATTTTGCGGCGCGCACTACGTGCACAGATGTTGCGAGCCTATGGGCTCGCCGCCTAGCGGCAGCAAGGCATCTCTCTTTCATCAAGCACCGCAAGACTTTTTTGACACTTTTTACAAAACCCTAACCCTACCCCTACCCCTACCCCTAACCCTACCCCTAACCCTAACCCCTAAACCTAACCCTACACATTTACAATTTTAAATAATCTTTCATCCCAACCTCCTTATATAACTACAATCTAATCTTCGCTGCTCACGTACTATTTTCCAACTTGTATTTATTTTAAATTTTTAAATATGTTCTCAGTTCCGTGAAACAAGATGACGTAAAATCCTATGCGGAAAAGAATGTTGAACGTGCGCCAGTAAAGTGGCAGACGCTTCGGCGCTGTATCCCTTATTGGGTGCAGAAAAAAGGGTAACCACCCATCTGTCCGTAACCCGGAATCCTAACCCTAACCCTAACCCTAACCATAACCCTAAAAATTAGATTAAAGGATGCAATTTTAAGCTACTTATTGCCTCCTAAAATGTACAAATATTTTGCGGTGCGCACTACGTGGGCAGATGTTGTGAGTCTATGGGCTCGCCGCCTAGCGGCAGCAAGGCACCTCTCTTTCGTCAAGGACCGCAAGACTCTTTTGACACTTTTTACAAAACCCTAACCTTAACCCTAAACCTAACCCAAACCCTAAATATTAGATTAAAGGATGCAATTTCAAGCTATTTATTGCCTCCTAAAACGTGCAAATATTTTGCGGCGCGCACTACCTGTGCAGATGTTGCGAGCCTATGGGCTCGCCGCCTAGCGGCAGCAAGGCATCTCTCTTTCATCACGCACCGCAAGACTTTTTTGACACTTTTTACAAAACCCTAACCCTAACCCTAACCCTAAAAATTAGATTAAAGGATGCAATTTTAAGCTACTTATTGCCTCCTAAAATGTGCAAATATTTTGCGGCGCGCACTACGTGCGCAGATGTTGCGAGTCTATGGGCTCGCCGCCTAGCGGCAGCAAGGCACCTCTCTTTCGTCAAGGACCGCAAGACTCTTTTGACACTTTTTACAAAACCCTAACCTTAACCCTAAACCTAACCCTAACCCTAAAAATTAGATTAAAGGATGCAATTTCAAGCTATTTATTGCCTCCTAAAACGTGCAAATATTTTGCGGCGCGCACTACCTGTGCAGATGTTGCGAGCCTATGGGCTCGCCGCCTAGCGGCAGCAAGGCATCTCTCTTTCATCACGCACCGCAAGACTTTTTTGACACTTTTTACAAAACCCTAACCCTAACCCTAAAAATTAGATTAAAGGATGCAATTTTAAGCTACTTATTGCCTCCTAAAATGTGCAAATATTTTGCGGCGCGCACTACGTGCGCAGATGTTGCGAGCCTATGGGCTCGCCGCCTAGCGGCAGCAAGGCACCTCTCTTTCGTCAAGGACCGCAAGACTCTTTTGACACTTTTTACAAAACCCTAACCTTAACCCTAAACCTAACCCTAACCCTAAAAATTAGATTAAAGGATGCAATTTCAAGCTATTTATTGCCTCCTAAAACGTGCAAATATTTTGCGGCGCGCACTACCTGTGCAGATGTTGCGAGCCTATGGGCTCGCCGCCTAGCGGCAGCAAGGCATCTCTCTTTCATCACGCACCGCAAGACTTTTTTGACACTTTTTACAAAACCCTAACCCTAACCCTAACCCTAAAAATTAGATTAAAGGATGCAATTTTAAGCTACTTATTGCCTCCTAAAATGTGCAAATATTTTGCGGCGCGCACTACGTGCGCAGATGTTGCGAGCCTATGGGCTCGCCGCCTAGCGGCAGCAAGGCACCTCTCTTTCGTCAAGGACCGCAAGACTCTTTTGACACTTTTTACAAAACCCTAACCTTAACCCTAAACCTAACCCAAACCCTAAAAATTAGATTAAAGGATGCAATTTCAAGCTATTTATTGCCTCCTAAAACGTGCAAATATTTTGCGGCGCGCACTACCTGTGCAGATGTTGCGAGCCTATGGGCTCGCCGCCTAGCGGCAGCAAGGCATCTCTCTTCCATCACGCACCGCAAGACTTTTTTGACACTTTTTACAAAACCCTAACCCTAACCCTAACCCTAAAAATTAGATTAAAGGATGCAATTTTAAGGTACTTATTGCCTCCTAAAATGTGCAAATATTTTGCGGCGCGCACTACGTGCGCAGATGTTGCGAGCCTATGGGCTCGCCGCCTAGCGGCAGCAAGGCACCTCTCTTTCGTCAAGGACCGCAAGACTCTTTTGACACTTTTTACAAAACCCTAACCTTAACCCTAAACCTAACCCTAACCCTAAAAATTAGATTAAAGGATGCAATTTCAAGCTATTTATTGCCTCCTAAAACGTGCAAATATTTTGCGGCGCGCACTACCTGTGCAGATGTTGCGAGCCTATGGGCTCGCCGCCTAGCGGCAGCAAGGCATCTCTCTTTCATCACGCACCGCAAGACTTTTTTGACACTTTTTACAAAACCCTAACCCTAACCCTAACCCTAAAAATTAGATTAAAGGATGCAATTTTAAGCTACTTATTGCCTCCTAAAATGTGCAAATATTTTGCGGCGCGCACTACGTGCGCAGATGTTGCGAGCCTATGGGCTCGCCGCCTAGCGGCAGCAAGGCACCTCTCTTTCGTCAAGGACCGCAAGACTCTTTTGACACTTTTTACAAAACCCTAACCTTAACCCTAAACCTAACCCAAACCCTAAAAATTAGATTAAAGGATGCAATTTCAAGCTATTTATTGCCTCCTAAAACGTGCAAATATTTTGCGGCGCGCACTACCTGTGCAGATGTTGCGAGCCTATGGGCTCGCCGCCTAGCGGCAGCAAGGCATCTCTCTTCCATCACGCACCGCAAGACTTTTTTGACACTTTTTACAAAACCCTAACCCTAACCCTAACCCTAAAAATTAGATTAAAGGATGCAATTTTAAGGTACTTATTGCCTCCTAAAATGTGCAAATATTTTGCGGCGCGCACTACGTGCGCAGATGTTGCGAGCCTATGGGCTCGCCGCCTAGCGGCAGCAAGGCACCTCTCTTTCGTCAAGGACCGCAAGACTCTTTTGACACTTTTTACAAAACCCTAACCTTAACCCTAAACCTAACCCTAACCCTAAAAATTAGATTAAAGGATGCAATTTCAAGCTATTTATTGCCTCCTAAAACGTGCAAATATTTTGCGGCGCGCACTACCTGTGCAGATGTTGCGAGCCTATGGGCTCGCCGCCTAGCGGCAGCAAGGCATCTCTCTTTCATCACGCACCGCAAGACTTTTTTGACACTTTTTACAAAACCCTAACCCTAACCCTAACCCTAAAAATTAGATTAAAGGATGCAATTTTAAGCTACTTATTGCCTCCTAAAATGTGCAAATATTTTGCGGCGCGCACTACGTGCGCAGATGTTGCGAGCCTATGGGCTCGCCGCCTAGCGGCAGCAAGGCACCTCTCTTTCGTCAAGGACCGCAAGACTCTTTTGACACTTTTTACAAAACCCTAACCTTAACCCTAAACCTAACCCAAACCCTAAAAATTAGATTAAAGGATGCAATTTCAAGCTATTTATTGCCTCCTAAAACGTGCAAATATTTTGCGGCGCGCACTACCTGTGCAGATGTTGCGAGCCTATGGGCTCGCCGCCTAGCGGCAGCAAGGCATCTCTCTTCCATCACGCACCGCAAGACTTTTTTGACACTTTTTACAAAACCCTAACCCTAACCCTAACCCTAAAAATTAGATTAAAGGATGCAATTTTAAGGTACTTATTGCCTCCTAAAATGTGCAAATATTTTGCGGCGCGCACTACGTGCGCAGATGTTGCGAGCCTATGGGCTCGCCGCCTAGCGGCAGCAAGGCACCTCTCTTTCGTCAAGGACCGCAAGACTCTTTTGACACTTTTTACAAAACCCTAACCTTAACCCTAAACCTAACCCTAACCCTAAAAATTAGATTAAAGGATGCAATTTCAAGCTATTTATTGCCTCCTAAAACGTGCAAATATTTTGCGGCGCGCACTACCTGTGCAGATGTTGCGAGCCTATGGGCTCGCCGCCTAGCGGCAGCAAGGCATCTCTCTTTCATCACGCACCGCAAGACTTTTTTGACACTTTTTACAAAACCCTAACCCTAACCCTAACCCTAAAAATTAGATTAAAGGATGCAATTTTAAGCTACTTATTGCCTCCTAAAATGTGCAAATATTTTGCGGCGCGCACTACGTGCGCAGATGTTGCGAGCCTATGGGCTCGCCGCCTAGCGGCAGCAAGGCACCTCTCTTTCGTCAAGGACCGCAAGACTCTTTTGACACTTTTTACAAAACCCTAACCTTAACCCTAAACCTAACCCTAACCCTAAAAATTAGATTAAAGGATGCAATTTCAAGCTATTTATTGCCTCCTAAAACGTGCAAATATTTTGCGGCGCGCACTACCTGTGCAGATGTTGCGAGCCTATGGGCTCGCCGCCTAGCGGCAGCAAGGCATCTCTCTTTCATCAAGCACCGCAAGACTTTTTTGACACTTTTTACAAAACCCTAACCCTAACCCTAAAAATTAGATTAAAGGATGCAATTTTAAGCTACTTATTGCCTCCTAAAATGTGCAAATATTTTGCGGCGCGCACTACGTGCGCAGATGTTGCGAGCCTATGGGCTCGCCGCCTAGCGGCAGCAAGGCACCTCTCTTTCGTCAAGGACCGCAAGACTCTTTTGACACTTTTTACAAAACCCTAACCTTAACCCTAAACCTAACCCTAACCCTAAAAATTAGATTAAAGGATGCAATTTCAAGCTATTTATTGCCTCCTAAAACGTGCAAATATTTTGCGGCGCGCACTACCTGTGCAGATGTTGCGAGCCTATGGGCTCGCCGCCTAGCGGCAGCAAGGCATCTCTCTTTCATCACGCACCGCAAGACTTTTTTGACACTTTTTACAAAACCCTAACCCTAACCCTAACCCTAAAAATTAGATTAAAGGATGCAATTTTAAGCTACTTATTGCCTCCTAAAATGTGCAAATATTTTGCGGCGCGCACTACGTGCGCAGATGTTGCGAGCCTATGGGCTCGCCGCCTAGCGGCAGCAAGGCACCTCTCTTTCGTCAAGGACCGCAAGACTCTTTTGACACTTTTTACAAAACCCTAACCTTAACCCTAAACCTAACCCAAACCCTAAAAATTAGATTAAAGGATGCAATTTCAAGCTATTTATTGCCTCCTAAAACGTGCAAATATTTTGCGGCGCGCACTACCTGTGCAGATGTTGCGAGCCTATGGGCTCGCCGCCTAGCGGCAGCAAGGCATCTCTCTTCCATCACGCACCGCAAGACTTTTTTGACACTTTTTACAAAACCCTAACCCTAACCCTAACCCTAAAAATTAGATTAAAGGATGCAATTTTAAGGTACTTATTGCCTCCTAAAATGTGCAAATATTTTGCGGCGCGCACTACGTGCGCAGATGTTGCGAGCCTATGGGCTCGCCGCCTAGCGGCAGCAAGGCACCTCTCTTTCGTCAAGGACCGCAAGACTCTTTTGACACTTTTTACAAAACCCTAACCTTAACCCTAAACCTAACCCTAACCCTAAAAATTAGATTAAAGGATGCAATTTCAAGCTATTTATTGCCTCCTAAAACGTGCAAATATTTTGCGGCGCGCACTACCTGTGCAGATGTTGCGAGCCTATGGGCTCGCCGCCTAGCGGCAGCAAGGCATCTCTCTTTCATCACGCACCGCAAGACTTTTTTGACACTTTTTACAAAACCCTAACCCTAACCCTAACCCTAAAAATTAGATTAAAGGATGCAATTTTAAGCTACTTATTGCCTCCTAAAATGTGCAAATATTTTGCGGCGCGCACTACGTGCGCAGATGTTGCGAGCCTATGGGCTCGCCGCCTAGCGGCAGCAAGGCACCTCTCTTTCGTCAAGGACCGCAAGACTCTTTTGACACTTTTTACAAAACCCTAACCTTAACCCTAAACCTAACCCTAACCCTAAAAATTAGATTAAAGGATGCAATTTCAAGCTATTTATTGCCTCCTAAAACGTGCAAATATTTTGCGGCGCGCACTACCTGTGCAGATGTTGCGAGCCTATGGGCTCGCCGCCTAGCGGCAGCAAGGCATCTCTCTTTCATCAAGCACCGCAAGACTTTTTTGACACTTTTTACAAAACCCTAACCCTAACCCTAAAAATTAGATTAAAGGATGCAATTTTAAGCTACTTATTGCCTCCTAAAATGTGCAAATATTTTGCGGCGCGCACTACGTTCGCAGATGTTGCGAGCCTATGGGCTCGCCGCCTAGCGGCAGCAAGGCACCTCTCTTTCGTCAAGGACCGCAAGACTCTTTTGACACTTTTTACAAAACCCTAACCTTAACCCTAACCCTAACCCTAACCCTAAAAATTAGATTAAAGGATGCAATTTTAAGCTACTTATTGCCTCATAAAATGTGCAAATATTTTGCGGCGCGCACTACCTGTGCAGATGTTGCGAGCCTATGGGCTCGCCGCCTAGCGGCAGCAAGGCATCTCTCTTTCATCAAGCACCGCAAGACTTTTTTGACACTTTTTACAAAACCCTAACCCTAACCCTAAAAATTAGATTAAAGGATGCAATTTTAAGCTACTTATTGCCTCCTAAAATGTGCAAATATTTTGCGGCGCGCACTACGTGCGCAGATGTTGCGAGCCTATGGGCTCGCCGCCTAGCGGCAGCAAGGCTCCTCTCTTTCATCAAGCACCGCAAGACTTTTTTGACACTTTTTACAAAACCCTAACCCTACCCCTACCCCTACCCCTAACCCTACCCCTAACCCTAACCCCTAAACCTAACCCTACACATTTACAATTTTAAATAATCTTTCATCCCAACCTCCTTATATAACTACAATCTAATCTTCGCTGCTCACGTACTATTTTCCAACTTGTATTTATTTTAAATTTTTAAATATGTTCTCAGTTCCGTGAAACAAGATGACGTAAAATCCTATGCGGAAAAGAATGTTGAACGTGCGCCAGTAACGTGGCAGACGCTTCGGCGCTGTATCCCTTATTGGGTGCAGAAAAAAGGGTAACCACCCATCTGTCCGTAACCCGGAATCCTAACCCTAACCCTAACCCTAACCATAACCCTAAAAATTAGATTAAAGGATGCAATTTTAAGCTACTTATTGCCTCCTAAAATGTACAAATATTTTGCGGTGCGCACTACGTGCGCAGATGTTGTGAGTCTATGGGCTCGCCGCCTAGCGGCAGCAAGGCACCTCTCTTTCGTCAAGGACCGCAAGACTCTTTTGACACTTTTTACAAAACCCTAACCTTAACCCTAAACCTAACCCTAACCCTAAAAATTAGATTAAAGGATGCAATTTCAAGCTATTTATTGCCTCCTAAAACGTGCAAATATTTTGCGGCGCGCACTACCTGTGCAGATGTTGCGAGCCTATGGGCTCGCCGCCTAGCGGCAGCAAGGCATCTCTCTTTCATCAAGCACCGCAAGACTTTTTTGACACTTTTTACAAAACCCTAACCCTAACCCTAACCCTAAAAATTAGATTAAAGGATGCAATTTTAAGCTACTTATTGCCTCCTAAAATGTACAAATATTTTGCGGTGCGCACTACGTGCGCAGATGTTGTGAGTCTATGGGCTCGCCGCCTAGCGGCAGCAAGGCACCTCTCTTTCGTCAAGGACCGCAAGACTCTTTTGACACTTTTTACAAAACCCTAACCTTAACCCTAAACCTAACCCTAACCCTAAAAATTAGATTAAAGGATGCAATTTCAAGCTATTTATTGCCTCCTAAAACGTGCAAATATTTTGCGGTGCGCACTACCTGTGCAGATGTTGCGAGCCTATGGGCTCGCCGCCTAGCGGCAGCAAGGCATCTCTCTTTCATCAAGCACCGCAAGACTTTTTTGACACTTTTTACAAAACCCTAACCCTAACCCTAACCCTAAAAATTAGATTAAAGGATGCAATTTTAAGCTACTTATTGCCTCCTAAAATGTGCAAATATTTTGCGGCGCGCACTACGTGCGCAGATGTTGTGAGTCTATGGGCTCGCCGCCTAGCGGCAGCAAGGCACCTCTCTTTTGTCAAGGACAACAAGACTTTTTTGACACTTTTTACAAAACCCTAACCCTACCCCTACCCCTAACCCTACCCCTAACCCTAACCCCTAAACCTAACCCTACACATTTACAATTTTAAATAATCTTTCATCCCAACCTCCTTATATAACTACAATCTAATCTTCGCTGCTCACGTACTATTTTCCAACTTGTATTTATTTTAAATTTTTAAATATGTTCTCAGTTCCGTGAAACAAGATGACGTAAAATCCTATGCGGAAAAGAATGTTGAACGTGCGCCAGTAAAGTGGCAGACGCTTCGGCGCTGTATCCCTTATTGGGTGCAGAAAAAAGGGTAACCACCCATCTGTCCGTAACCCGGAATCCTAACCCTAACCCTAACCCTAACCATAACCCTAAAAATTAGATTAAAGGATGCAATTTTAAGCTACTTATTGCCTCCTAAAATGTACAAATATTTTGCGGTGCGCACTACGTGCGCAGATGTTGTGAGTCTATGGGCTCGCCGCCTAGCGGCAGCAAGGCACCTCTCTTTCGTCAAGGACCGCAAGACTCTTTTGACACTTTTTACAAAACCCTAACCTTAACCCTAAACCTAACCCTAACCCTAAAAATTAGATTAAAGGATCCAATTTCAAGCTATTTATTGCCTCCTAAAACGTGCAAATATTTTGCGGCGCGCACTACCTGTGCAGATGTTGCGAGCCTATGGGCTCGCCGCCTAGCGGCAGCAAGGCATCTCTCTTTCATCAAGCACCGCAAGACTTTTTTGACACTTTTTACAAAACCCTAACCCTAACCCTAAAAATTAGATTAAAGGATGCAATTTTAAGCTACTTATTGCCTCCTAAAATGTGCAATTATTTTGCGGCGCGCACTACGTGCGCAGATGTTGCGAGCCTATGGGCTCGCCGCCTAGCAGCAGCAAGGCACCTCTCTTTCGTCAAGGACCGCAAGACTCTTTTGACACTTTTTACAAAACCCTAACCCTAACCCTAACCCTAACCATAACCCTAACCATAACCCTAAAAATTAGATTAAAGGATGCAATTTTAAGCTACTTATTGCCTCCTAAAATGTGCAATTATTTTGCGGCGCGCACTACGTGCGCAGATGTTGCGAGCCTATGGGCTCGCCGCCTAGCGGCAGCAAGGCACCTCTCTTTCGTCAAGGACCGCAAGACTCTTTTGACACTTTTTACAAAACCCTAACCCTAACCCTAACCCTAACCCTAACCCTAACCATAACCCTAACCATAACCCTAAAAATTAGATTAAAGGATGCAATTTCAAGCTATTTATTGCCTCCTAAAACGTGCAAATATTTTGCGGCGCGCACTACCTGTGCAGATGTTGCGAGCCTATGGGCTCGCCGCCTAGCGGCAGCAAGGCATCTCTCTTTCATCAAGCACCGCAAGAATTTTTTGACACTTTTTAAAAAACCCTAACCCTAACCCTAACCCTAAAAATTAGATTAAAGGATGCAATTTTAAGCTACTTATTGCCTCCTAAAATGTACAAATATTTTGCGGTGCGCACTACGTGCGCAGATGTTGTGAGTCTATGGGCTCGCCGCCTAGCGGCAGCAAGGCACCTCTCTTTCGTCAAGGACCGCAAGACTCTTTTGACACTTTTTACAAAACCCTAACCTTAACCCTAAACCTAACCCTAACCCTAAAAATTAGATTAAAGGATGCAATATCAAGCTATTTATTGCCTCCTAAAACGTGCAAATATTTTGCGGCGCGCACTACCTGTGCAGATGTTGCGAGCCTATGGGCTCGCCGCCTAGCGGCAGCAAGGCATCTCTCTTTCATCAAGCACCGCAAGACTTTTTTGACACTTTTTACAAAACCCTAACCCTAACCCTAACCCTAAAAATTAGATTAAAGGATGCAATTTTAAGCTACTTATTGCCTCCTAAAATGTACAAATATTTTGCGGTGCGCACTACGTGCGCAGATGTTGTGAGTCTATGGGCTCGCCGCCTAGCGGCAGCAAGGCATCTCTCTTTCATCAAGCACCGCAAGACTCTTTTGACACTTTTTACAAAACCCTAACCTTAACCCTAAACCTAACCCTAACCCTAAAAATTAGATTAAAGGATGCAATTTCAAGCTATTTATTGCCTCCTAAAACGTGCAAATATTTTGCGGCGCGCACTACCTGTGCAGATGTTGCGAGCCTATGGGCTCGCCGCCTAGCGGCAGCAAGGCATCTCTCTTTCATCAAGCACCGCAAGACTTTTTTGACACATTTTACAAAACCCTAACCCTAACCCTAACCCTAAAAATTAGATTAAAGGATGCAATTTTAAGCTACTTATTGCCTCCTAAAATGTGCAAATATTTTGCGGCGCGCACTTCGTGCGCAGATGTTGCGAGCCTATGGGCTCGCCGCCTAGCGGCAGCAAGGCACCTCTCTTTCATCAAGCACCGCAAGACTTTTTTGACACTTTTTACAAACCCTAACCCTACCCCTACCCCTACCCCTAACCCTACACCTAACCCTAACCCCTAAACCTAACCCTACACATTTACAATTTTAAATAATCTTTCATCCCAACCTCGTTATATAACTACAATCTAATCTTCGCTGCTCACGTACTATTTTCCAACTTGTATTTATTTTAAATTTTTAAATATGTTCTCAGTTCCGTGAAACAAGATGACGTAAAATCTTATGCGGAAAAGAATGTTGAACGTGCGCCAGTAAAGTGGCAGACGCTTCGGCGCTGTATCCCTGATTGGGTGCAGAAAAAAGGGTAACCACCCATCTGTCCGTAACCCGGAATCCTAACCCTAACCCTAACCCTAACCCTAACCCTAAAAATTAGATTAAAGGATGCAATTTTAAGCTATTTATTGCCTCCTAAAATGTGCAAATATTTTGCGGTGCGCACTACGTGCGCAGATGTTGTGAGTCTATGGGCTCGCCGTCTAGCGGCAGCAAGGCACCTCTCTTTCGTCAAGGACCGCAAGACTCTTTTGACACTTTTTACAAAACCCTAACCTTAACCCTAAACCTAACCCTAACCCTAAAAATTAGATTAAAGGGTGCAATTTCAAGCTATTTATTGCCTCCTAAAACGTGCAAATATATTGCGGCGCGCACTACCTGTGCAGATGTTGCGAGCCTATGGGCTCGCCGCCTAGCGGCAGCAAGGCATCTCTCTTTCGTCAAGCACCGCAAGACTTTTTTGACACTTTTTACAAAACCCTAACCCTAACCCTAACCCTAAAAATTAGATTAAAGGATGCAATTTTAAGCTACTTATTGCCTCCTAAAATGTGCAAATATTTTGCGGCGCGCACTACGTGCGCAGATGTTGCGAGCCTATGGGCTCGCCGCCTAGCGGCAGCAAGACACCTCTCTTTCATCAAGCACCGCAAGACTTTTTTGACACTTTTTACAAAACCCTAACCCTACCCCTACCCCTACCCCTAACCCTACCCCTACCCCTAACCCTAACCCCTACACCTAACCCTACACATTTACAATTTTAAATAATCTTTCATCCCAACCTCCTTATATAACTACAATCTAATCTTCGCTGCTCACGTACTATTTTCCAACTTGTATTTATTTTAAATTTTTAAATATGTTCTCAGTTCCGTGAAACAAGATGACGTAAAATCCTATGCGGAAAAGAATGTTGAACGTGCGCCAGTAAAGTGGCAGACGCTTCGGCGCTGTATCCCTTATTGGGTGCAGAAAAAAGGGTAACCACCCATCTGTCCGTAACCCGGAATCCTAACCCTAACCCTAACCCTAACCCTAACCCTAAAAATTAGATTAAAGGATGCAATTTCAAGCTACTTATTGCCTCCTAAAATGTGCAAATATTTTGCGGCGCGCACTACCTGTGCAGATGTTGCGAGCCTATGGGCTCGCCGCCTAGCGGCAGCAAGGCATCACTCTTTCGTCAAGCACCGCAAGACTTTTTTGACACTTTTTACAAAACCCTAACCCTAACCCTAAAAATTAGATTAAAGGATACAATTTAAAGCTACTTATTGCCTCCTAAAATGTGCAAATATTTTGCGGCGCGCACTACGTGCACAGATGTTGCGAGCCTATGGGCTCGCCGCCTAGCGGCAGCAAGGCTCCTCTCTTTCATCAAGCACCGCAAGACTCTTTTGACACTTTTTACAAAACCCTAACCCTAACCCTAAAAATTAGATTAAAGGATGCAATTCCAAGCTACTTATTGCCTCCTAAAATGTGAAAATATTTTGCGGCGCGCACTACGTGCGCAGATGTTGCGAGCCTATGGGCTCGCCGCCTAGCGGCAGCAAGGCACCTCTCTTTCGTCAAGCACCGCAAGACTTTTTTGACACTTTTTACAAAACCCTAACCCTACCCCTACCCCTACCCCTAACCCTACCCCTAACCCTAACCCCTACACCTAACCCTACACATTTACAATTTTAAATAATCTTTCATCCCAACCTCCTTATATAACTACAATCTAATCTTCGCTGCTCACGTACTATTTTCCAACTTGTATTTATTTTAAATTTTTAAATATGTTCTCAGTTCCGTGAAACAAGATGACGTAAAATCCTATGCGGAAAAGAATGTTGAACGTGCGCCAGTAATGTGGCAGACGCTTCGGCGCTGTATCCCTGATTGGGTGCAGAAAAAAGGGTAACCACCCATCTGTCCGTAACCCGGAATCCTAACCCTAACCCTAACCCTAACCCTAACCCTAAAAATTAGATTAAAGGATGCAATTACAAGCTACTTATTGCCTCCTAAAATGTGCAAATATTTTGCGGCGCGCACTACCTGTGCAGATGTTGCGAGCCTATGGGCTCGCCGCCTAGCGGCAGCAAGGCATCACTCTTTCGTCAAGCACCGCAAGACTTTTTTGACACTTTTTACAAAACCCTAACCCTAACCCTAAAAATTAGATTAAAGGATGCAATTTAAAGCTACTTATTGCCTCCTAAAATGTGCAAATATTTTGCGGCGCGCACTACGTGCACAGATGTTGCGAGCCTATGGGCTCGCCGCCTAGCGGCAGCAAGGCTCCTCTCTTTCATCAAGCACCGCAAGACTCTTTTGACACTTTTTTCAAAACCCTAACCCTAACCCTAACCCTAAAAATTAGATTAAAGGATGCAATTCCAAGCTACTTATTGCCTCCTAAAATGTGAAAATATTTTGCGGCGCGCACTGCGTGCGCAGATGTTGCGAGCCTATGGGCTCGCCGCCTAGCGGCAGAAAGGCACCTCTCTTTCGTCAAGCACCGCAAGACTTTTTTGACACATTTTACAAAACCCTACCCCTACCCCTACCCCTAACCCTAACCCTACCCCTACCCCTAACCCCTACACCTAACCCTACACATTTACAATTTTAAATAATCTTTCATCCCAACCTCCTTATATAACTACAATCTAATCTTCACTGCTCACGTACTATTTTCCAACTTGTATTTATTTTAAATTTTTAAATATGTTCTCAGTTCCGTGAAACAAGATGACGTAAAATCCTATGCGGAAAAGAATGTTGAACGTGCGCCAGTAAAGTGGCAGACGCTTCGGCGCTGTATCCCTTATTGGGTGCAGAAAAAAGGGTAACCACCCATCTGTCCGTAACCCGGAATCCTAACCCTAACCCTAACCCTAAAAATTAGATTAAAGGGTGCAATTTTAAGCTACTTATTGCCTCCTAAAATGTGCAAATATTTTGCGGTGCGCACTACGTGCGCAGATGTTGTGAGTCTATGGGCTCGCCACCTAGCGGCAGCAAGGCACCTCTCTTTCGTCAAGGACCGCAAGACTCTTTTGACACTTTTTACAAAACCCTAACCCTAACCCTAAAAATTAGATTAAAGGATGCAATTTTATGTATGTTTAGAAAAGGTTAACTTGAGTTCGTAGAATAAACATTGTTTTGCTTTAAAAAATACTTTTCCATTTCTGCTGTACCACACCTGTAGAGTGGGCCATGTGCTCCCCATACCACAATCTATTAAAAGTTGTGCGTCAGGTGAACTCCATGCTACACTTTGGGGTTCTCTAAACCCTGGCCCATAACACCATTGACAAGCAGTAACAGTGACAATGAAACAACAATTAATCAATTGGAAACAAACTTTAATAATCTTACTTTAGAACCGGCACTGAGCTGGAAAGGATCAGAAATAAAGTGAGCTAGCAAATGTGTATTTCTGAGAATCATTGCGAGTGCATTACATTAATGAAACAAGCCTCTCAATTAGCATATATTTATATAAAATTAGAATTATTCATTTTAAATATCAAAATCAGAATAGTATCAACTGACTAACCTTTAATTGTAAATCCTAATAATTACTGAAATGATAAATATTTTAATACAATAAACTACAAATCCCATTGCATTCTGGTTGATTCCAGATTTCACACCTCAGATTGCAATCTCCATTGTGCACAGAAACCTCCACATTAATTTGCACAACCAATTCCCATTTGTCAAAGCACAAATTATGGGCAAAATATGTCAACTTTCCAAAGAAGAAACTGAAAAATAAACCTGAAAATAACTGTCCGCTTGTCTGGAAATGAACTGATAATCTAGGAACTAACGTGTGCAACATCACCAAGCGTGCAACATGATCTAACATGTATGCAGTGCCACATTGGGACTAACTTTGCAGCATTGGATTGGATGTAACGTGTGTACTGTTCAAATTCATGATGGGTGCTTCGATGACATGATAAATAGCTACTCACTAAGTTCTGCCTTTGAAACTTTTGTTATTACTTGACTTTCAAATTAGCACATCATTGGCTAATACTTTAATTTTAACATAGTCACATTTCGGACAGCAGTATGGGCACCAAAAATTAAACCTCGCTTTCAAAAGATTGATAGATTTTAGTGGGTAGGATTATCAAAGGATCTGTAGTTAATTGAAGTTGAGGTACAGATCAACCACGATCTAACTGAATGTCAGAACAGGATCTAGAATTGGAATGGTCTCCTCCAGTTCCTATGGTTACAGTGCAAACTGACATTGGCTGTGTCAAAACATTAAACATTATCTAATGTGCACTACTCACTCGATGTCCTGCAGGCATCTGCTAAAACACACAGAAACACCAAAGTCCAGCATTCAGTTAGGTGAAATGGATTTGGAAAACATCACACTGCAAAATCTCCTTTCCATTTGACAGTTGATATTGATGCCTGACTAAACAAGCAGTGTAGCAATAACGTTCCCCAAGCTGGGTTTCCAATTTATGCCCAGTCCAAAGCCAGACATTATGGAACTTATATAAAAAAAGACAACGCATAAAAGTAGATCCATTTACACATACATAAAACAAGCCCAGTCACAAATGTAGAAACCTAAAATAGATTTACATACATACATGCACACAGCACCCTAAAGCAGGCAGAGTCACAATGGGTTCAGCCAGATACACACAATTCTCAAACAGGCTGAGGCAGATACTAGGAAACTTTTTTTTTAAATTTAGAGTGTCTAATCATTTATTTTCCAATTAAGGTGCAATTTAGCGTGGCCAATCCACCTAACCTGCACATCTTTGGGTTGTGGGGGTAAGACCCACGCAGACACGGGGAGAATGTGCAAACTCCACACGGACAGTGACCCGGGTCCGGGATTCGAACCCGGGTCCTCGAACTTGGGAACCGCAGTCCCAGTGCTAACCACTGCACCACATGTGGCCCCTGTTCAGTTTTATAGTCTCACACTTGAGAAAGATTAATTGAAAACTGATTATCAAATTCAAAACCAGACAAGAGGTCACCCTAGTTAGAATAAAAAAAACAAAGAATTGCATTTATATAGTAATTGCATTTATATTTAATTTTTAATCAGAACGTTCCCACAAACAGCAATGTGAAAATGACTAGATCATTTATTTTTGTGATGTTGACCGAGGGATAAATATTGACCAGGACACCAAGGATGACAGCCCTGAAATGAAAGAGAAAATGCTGGAAAATCTCAGCAGGTCTGGCAGCATCTGTCGGGAGAGAAAAGAGCTAACGTTTCGAGTCCGATGACTCTTTGTCAAAGAGCTTTGACTGAACAGCTTTGACAAAGAGTCATCGGACTCAAAACGTTGGCTCTTTTCTCTCCCTACAGATGCTACCAGACCTGCTGAGATTTTCCAACATTTTCTCTTTCATTTCAGATTCCAGCATCCGCAGTAATTTGCTTTTATAAGGATGACAGCCCTACTCTTCTTCAAAACTGTGCCATGGAATCCTTTACATCCAAGTAAGAGCGCAGAAGGGGCCTTCCCATATCGGCCTTCCAGTATCAACCTCCCCGAACAGGCGCCGGAATGTGGCGACTAGGAGCTTTTCAGTAACTTCATTTGAAGCCTACTTGTGACAATAAGTGATTTTCATTTCATTTGATTTAATGTCTCGTCTGACGGTCAGCATCTGTCAGTGTTGTACTCACTCAGTACTGCACTGGATTGCTAGCCTTGATTTTTGTATTCAAGTCTCTGGAATGGGACTTGGATGTGAGAGCTCTATCGACTGAGCCATGGCTGACATACAGTTCATCAAAATTCATCATTAAACTGCTGGCACCCAAGGCCTTATAACAAACTATGATATGTCAGAGATCCCCACTATTGTGCATCCACATGTCCACACTGCTAATAAAGATAGAAAGCAGTGACCTTGAATACACTGTTTGAAAACTCTGGTTATAGGTACTCCCAGGTCCCAATGCACCTTAACATATCATTAAGAGCAAACATTCAGTTTGGAATTTGGAATAATGCCACAAAGGGATAAAGTCAGCAGGTTATATAGAATGTGCTCATTCATGCAAGTCCCTGAATATCTATGGAGAACAGTGCGTTCTGCTGCATTGCTTGAAGAGTACATCAGCAGCTGGAGTGGAAGACTGGTTTATGAATGGCTTTGTCTTCCTTTTCACATACACACTCTCAACATCTTTGTTTCTTAAACTTTGTGATTTGACTATATTCTTTGCAATGAAGTACAAATCCTGAAGAAGCAATCCTTTGGAACCAATAATTTTTGTTAATGGAGATTCTGTGATTCACAGGTACTGTGGTAGAGAATGTATGATGCTGAACTGGAGCTTAAGTGTGGTTCTCCTGTTCTCTTCATTTCTGGTCCATTATGTTCTTCAGGCACAGTTTCATGTGAGAGTTTTTATTGCTCATCTGGATCACACAATCTCGGACTAATTCAATGAAGATCTGTGGCCAGAGTTTCTGCAAGGATTCATTTTTAACATCAATAAGAGCAGCATCTTTAACCAGTTCCTGCACGTATACTTGGCAAAATGTCTTTGTTTCCTGATTGCAATATGGGAGAAGAAAAAGGAAAGATTAATCAAACAATAACTGCAATCATATAGATAAATACAGAATTGTTGGTCTGTACATGCCTTGCACCCTCTGCCCTCAATGCCACCCTCAGAGTTCTGGGTAATACAGGAAGGTGTACCCCATAGATACCTTACCCTTGGAAAATGTGCTTTGCATCTTCCATGGCAATACTGGGAACCCATTGTTGGACAGATTTGGGCAAAGTCACATTTAATCATTCTGTATTGATATTTAAAAATGAGGGAATCACACGATTCTTTTCTCACTGGTCAGCAGAAATGTGCATAAGTCAGTTTTAGACAGAGTAACCAGATGAAATTGGTCCCTCTTCACCACCAGATCCCAATCAGATTTAGAGCTCAGTTATCAAATATAACTACAGAATTGTCACCTAAAATGATGGCATTGCCCAGTTCCACAAAACATACGTTTTGCAGACGACGCAAAGGTTGGTGGAATTGCGGATAGCGATGAGGACTGTCAGAGGATACAGCAGAATTTAGATTGTTTGGAGACTTGGGCAGAGAGATGGCAGATGGAGTTTAATCCGGACAAATGTGAGGTAATGCATTTTGGAAGGTCTAATGCAGGTAGGGAGTATACAGTGAATGGTAGAACCCTCAAGAGTATTGAAAGTCAGAGAGATCTAGGTGTACAGGTCCACAGGTCACTGAAAGGGGCAACACAGGTGGAGAAGGTAGTCAAGAAGGCATACGGCATGCTTGCCTTCATTGGCCGGGGCATTGAATATAAGAATTGGCAAGTCATGTTGCAGCTTTATAGAACCTTAGTTAGGCCACACTTGGAGTATAGTGTTCAATTCTGGTCGCCACACTACCAGAAGGATGTGGAGGCTTTAGAGAGGGTGCAGAAGAGATTTACCAGAATGTTGCCTGGTATGGAGGGCATTAGCTATGAGGAGCAGTTGAATAAACTCGGTTTGTTCTCACTGAAACGACGGAGGTTGAGGGGCGACCTGATAGAGCTCTACAAAATTATGAGGGGCATAGACAGAGTGGATAGTCAGGGGCTTTTCCCCAGGGTAGAAGGGTCAATTAATAGGGGGCATAGGTTTAAGGTGCGAGGGGCAAGGTTTAGAGTAGATGTACGAGGCAAGTTTCTTTATACAGAGGGTAGTGGGTGCCTGAAACTCGCTGCCGCAGGAGGTGGTGAAAGCAGGGCCGATAGTGACATTTAAGGGGCATCTTGACAAATACATGAATAGGATGGGAATAGAGGGATACGGACCCAGGAAGTGTAGAAGATTGTAGTTTAGTCGGGCAGTATGGTCGGCACGGGCTTGGAGGGCCGAAGGGCCTGTTCCTGTGCTGTACCTTTCTTTGTTCTTTGTATACCCGTACCAGCCTCCCCGAACAGGCGCCAGAATGTGGTGACTAGGGGCTTTTCACAGCAACTTCATTTGAAGTCTACTTGTGACAAGAAGCGCTTTTCATTTCATTACTTGTTAGTTCTTGAGAGAAAATTATGTTAATACATGAATGTGACAAAAAACAATAAAAAACCTGAACTGCAATTGGTTAGCAAATTTGAGATTTAAATTGCAAACATTTGAAGCCATTGACATTACTTATTTTTTAAACTCCCCCCCTGGAAGATAATGGCCCAGTCTTTAGTTCACTTACAGTTAAAGTAATAGCAAAGGTATCTTAAGGGCTAAGAGCAGGAAAAGGGTTTCAAATCAAATGTTAAATTAGAAGCTAGATGCTGAGGAGTGGATTTACATCAAATGGCAATTTTTGCACACAATGTAAATTATCTTAAAGTATCAGCACGGTAGCACAGTGGTTAGCACAGTTGCTTCACAGCTCCAGGGTCCCAGATTCGATTCTCCCCGTGTTTGCGTGGGTTTCCTCCGGGTGCTCCGGTTTCCTCCCACAGTCCAAAGATGTGCAGGTTAGGTGGATTGGCCGTGATAAATTGCCCTTAGTGACCAAAAAAAAAGGTTAGGTGAGGTTACTGGGATGGGATAGGCTTAAGTGGGGTGCTCTTTCCAGGGGCTGGTGCAGGCTCGATGGGCCAAAGGACCTCCTTCTGTACTGTAAATTCTATGATTCTATGATAAATGCTTTAATCACAAAAAATAGTTAATCTTCAAGGACTAAGATCATTCTGGAAGCATTTGTGTTTTTTTATCATGAACCCTTGAAGGGTTAATGAAAAAGCACCGCATGCTGTTCCTGGAAAAGGCAGCATTTCACAAGAAAAGGTAATTAAGCATTAAACCTCTTGAACCTGCTTGGGTAAAGAAGACAACCGCTCCTGAAGCTGCCAACCCAGTCCAAAGTCAAATGTAAGGAAGTTGTTCCGAAGTTACTCCATGTGCTGAAATTGAGTGCAAGTTTTCCTTGAAGTCTGTCAGAAAAGTAGTGTAAGTGTCATTGATTGTTTCATGGACCAATGCTGAGACACCAACTGCATAACTCGACACCATTTCAAGGACTCCACTATTTACCCTTTTCCCTGAACTATTGACTTTTAACCTTTTGGTGAATGCCTCTATTTTATGCATGCACGTGTGTGTCTGACTGAGTGAGAGGTAGGTTATTTAGAAAGAATAATTATTGGACTTTCATATTTCATTCTGTCTGCTAGTAAGCTTTGCCTTTCTACTTGACAAGAGTAGTTTTAACAATAATTTTGTTATTTATTGAAGAAACCTGGGCATTGAGTGGTCCATCTAGATTTAACCATACAGCTCAGTGGAAAATCATTTAAATATGTTGTGATCCGCAGAGTAGTGGAACTCGATGCTGCCAGACCTGCTGAGAGTTTCCAGCATTTTCTCTTTTGGTTTCAGATTCCAGCATCCGCAGTAATTTGCTTTTATTTTTTTCACAGGGATTAGTCTGGTGAACCTCTGCTACACTCCCCTTATGGTAAGGAGACCAAAACTGTGCACAATACTCGAGATGAGGCCTCACCTAGATTCTTCACAACTGTAGCAAGACATCTTTAATACTGTATGATTTTCAAATCCCCTTGCGATGAAGGGCAACAAACCATTTGCCTTCCTAATTGCCTTCCCCATAGTGTCCAAGATCTAGAGGCAAGAGATTAACCTCCTACAGATGTCGAAGCAGTAGTGTTGCTGAGGACTGCATGGTGCAACAACAATGTCTCTCAATGTCAACAAAACCAAGGAACTGGTCATTGACTTCAGGAAGCGAAGTATTGTACACACCCTTGTCTGTATCAATGATGCAGAGGTGGAGATGGTCAACAGCTTCAAATTCTTAGGTGTGCACATCACCAACAATCTGTCCTGGTCCACCCATGTTGATGCTACGACCAAGAAAGCACAACAGCGCCTATACCTCCTCAGGAAATTTGGCATGCCCACATTTACTCTTACCAATTTTTACAGATGCACCACAGAAAGCATCCTATCTGGCTGCATCAAAGCCTGGTATGGCCCAAGACTAAAAGGAACTAGAGAGTCGTGAACAGAGCCCAGTCTATCTCATGAACCCGCCTCCCATCCATTGACTCCATCTACACCTCCCGCTGCCTTGGGAAAGCAGGCAGCATAATCAAAAACCCCTCCAACCCAGATTATTCTCTCTTCCATCGGGCAGTAGATACAAAAGTCTGAGAACACGCACTAACAAATTCAAAAACAGCTTCTTCCCCGCTGTTACCAGACACCTGAATGGTCCTCCTATGGACTGAACTGATCTCTTCACACATCTTCTTTACTGTTGTAGCACTATATTCCATATATTTCATCCAATGTCCATGTCTATGTATTTACATTGTGTATTTATCGTACGTCCTATGTTTTTCATGTACGGGACTGTAGCCACGTAAAATGGCTGCGTCCCGATTAATCTGGCCAAAACCCAGTTTGAAATGGCTAACCCGAAAGACTGCTGGGAAAAGCAGCTAAGAAGACACAAGCAGGCAGCTGCAGGCAGTATTGCATATTCGGCTCTGGGAAGTTAGCCCAGATCGATACTCAGGGCTATCAACAGCCCATCAACCCAGACATTTGCAGTTACATTCAGGACTGTTAGCAGCCCATCTATCCAGACATCTGCAGTTAAATCGGCTATCCCCGGGAACAATTGCAACATATTAGCAATTGAATACCGGGCCAGACCGCTCGGCGCCTGCAGTGGCCGAAACAAAGACAGGTGAACGACCACCCCCGATCGAGGAATCGCCCCATTATTGGAGCATATCGAACCCAGTGATTGGGAACAAGTCCAATCACTTGGGACTCAGGGTCAAGGGCCGCCCCGGGAGGCGGGAAGCCCCTGGGCCCTATAAAAGTGAGGGGCCAAGTTCAGATCTCTCTCTCTCTCCTCTTCGCCTGCTCGAGACCTTCGCAAGAACAGCAACCGGCAACCGTAAATTTGAATCCAGCGATCGCTATCCGGTAGAGACACCTAGCCACCGACCTGTAGCAGCCTTTTGAATCCCGCGGGCCAGATCTGATTGGACAAGCCATTAGTTTCCCTGACCTGGTGGGCTCTTCCTAAGTTAAGTATTGGCCAGTAGTGATAGGTTTATTATATATGATGTGGAGATGCCGGCGTTGGACTGGGGTGAGCACAGTACAAAGTCTTACAACACCAGGTTAAAGTCCAACAGGTTTGTTTTGATGTCACTAGCTTTCGGAGCGCTGCTCCTTCCTCAGGTGAATGAAGAGGTCTGTTCCATAAACACATATATAGACAAATTCAAAGATGCCAAACAATGCTAGGAATGCGAGCATTAGCAGGTGATTAAATCTTTACAGATCCAGAGATGGGGTAACCCCAGGTTAAAGAGGTGTGAATTGTCTCAAGCCAGGACAGTTGGTAGGATTTCGCAGGCCAGATGGTGGGGGATGAATGTAATGTGACATGAATCCCAGGTCCCGGTTGAGGCCGCACTCATGTGTGCGGAACTTGGCTATAAGTTTCTGCTCGGCGATTCTGCGTTGTCGCGGGTCCTGAAGGCCGCCTTGGAGAATGCTTACCCGGAGATCAGAGGCTGAATGCCCTTGACTGCTGAAGTGTTCCCCGACTGGAAGGGAACCTTCCTGCCTGGTGATTGTTGCGCGATGTCCGTTCATTCGTTGTCGCAGCGTCTGCATGGTCTCGCCAATGTACCACGCTTCGGGACATCCTTTCCTGCAGCGTATGAGGTAGACAACGTTGGCCGAGTCGCACGAGTATGTACCGCGTACCTGGTGGGTGGTGTTCTCACGTGTAATGGTGGTATCCATGTCGATGATCTGGCACGTCTTGCAGAGATTGCCATGACAGGGTTGTGTGGTGTCGTGGTCACTGTTCTGAAGACTGGGTAGTTTGCTGCACACAATGGTTCGTTTGAGGTTGCGCGTTGCCTTCAAACTACTTGTTTGAAGGCAAGTAGTGGGGGTGTGGGGATGACCTTGGCAAGATGTTCATCGTCATCAATGACGTGTTGAAGGCTGTGAAGAAGATGACGTAGTTTCTCCGCTCCGGGGAAGTACTGGACGACGAAGGGTATTCTGTCGGTTGTGTCCCATGTTTGTCTTCTGAGGAGGTCGGTCCGGTTTTTCGCTGTGGCGCGTTGGAACTGTCGATCGATGAGTCGAGTGCCATATCCCGTTCGTACGAGGGCATCTTTCAACGTCTGTAGATGTCTGTTACGCTCCTCCTCGTCTGAGCAGATCCTGTGTATACGGAGCACTTGTCCATAGGGGATGGCTTCTTTAATGTGTTTAGGGTGGAAGCTTGAGAAGTGGAGCATCATGAGGTTATCCGTGGGTTTGCGGTAAAGCGAAGTGCTGAGGTGACCGTCCTTGATGGAGACGAGTGTGTCCAAGAATGCAACTGATTTTGGAGACTAGTCCATGGTGAGTCTGATGGTTGGATGGAACTTATTAATGTCATCGTGTAGTCGTTTCAGTGATTCTTCGCCGTGGGTACAAAGGAAAAGAATGTCATCGATGTATCTGGCGTATAACGTCGGTTGAAGGTCCTGTGCGGTGAGTAGGTCCTGTTCAAACTTGTGCATGAAGATGTTGGCATATTGGGGTGCGAATTTGGTCCCCATGGCTGTTCCGTGCGTCTGGATGAAAAACTTGTTGTCGAAGGTGAAGACGTTGTGATCCAGAATGAAGCGGATGAGTTACAGAATTGCGTCTGGAGATTGGCAGTTGTCGGTGTTGAGTATGGAGGCTGTTGCAGCAATGCCGTCGTCATGGGGGATGCTGGTGTAGAGTGCCGAGATGTCCATTGTGACGAGGAATGTTCCTGGTTCAACTGGTCCATGGGTGCTGAGTTTCTGTAGGAGGTCCGTCGTGTCGCGACAGAAGCTGGGTGTACCTTGTACGATGGGTTTCAAGATGCCCTCGGTGTAGCCAGAGAGGTTCTCACACAGGGTCCCATTGCCTGAAACGATAGGGCGGCCTGGTGTGTTGGCCTTATGTATTTTTGGGAGGCAGTAGAGATCTCCAATGCGGGGAGTACGTGGGATGAGAGCACGTAGGGTGCTCTGAAGATCTGGATCCAAGGTCTTGATCAGTCTGTTAAGTTGGCGGATGTGTTCCTTGGTCGGATCTGCGGGTAACTGTCTGTAGTGTTCTTGGTTGTTCAGTTGTCGGTATACTTCTTTGCAGTAGTCCGTTCTGTTCAGTACGACAGTGGCCCCCCCTTTTGTCTGCTGGTTTGATGACGATGCTGTGGTTGGTCTTGAGAGCGCGGATGGCATTGCGTTGTGCTTGGGTGACGTTCGGGGTTGTCTTCGGGGTTGTCAACGTTGTCTACCTCATACGCTGCAGGAAAGGATGTCCCGAAGCGTGGTACATTGGCGAGACCATGCAGACGCTGCGACAACGAATGAACGGACATCGCGCAACAATCACCAGGCAGGAATGTTCCCTTCCAGTCGGGGAACACTTCAGCAGTCAAGGGCATTCAGCCTCTGATCTCCGGGTAAGCGTTCTCCAAGGCGGCCTTCAGGACCCGCGACAACGCAGAATCGCCGAGCAGAAACTTATAGCCAAGTTCCGCACACACGAGTGCGGCCTCAACCGGGACCTGGGATTCATGTCACATTACATTCATCCCCCACCATCTGGCCTGCGAAATCCTACCAACTGTCCTGGCTTGAGACAATTCACACCTCTTTAACCTGGGGTTACCCCATCTCTGGATCTGTAAAGATTTAATCACCTGCTAATGCTCGCATTCCTAGCATTGTTTGGCATCTTTGAATTTGTCTATATATGTGTTTATTATATAGATAGTAGTATTAGTGTATTAATATTGCTTGTTGTATATAATAAATGACCGTTGTTTTAATCCTTACTAAACGGTGTGCTGTATTATTAATCATAACCTGAACTTGAACCAAGTGGCGGTATCATAAAGATACCTGGCGACTCGTGAGCAAAGGTGACGTAATCAGAGCAAATAGACTAAGGCTAAAAAGAGCAACAGGACGATCTGCCTGGACTGGATGCAGAACAATACTTTGCCCCGTACTTGGGGACACGTGACAATAAATTTTAATCTAAATCTAGTGATGGATGCCTTCTTCAGGAAGGTCAACCAGTATATCAAGTTCAGAATCGCTGGGGAAAGTTAAGCCAAGACAGCCAGAGGCTTCGGTGCTGGCCTCGATTCCCCAAGGTACAAGGTCTCATAGACTGCATGCATGTGCCCATCAAGCCTCCTGCGGGCCAGCCAGTAGCCTTCATTAACCGGAAGGAATTTTATTTATTCAACTTCCAACTTGTCTGCGATCACTGCCAATGGATCCTTCATGTGAATGCTCTTTACCCTCGGAGTAGTCACAACACTTATAATCTCTGGCACTTGCATTGAAGAGATGGCTCCTGATGCCAGTGAGGAACCCAAGGGGCAACGCAGAGAAACATAATAATGCGAGTCACACTGTAAAACTGTGACAGATTGGCTATTTGTCTCCTCAAAATTCAGGAGGAGGTTTTCAATATGCCACAGCAAGGATTGGCCAGATAATTATGGTATCCTGCGTTGCATTCAACTTAGCAATACTGAGAGGGAGCTCCTCACTGCCCTGCCAGTTCAAGTCATAGTGAAATGAGGAAGCTGATGAGGAGCTGCAGCATGCGGACAGACATCAGGGGCTGCTTGGAAGGAGCAATGGAGCTCAAAGGTACATCATGCTCTCAATTTTTGCCTAATCCCCAGTCACCCCCAAGATTGGTGCATGTCATTCTTGCTCTCAACACTGAATGGAAACATTCATCAACCAAATCATGTTAATAATAACACATAAACAGAGATTTATTATTTGCTGAACATACTGGGAGGCACAAATAGATCCAGTAGCATCTTTACATTTCTTACATCTTTATTTTGGCTCCTATGTGGTGTTCCCCCTTTGTTGTCAGCTGAGGTGGAGGCTTGTTGTCCAGCGGCCCGGGATGATCCCAGTCACCATCCTCCGACTGTCTGAGGCCTAATGGGCTGCAGAAAGCTGAGGATCTCCTGCACAGGGCCAGGAGCCTCCTCTGTCATTGTGGTAACTTAAGGCACTTGTGTCAATGACAGACAGGCTGAGGAACTGTTGTCCACTTTTGGAGCACCAAGAGAAGACATCAGAAGCAGAAGGCTCCTGCTCTCTTGCAAGCACACTCACCTCCTTGGTGACCTGAGAAAGTGCCGATCGGGGGGGAGATTCTTCTTCCCTCTCACCCTGCTCTCTTGGGTTCAGGGGCATATCTGCACCTCAAGCATTCGCTGACTAGTTTGCTGGCTGTTTGCCAATCTCTCAATAGAGGAAACCTGCACATAGACGAGAGGGAGATCACAGCCTAGATAGACTCCTCCACTCCGCAAGCCAGGATACAGATACCCTCTGGAAACTCTGCCAAATGGTCAGGCACCTCATTCTGTATTTCCAGCATCAGCCATCTCACGGACGACTTCAGCCTGGTGCATCACAGCATGGACATGGCCTCCTAGTCACTGGCATTGGCTGTCACAGCCTCCAACATCTGATCTGCCGCAGACGTGGTGCTCATACCAGGCTAGGTACCTGAATCCCATCGCAAGCACAACCCATAATGGAGAGCACTGGGGAATGGTGCAGTGCTGTGCCCTCTGACATCCCATCCTCCACCTGGGAGGCTGACAATCTCATATCTCTCTGTTCCTGTGGTAGACCTATCAGAGAGAACAAAATAATCATTGTTTCTCACCCCTTAAGCTCGGATCCCACAGAATCAGCAACAGTTCATGTAGGTGTCATAAAAATGCTTCATGCCCTGTTCTGAGGTGATTCACCCTCCTGTGACTGAACTCCAACCCACCACCTGTGATGGATCTGCCACTCTGGTAACCTGCCAGCTGCAGAGGCTCCTCGGTTGTGTCACTGGAATTCGAGTGGTCCGTGCACTCTCTCTGGCATTCTGGGAAATCTTCTTTGGGAACACAGGAGAATGTCAGTGGCTGGACAACAGCAGAGTGCGCTGGATTCTGCCACTCTGCCCGCTGCAAGAACACAGCAGGTGAACGCGGCTGGAGAATCCCGCCCACTGCTTAATCACTTTGCCCAGTTGCTGTGGTGTCTGTGGCCAAGGCATAGATGTGGAACTGGATCACTCTGGGCCAACTTTGTACAGGTTGACTGTGCCAGGCTCACACAGCCCGACAGAACCAGCTACCTCCACCCATTTCCATGATGGGCTCTTACTCCCCAGCATCTGTACCATCACACTTACCAATTTGTTTCCCCTCCAAATTGTATTGTTCTTTGAGGAAGTGCTGAGGGTTTTGGCCAAGGGTGGTATCATGACCGAGACAGGCTTGGAGGGCCGAAGGGCCTGTTCCTGTGCAATATTGTTCTTTGTTCTCTTCTTCTGAAACTAAGGTTTGTCACTCACCCTGGCAGGATGGAGAAGATCTTTGGTTTGCCTGTGGCATTGCAGCCAAATTCTCCAAACAATCCCTCAGTTGCTGACTTATGTGACCTCCAACCTTAGGCAGGGAGATCTCATCCTTCTGTCCCTGGGGAAGAGGACACCCAACAAATCCAAGTTTCCTGAAGGAGAACATGCAGGGAGTCATCACCAAATCTTGGGCCACCACAATCTTGCTTCTGCCTTGTCCATAAGCAGATAAGCGGTTTGATGCCGATGCATCATGCATGGTCAATTAGTTGCAGACTGCAGGCCGATAGGAATGGACACTGTTCACATATTTTTGGGATAGTTGGTGACAATGGGCCCTGGTCGGAGGCTCATGGGGGTGGTTGCAGACTATTGGGAGTGGGCTGGTCGCAGGTCGAAGGCTCTTGGAGAAGGTCATAGGCTGATGTGGCTGGTTGCTTGCCATAGGTTTCTTGGGGGGTGGTCACAGATCACAGGCTTCTTGCAAACCACCATCTTGAAGTAGGGTTTAGGATGCTGGCAGCTCTTTATAGATGTCGCCAGCATTTCCCTCCACGTTCAGTGATGACACGGCTTATCGTCTTAAGGCCACTTTCAGAAGCTGAGTGGTCGGGAATGGCTAGATGGCACAAGTTTGTTCTGCAAACAGAGGCCAGAGCAGGAAGGCCCTTGCCATCCGGTTCTGCCTCCGCATTTAAACCAAGTCTGGAAACAATTGGCCATAATGTGCATTTCAGCACTGTGCATATTATTTCAATGAAGAATAATTATGGTTGTGTGTCAACCATGAGAGCAAAAATTGCAAAAAGCAAATAGAGCAGTTTAATTCGAGGGTGCAGTATTGTTAAGTCACTGATCTGGCCATAGGGGTGCAGCAACTACTGAAGATGAAATCGAGAGTATTATCAAACATCAGTTTTGCTTCATTATAATGTATTGACGCATTAAAATGAACCCAGTGACACCACTACAGTGCTTATAGCACAATGATAAAATAATGATCTGTAACTTTGAGGTATTTACCTTGAATTGTTCAGAGATTATGTCCTTATTAGAATAATTCAGGATAGCTCGGCCCACAGTCTCACCTCCGAGCTTTATATTGTCTTTAATCTCCTCCAAAGTAACCCCAGATTTCTTTCCTTTCCCCTCCAGTATGAAATGCAGTTGCTTCTTCCTTGAAAAACAAACAAAAAAATTCTCCTCAGTCGTTTACTCAAAGACAACCATATCTCACTACCTGTAATAAAACATCAGGGCCTAGAAAATGCTATCAACATTCTGACATGTGAATATTGCCAATTCACAATATCAACAGACACTGAATCACAAGATGTGAAAGCAGCACCTTTAGAGTATCAGTTAGTATTTGAGCAATTGATTAACTTAATCCAAGAAGCACCTGGATGAACAATTGGCAACATTTTAATCTCCGTGAAGCAAACATCAAGTCACTAATACATAATTAAAAGAAAGCTGATGCTGAAAATCTGAAATAAAAACAGAAAATGCTGCAAATAATCAGCACCTTAGGAGACGTCTGTGGCTGGTAGGTGGTAATCAGCTGGAAGTTTCCTTACCCAATGTCAATGTGGAAAACTCCCAGGGCAACTCCCTCACAACTGTCCAGCACCGTGTCGCCACCTTTACTGAGGATGCTGTCTGGAACATTATCTCTACAGTATGATTCAGTGAGTAGAACTATGTCAGACTGTTCCTCGATGGGTCAGTGGAACATCTTTGGCATAAGCCCCCAGAAGAAGGACATGAAATTAAAATGAAATGAAATGAAAATCGCTTATTGTCACAAGTAGGCTTCAAATGAAGTTACTGTGAAAAGACCCTCGTTGCCACATTCGGCACCTGTTCAGGGAGGCTGGTACGGGAATTGAACCGCGCTGCTGGCCTGCCTTCGTCTGCTTTAAAAGCCAGCTCTTTAACCCTGTGCTAAACCAGCCCCTGCAGGGTTGTCCAGGCTGGGTTTGTCATTGTCATTTCTAGTATCAAGGTCTGTCTGGCTTCATTCTTTTTTGCTACTGTTTGATACAATTGAGGGGTTGCTGGGCCATTTCAAAGGGCATTTAAGAGTCAACCACATTGCTGTGGGTCTAGAGTCAATGTAAGCAGACTAGAGCACGTAAAGACAGCAGATTCCCTTCACTAAAGGGCCTCAGTGAACCAGACTGGTTTGTACAACAATTAACAATGGTGATCATTAGACTAGCTTCTATTCCCACATTTATTCATTGAATTTAAATGCCACCAGCTACAGTGGTGGGATTTGAATCCATGTCCCCAGAGCATTAGCATGGGTGGCACAGTGGTTAGCACTGTTGCTTCACAGTGCCAGGGTCCCAGGTTCAATTCCCGGCTTGGTCACTGTCTGTGCGGAGTCTGCACATTCTCCCGTGTCTGCGTGGGTTTCCTCCGGGTGCTCTGGCTTCCTCCCACAAGACCCAAAAGACCTACCTGTTAGGTGATTTGGACATTCTGAATTCTCTCTCAGTGTACCCGAACAGGCGCCGGAATGTGGCGACTAGGGGCTTTTCACAGTAACTTCATTGCAGTGTTAATGTGAGCCTACTTGTGACACTAATAAAGATTATTATTTCAGCAGGGTACAGTAGCGACATCGACAAGATAGAACATAGAACATTACAGCGCAGTACAGGCCCTTCGGACCTCGATGTTGCGCCGACCTGTGAAACCACTCTAAAGCCCATCTACACTATTCCCTTATCGTCCATATGTCTAGCCAATGACCATTTGAATGCCCTTAGTGTTGGCGAGTCCACTACTGTTGCAGGCAGGGCATTCCATGCCCTTACTACTCTCTGAGTAAAGAACCTACCTCTGACATCTGTCCTATATCTATCTCCCCTCAATTTAAAGCTATGTCCCCTCGTGCTAGACATCACCATCTGAGGAAAAAGGCTTTCACTGTCCACTCGATCCAATCCTCTGATCATCTTGTATGCCTCAATTAAGTCACCTCTTAACATTCTTCTCTCCAACAAAAACAGCCTCAGGTCCCTCAGCCTTTCCTCATAAGATCTTCCCTCCATACCAGGCAACATTCTGGTAAATCTCTTCTGCACCCTTTCCAATGCTTCCACATCCTTCCTATAATGCGGCAACCAGAATTGCACACAATACTCCAAATGCGGCTGCACCAGAGTTTTGTACAGCTGCAACATGACCTCATGGCTCCGAGACTCAATCCCTCTACCAATAAAAGCTAACACACCGTATGCCTTCTTAACAACCCTCTCAACATGGGTGGCAACTTTCAGGGATCTATGTACATGGACACCGGGATCTCTCTACTCATCCACACTGCCAAGAATCTTACCATTAGCCCAGTACTCGGTCTTCCTGTTATTCCTTCCAAAATAAATCACCTCACACTTTTCTGCATTAAACCCCATTTGCCACCTCTCAGCCCAGCGCTGCAGCTTATCTATGTCCCTCTGTAACTTGTAACATCCTTCCGCACTGTCCACAACTCCACCGACTTTCGTGTCATCTGCAAATTTACTCACCCATCCTTCTACGCCCTCCTCCAGGTCATTTATAAAAATGACAAACAGCAGTGACCCCAAAACAGATCCTTGTGGTACACCACTAGTAACTGGACTCCAGTCTGAACATTTCCCATCAACCACCACCCTTTGTCTTCTTCCAGCTAGTCAATTTCTGATCCAAACTGCTAAATCACCCTGAATCCCATGCCTCCGTATTTTCTGCAGTAGCCTACCGTGGGGAACCTTATCAAACGCTTTACTGAAATCCATATACACCACATCAACTGCTTTACCCTCATCCACCTGTTTGGTCACCTTCTCAAAGAACTCAATAAGGTTTGTGAGGCACGACCTACCCTTCACAAAACCGTGTTGACTATCTCTAATCAAATTATTCCTTTCCAGATGATTATACATCCTAAACCGGGGTTGTCTCTACTCCCCTTCTTGAACAAGGGACAATATTTGCTATCCTCCAGTCTTCTGGCACTATTCCTGTAGACAAAGATGACTTAAAGATCAAAGCCAAAGGCTCAGCAATCTCCTCCCTAGCTTCCCAGAGAATCCTAGGCTAAATCACATCCGGCACAGGGGACTTATCTATTTTTACACTTTCCAGAATTGCTAACACCTCCTCCTTATGAACCTCAAGCCCTTCTAGTCTAGTAGCCTGAATCTCAGTATTCACCTCGACAATATTGTCTTTTTTCTGTGTGAATACTGACGAAAAATATTCATTTAGCACCTCTCCTATCTCCTCGGACTCCACGCACAACTTCCCACTACTGTCCCTGACTGGCCCTACTCTTACCCTAGTCATTCTTTTATTCCTGGCATATCTATTGAAAGCTTTAGGGTTATCCTTGATCCTACCTGCCAAAGACTTCTCATGTCCCCTCCTGGCTCTTCTTAGCTCTCTCGTTAGGTCCTTCCTAGCTAACCTGTAACTCTCGAGCGCCCTAACTGAACCTTCATGTCTCATCTTTACATAATGTGGAGATGCCGGCGTTGGACTGGGGTGAGCACAGTAAGAAGTCTTACAACACCAGGTTAAAGTCCAACAGGTTTGTTTCGATGTCACTAGCTTTCGGAGCGCTGTTCCTTCCTCAGGTGAATGAAGAGGTATGTTCCAGAAACATATATATATATATATATATATATATAGACAGATTCAAAGATGCCAGACAATGCTTGGAATGCAAGCATTAGCAGGTGATTAAATCTTTACAGATCCAGAGATGGGGTAACCCCATCTTTACACAAGCCTCCTTCTTCCTCTTGACAAGTGTTTCGACTGCTTTAGTAAATCACGGTTCCCTCGCTCAACCACTTCCTCCCTGCCTGACAGGTACATACTTATCAAGGACACACAGTAGCTGTTCCTTGAACAAGCTCCACATTTCCATTGTGCCCATCCCCGCAGTTTTCCTCTCCATCCGATGCATCCTATGTCTTGCCTCATCGCATCATAATTGCCTTTCCCCCAGATATAACTCTTGCCCTGCGGTATATACCTATCCCTTTCCATCACTAAAGTAAACGTAATCGAATTGTGGTCACTATCACCAAAGTGCTCACCTACCTCCAAATCTAACACCTGTTCTGGTTCATTACCCAGTACCAAATCCAAAATGGCCTCGCCTCTCGTTGGCCTATCTACATACTGTGTCAGGAAACCCTCCTGCACACATTGGACAAAAACGGACCCATCTAAAGTACTCGAACTAAAGCGTTTCCAGTCAATATTTGGAAAGTTAAAGTCCCCCATAACAACTACCCTGTTGCTTTCGCTCCTATCCAGAATCATCTTTGCAATCCTTTCCTCTACATCTCTGGAACTTTTCGGAGGCCTATAGAAAACCCCTAACAGGGTGACCTCTCCTTTCCTGTTTCTAACCTCAGCCCATACTACCTCAGTAGACGAGTCCTCATCAAACGTCCTTTCTGCCACCGTAATACTGTCCTTGACTAACAATGCCACCCCTCCCCCTCTTTTACCACCTTCCCTGAGCGTACTGAAATATCTAAACCCCGGCACCTGCAACAACCATTCCTGTCCCTGCTCTATCCATGTCTCCGAAATGGCCACAACATCGAAGTCCCAGGTACCAACCCATGCCGCAAGTTCACCCACCTTATTCCGGATGACCCTGGCATTGAAGACACACTTTAAACCACCTTCCTGCCTGCCGGTACACTCCTGCAACTTTGAAACCTTACTCATGACCTCACTACTCTCAACCTCCTGTATACTGGAGCTACAATTCAGGTTCCCAAGCCCCTGCTGAACTAGTTTAAACCCTCCCGAAGAGCATTAGCAAATTTTCCCCCCAGGTTATTGGCACCCCTCTGGTCCAGGGGTAGACCATCACGTTTGTGGAGGTCCCACCGACCCCAGAATGAGCCCCAATTATCCAGAAATCTGAAACCCTCCCTCCTGCACCATCCCTGTAGCCACGTGTTCAACTCCTCTCTCTCCCTATTCCTCGTCTCGCTAGCACGTGGCACGGGAAATAACCCAGAGATAATAACTCTGTTTGTCCTAGATCTAAGTTTCCACCCTAGCTCCCTGAATTCCTGCCTTACATCCCTATCCCGATTTCCTACCTATGTCATTGGTACCTATGTGGACCATGACTTGAGGCTGCTCACCCTCCCCCTTAAGGATCCCTAAAATACGATCCGAGACATCACGCACCCTGGCACCTGGGAGGCAACATGCCAACCGCGAGTCTCTCTCGTTCCCACAGAATCTCCTATCTATCCCCCTAACTATGGAGTCTCCAATGACTAATGCTCCACTCCTCTCCCCGCTTCGCTTCTGAGCAACAGGGACAGACTCTGTGCCCGAGACCTGTACCCCATGGCTTACCCCTCCCCCAACAGTATCCAAAGTGGTATACTTGTTACTAAGGGGAATGACCACAGGGGATCCCTGTACTGACTGCTTCCTCCCAACCCCTCTCACCGTCACCCATCTATCATTATTCTTCGGAGTAACTACATCCCTGAAGCTTCTATCTATGACCACCTCTGCCTCCCGAATGATCCGAAGTTCATCCAGCTCCTGCTCCAGTTCCCTAATGCGGCTTCTGAGGAGCTGGAGATGGGTGCACTTCCATCAGATGAAATCAGCAGGGACACTGACGGCGTCCCTCACCTCAAACATTCTGCAGGAGGAACATTGCACTACCTTCCCTGCCATCCCCTCTAGATAAAAAAAGAAAGAGCTTACCTGTTATTCAATCCCCTTCTCAGCAAGCACTCACTCAGTAACCTCTGCGCCCCGTACGATAACACCTGAGGGAAAATAAAAGAAAAACTACTTACCAGTCACCAGCCAATCCCTTACCTGCAGGCTGTGACGTCACGGTTCAATTTCTTTCCACTTCTACCTGCCCTTGAGCCTGCCCCTTGATCTTTACAGCGGTTGTTTTTTTTTGGTTAGAGGAGAGGGTAGGGAGGGAAACACTGAAGAAGTGTTTCGGGTTTAAGTGTCACTTGACAACAGCTCCTCCACAAACCACCTTCAAGTTAGGATGACCACAATGCACGTATGCAAATATCCCCTGCAACAGCCAATCAGCAGCTCGGCTCTACTGCCCTCTGCTGGATGCTTGTCTTCACTTGAACAGCTAGGGCCTCTTGCTCAGGTACACCTTCAAGTTAGGATGACCACAATGCACGTATGCAAATTTCCCCCACAACAGCCAATCAGAAGCTCCGCTCGACTGCCCTCTGCTGGATCACTGCACTGCAGATGCACTGCAGCAACTCAGCAAGCTCCTTAGACAGTGTCATAATATCCACTCATGGATATAATGAGATGCAGACAGGTAGTGATTGACACACAGGTTAACCAATGAACACACACGACACAGAACAACCAATCACCAGACAGGACACTGCCACTATAAAACACACAAAAGCATTAAGACTCTCCCTCTTCTCACAGGATACAGCTACAGAGATAGTTAGAGTGCACAAAGCCGTGAGCACCGTCTCCATGTGACAGAGAGCTAGTCTGGTCAAGCCAGTCAGAGGTTATCATTTTAGATTAAAAGAGTGTCAACCCACAGCAGATTATGTACAGCAACCAGCAGGTTCAATAAAACAGTGTTGGACCATCTCCTGTGTCAGAAGCCTGTTTCTAGTCTTACTGCATCCAGTTGCAGTCAATGTTAAACCACCTCAAATAACACATCATGGTACCAGGGAACAATTAACTCTAACGAACCTACCTCGAGTGACTCTGCAATGACCAGCAAGCAACCATCCAGTGGCATGGAAAAGATCCAGCCCCCTCCGCAACTCCGGATCTCCGGCAACCTCGGCGCCAACTGGAAGGTCTTCAAACAGAAGTTCCTCCTGTATATCGAGGCCTCTGACCTTGAGACAGCATCGGATGCCAGGAAGATCGCGCTGTTCCTGTCGACTGCAGGGGATCACGCCATCCACATCTTTAACTCGCTCACGTTTGCTGATGACGAAGACAAGACGAAGTTCAAGACAGTTCTCTGAAATTCGACAGCCACTGCGAAGTCGAGGTGAATGAGAGCTTTGAACGGTACATCGTCCAACAGAGGCTTCAGGTAAGGATGAACTTTTTCAGTCGTTCTTGATCGGGGTCCAGTCTGACTCCCTGCGGGAGCAGCTACTCAAAATCAAACAGATGACCCTCTCTGTCGGCATCGAAACGTGCGTTGTCCATGACCTTGCCAGAAATCAGGGCGGCAGAAACTGCAAAACTGGCCTCCCACGAGGCAGAAATGGTGCAGGCCATCGCAAAAGTGCAAGGTCTGAGCATCGAGGAGTGGCCATTTTGTGCGCTTTTCCCAGGTCCCTACGCATGCGCGCCACGACCGGGAGGACGATCAGGCTGAAGACCCTACTGCGCATGTGCGAACATCGGCCGACCGCACTGTGCATGTGCGACGGCGCACAGAACGCACTGACGTCAGCGTCATGACGTGTCCAAATTGTGGCTCCGCCCATTTAAAGCGGCAGTGTCCAGCCAAAGGCAGGCGATGTCTACAGTGTGGAAAGCCTGGGCATTATGCGGCCCTCTGCAGGTCCGCTCCACCGAGCAACAGCCAGCGATCCCAGCTGCAGCGCAGACGTGTCCGCTGCATACAACAAGTCATGCAGGATTCTGATCCCGAAAGCCCGACGGACCCCGATGCTGGCTGCCTAGAGTCTCCATATCGGGTGGGCATCATCACTACACGCGAGCTGGTCTCCACCGCGCCTGCAAACCGCCTTTCAATCCTGAGTGTGGATCCTGACGATGAGTGGTGTGCTGTCATCACGGTCAACCAGTCTCGCATCCGATTCAAATTGGACACTGGCGCGTCAGCGAAACCCATTTCGCAGTCAGACCTCAACAGCAGCCGACACCAACCTAGCATTCTTCCACTAGCCTGCCAGCTCCTTGACTACAATGCAATGCCATAGCTGCCAGTGGATCATGTCAGCTAGGTGTATCTCACAAGGCAATCAAGGTGGTATAAAAGATTCGAGATCGTCCGGCCTGACAAGGCATCCCTGCTCGGTGCTCGCGCATGCAAACTCCTAAATCTGGTCCAGCAAGTCCATGCCATGTCCTCTGCACCTGCGACTGCCTCGCCCAATGCGAACCGACAGGCTGAGATAGATGACATTCTCACGCAATACCACAATGTGTTTGATGGAATGGGCACGCTCCCATATCGCTACAAGATACTACTCAAGCCGAATTCCACTCCAGTCATTCATGCACCACGCTGGGTGCCAGCTCCTCTCAAGGATCGTCTGAAAACGCAGTTACGAGAGCTTCAAGACCAGGGCATCATGTCAAAGGAACCAACAGACTGGGTCAGCTCCATGGTCTGCGTCAAGAAACCCTCTGGTGAACTCCGCATTTGCATCGAACCCAAAGACCTGAATCGCAACTTCATGCGAGCACTATCCGATCCCAAAGCGAGAAGAATTAACCTGCGAGATGGCTCATGCCAAATTCTTCACCAAGCTGGACGCCTCACGTGGTTTCTGGCAGATACAGCTGGATGAGTCCAGTAGGAAGCTGTGCACGTTTAACACTCCGTTCGGCAGGTATTGCTACAACCGCATGCCTTTCGGTATCATTTCAGCTTCCGAAGTCTTTCATCGAATAATGGACCAAATGGTGGAGGGCATCGAGGGGGTGCGAGTCTAGGTGGATGACGTGATCATCTGGTCCACGACGCCCAAGGATCACATTGCTCGCCTCAGACAGGGTTTCCAGAGGATCCACAAAAATGGCCTCTAGCTCAACAGGGCCAAATGCTCATTTGGTCGGTCCGCTATCAAGTTTCTGAATGACCACATTTCACAGCAGGGTGTGCAACCTGATGCTGACAAGATACTGGCAATCAATGTCATGAAGACCCCAGAGGACAAAATTGCTGTCCTATGTTTCCTTGGGATGGTAAATTTTCTCGGAAAATTCATTCCTAACATGGCATCCCACACCACAGCCCTCCGGCATCTCGTAAAAAAGTCCAGTGTTCCAGTGGCTTCCCGCACATAAAGCGGAGTAGCTTGATCTGAAGGCGAAGCTCACCACAGCCCCAATACTGGCGTTCCTTGACCCGACCAAGGATACCAAGATATCCACAGACGCAAGCCAGGACGGCATTGGTGCGGTGCTTATCCAGAGAGACGACTCCTTGTCCTGGACTCCAGTGGCATATGCATCCAGGGCCATGACTCCGACTGAACAACAGTAGGCCCAGATCGAAAAAGAGTGCTTGGGTCTCCTGACAGGAATAATTAAGTTTCATGACTAGGTATACGTTCTGCCAAAGGTCATGGTGGAAATAGACCACAGGCCTTTATGCCACATAACCCAGAAGGATTTAAATGATATGACACCTCGGCTGCAGCAAATTCTTCTTCGTCTCCGCTGATATGACTTCAAACTCGTCTACACACCGGGTAAGGAGCTGATCATCGCGGATGCCCTATCCCGATCCATCACCATGCCCGTGTGAACAGGGCGACTTCATTCACCACATTGAGGCACAGGTACAGTTGTGTGCCAGCAACCTCCCAGCCACTGATGAACGAGTTGTCCAAATACACGAAGAAACTGCCAAAGACCTTCTACTGCAGCGTGTGATGCAACACCTCGCCCATGGCTGGCAAAAGGGACAGTGCCCCAAGTTCTTCAACGTTAAGGACGAGTTAACGGTTGTTGAGGGGATCCTTCTTAAACTGGATAGAATCGTCATTCCCCAAAGCATGCAAACCATGGTGCTCAGACAGATCCATGAGGGTCACCGTGGTCCAAGGTGGGGATAGACCTCTTACACGCAAATGGGCGTGATTACGTGCTTTTAGTCGACTACTTCTCCAGCTACCCGGAACTGGTGAAACTGTCGGACCTTACGTCCAAGTCAGTCATCAAAGCCTGCAAAGAGATGTTTACCAGGTACGGGATACCACTCGCAGTAATGAGTGACAACGGTCCATGTTTCTACAGCCACGAGTGGTCCAACTTTGCACGAGCCTACCACTTCAGACATATCACATCCAGTCCCCATTACCCGCAATCAAACGGGAAGCCCGAGAAGGGGGTCCATATTGTCAAGCTGCTGCTTTGCAAGGCTGCAGACTCAGCCTCTGATTTTAACCTGGCGCTGTTGGCATACAGGGCAACCCCTCTGTCGACTGGTTTGTCTCCGGCGCAGCTGCTCATGAACCGCAACCTGCGGACGACTGTTCCAGCCATCCATGTTCCAGACCTTGACCACCTCACGGTGCTGCAGAAAGTGCAGCGATCCAGGGACCAGCAGAAGATCACGTATGATGCTCATGCCACTGGTCTGCCTGCGCTGGCTCCAGAAGATGTTGTTCGCGTCCAGTTGCCTGAGGGAGGCTGGTCAGCCCCAACTGTTGTCGTCAGACAGGCCGCCCCCAGGTCTTTCGTTGTTCAAATGGCTGATGGTTCCATTCTTTGGAGCAACAGGATAGCGCTGCGCAAAGTTGCCTGCCCACCACCTGACCGCACTTCTCCGCATGTCACCATGCCGCCTCAGGACATCTCGCACTACGAGGCCACCGATCTGGCAGCAATCCCGCCTGTCCAGGTGCTGGCGGCGCCCCCCCCCCCCCCCCCCTCCTCTGAGGCGATCGACAAGAATTTGTCGGCCGACTTCCAGTTGCGGCAATGACCAGCTAAGTCGCACGTTTCGGCGGCTCCAGCTCAAACGGACCTTCGGGCTCTTTTAAGAGCCCCAACGGGAAATTTTTTCGGGACGAAACCCGGTGTGGGGTGAGGCAATAGGGAGTCCCCCCCAGAGGAAAAGAAAAATATCGCCGGCGGCCAGATCTTGGAGAATCCTCGAGGGCTGCGGCAGTTGGAAGAAAGGAGCAAGATGGCGGCGGATGGAGCCCAGGCGATATGGGGACCGGACCAGGATGAATTTTTAAGACGGTGTGTGGAGCTGTTAAAAAAGGAGGTGCTGGCCCCGATGCTACAGGCAATCGAGGGGCTTAAAGAGACACAAAAGGCCCAGGAGATAGAGCTCCGTGTGGTGGAGCAGAAGGTAACGGACAACGAGGACGAGATCCTGGGCCTAGCGGTCAAAATGCAGACGCACGAGGCGCGCCATAAGAAGTGCATCGAAAGGATTGATGTCCTGGAAAACAGATCACGGAGAAAGAACCTCCGGATCCTGAGTCTCCCCAAGGGAGCGGAAGGAGCTGACGGCGGGGCTTACGCGAGCACGATGCTACGCTCGCTAATGGGAGCTGAGGCCCCTCGGGCCCCTTGGAAGTGGAAGGGGCCCACCGGGTCCCTGCGAGGAGACCAAAGGCTGGAGAACCACCTAGGGCGATGATCGTGCGATTTCATCGCTTCAATGACAGAGAGGTGGTTCTGAGATGGGCCAAGAAGGTACGAAGTAGCAGATGGGAGAATGCGGTGATACGAGTGTATCAGGATTGGAGTGTGAGAAGGAGGGCGAGTTTCAATCGAGCCAAGGAGGTGCTGCACAAGAAGAAAGCGAAGTTCGGGATGTTGCAGCCGGCGCGATTGTGGGTCACGCACCAGGATAGACATTACTATTTCGAAACGGCGGAAGAAGCATGGACCTTCATTCAAAACGAGAAACTGGACCAGAACTGAGGGACTGATGTTGGAGGGGATGCCACAATGCTGATGTATATAGAGATGTAAATTGGGGAGGGGGCGGACACTGAGAAATGTGGGCGCCGGTGGGGGGGGGGGGGGGGGGAAGAAGACACAGGCGGGGGATGGGGAATGGGGCGGTAGGGGGAGCTGCGCCATGAGGGGCGGGATGGTCCTAGAAAGCGCGGGGTTTCTTTTTCTTTTTCCCGCGTCAGAGAGATGATGGCGGGAAGATAGGCGCAAGGAGGATGGGAGTTCCTCACACGGGGGGGGGGTAAAGAAGAGAGCGGGAGAAGCCGGGGTCAGTTGAAGTCAGCTGACTTTCGGAAGCAATATGGGGGGAGTAACCATGCTAGATGGGGATCTAGCGGGGGGGGGGGACACAACTGGGTTGCTGCTGCGGAGATCGAAAGGGAGCTGGTAAGAGAAAAGGTGGTCGGGGCGGGAATGCGCCGCCTGGGGGACGGGTGGGCGCGCGCAACCGGGGCGTGGGACTGGCCCAGAGAGGGTAATGGCTAGTCGACAGGGGAGGGGGGGGGGCGGGCAGCCCCCCAGTCCGGCTGGAACGTGAGAGGCCTAAATGGGCCGATTAAGAGGGCCCAGAGTGCTCGCACACTTAAAGGGACTGAAGGCAGACGTGGCCATGCTGCAAGAGACACATCTGAAGGTGGCGGACCAGGTTAGGTTAAGGAAAGGGTGGGTGGGACAGGTGTTCCGCTCAGGGTTGGACGCAAAGAATAGAGGGGTGGTCATATTGGTGGGGAAATGGGTGTCGTTCGAGGCTAAGAACATTGTAGCGGACAGCGGGGGCAGATATGTGATGGTGAGTGGCAGATTGCAGGGAATGGAGGTCGTGCTGGTCAACGTATATGCCCCGAACTGGGATGATGCGGGATTCATGAAGCGGATGCTGGGACGCATCCCGGACCTGGAGGTAGGAAACCTGGTAATGGGGGGGGGGGGGGACTTCAACACCGTGCTAGACCCAGGGTTAGATAGATCTAGATCCAGGACCGGAAGAAGGCCGGCAGCGGCCAAGGTACTTAGGGGGTTTATGGACCAAATGTGGGGAGGGGATCCGTGGAGATTTGCTAGACCGCTGGCCAAAGAGTTCTCCTTTTTCTCCCATGTCCATAAGGTGTACTCCCGGATAGATTTCTTCGTTTTGGGAAGGTCACTGATTTCGAGGGTGGAAGGAACTGAGTACTTGGCCATAGTTGTTTCAGGCCATGCCCCACATTGGGTGGATCTGGAACTAGGAGAGGAGAGGGAGCAGCGTCCACTCTGGCGACTGGATGTGGGATTATTGGCGGATGAGGGAGTCTGCGGAAGAGTGCGGGGATGTATCGAAAGGTACCTGGAGGCCAACGATGATGGGGAGGTCTGAGTGGGGGTAGTATGGGAAGCGCTGAAGGCGGTGGTCAGGGGAGAGTTGATCTCCATCAGGGCTCACAAGGGGAAAACAGATGCCAAAGAAAGGGAAAGATTACTCGGGGAGATTTTGAGTGTGGATAAAAAATATGCGGAGGCCCCGGACGAAGGACTATACAGGGAGAGGCGACGACTCCAGACGGAGTTCGACCTGCTGACCACAGGGAGGGCAGAGGCACAGTGGAGGAAGGCACAGGGGATGAGATATGAATATGGGGAAAAGGCTGTTGGCCCACCAGCTTCGAAAGAGGACAGCGGCGAGGGAAATAGGGGGAGTTAGGGATGAAACGGGAACCACGGTGCTGAGAGCAGGGAAGATAAATGAGGTGTTTAAGACCTTTTATGAGAGGTTATATAGGTCCCAACCACCGGAGGGAAAAGAGGGGATGCAGCAGTTTCTGGACCAACTAAGGTTCCCGAGGGTGGAGGAGCAGGAGGTGGCAGGCCTGGGGGCGCCAATTGGGGTGGACGAGGTGACCAAAGGGCTGGAGAACATGCAGGCAGGGAAGGCCCCGGGACCTGACGGGTTCCCGGTGGAATTTTATAGAAAATATGTGGACTTGTTGGCCCCGCTGCTGGTAAGAACCTTTAACGAGGCCAGAGAAGGGGGGACCCTACCCCCGACAATGTCGGAGGTGACGATATCACTAATCTTGAAGCGAGATAAAGACCCGCTGCAATGCGGGTCTTATAGGCCTATCTCACTCCTAAATGTGGACGCCAAGTTGCTGGCAAAAGTGCTGGCAATGAGGACAGAGGATTGTGTCCCGGGGGTGGTGCACGAAGATCAGACAGGGTTCGTAAAGGGGAGACAATTGAATGTCAACGCGCGACGGCTATTGGGGGTGGTAATGATGCCCCCAGCAGAGGGGGAGGCAGAGATAGTGGTGGCAATGGATGCAGAGAAGGCATTTGATAGGGTAGAGTGGGAGTATCTATGGGAGGTGCTGAGGAGGTTCAGATTCGGGAGGGGTTTGTCAGCTGGGTTAAACTCCTCTATGGGGCCCCAATGGCAAGTGTAGTCACAAATTGGTAAAGGTCGGAGTCTTTTCAACTACCTAGGGGAACAAGACAGGGATGCCCGCTGTCCCCATTACTGTTCGTGCTGGCAATTGAACCACTGGCCATAGCGCTGAGAGACTCCAGGAAATGGAGAGGGGTGGTTAGAGGGGGAGAGGAACACAGAGTGTCACTCTACGCGGATGACCTACTGCTGTATGTGGCGGATCCAGTGGGGATCCATGACAGAGGTCATGCAGATATTGAGGGAGTTTGGAGATTTCTCGGGATATAGGCTTAACATGGGAAAGAGTGAGCTTTTCGTGATACACCCTGGGGACCAGAGTAGAGGGATAGATGGCCTGCCGCTAAGGAGAGTGGAAAGAAACTTCCGATACCTGGGGATTCAGATAGCCAGGAGCTGGGGAACCTTACACAGACTCAATCTGACTCGGCTGGTGGAGCAAATGGAAGAGGATTTCAAAAGGTGGGATATGCAGCCGCTGTCACTGGCAGGCAGAGCGCAGGCAATTAAGATGATGGTCCTCCCGAGGTTCCTATTTGTGTTCCAATGTCTCCCTATATTGATCACTAAGCCTTTTTCAAAAAAAATAGATAGGAGCATCATGAGATTCGTGTGGGCAGGGAAGGCCCCGAGGGTAAGGAGGGGGTTCCTGCAACGTAGCAGAGGCAGAGGGGGACTGGCGTTGCCGAATTTGGGCGACTACTACTGGGCCGCCAACATGGCGATGATCCGTAAGTGGATGATAGAGGGAGAGGGGGTGGCGTGGAAAAGGCTGGAGATGGCGTCCTGCAAAGGAACGAGCTTAAAAGCGCTGGTGACGGCGCCACTACCGCTCTCCCCGAAAAGGTTTACCACAAACCCAGTGGTGGCGGCAACATTAAGTATCTGGGGGCAATGGAGGCGACAGAGGGGTGTGTTGGGAGCCTCGGTGTGGTCCCCGATCAGGAACAACCATAGGTTTGCCCCAGGGAGGTTGGACGGAGGGTTCCAGAGCTGGCACCGGTCAGGAATTAGGAGAGTGGGAGACTTATTTATAGATGGGACGTTTGCGAGCTTGGGAGCACTAGAGGAAAAGATGAGCTGCCCCTGGGGAATATCTTTAGGTATATGCAGGTGAGTGCGTTCACGAGGCAACAGGTGAGGGAATTTCCGCTGCTCCCGACACAAGGGATCCAGGATAGAGTGCTTTCGGGGGTGTGGGTCGGGGAGGGCAAAGTGTCCGAAATATACCGGGAGATGAGAGAAGAGGAGGAGGAGCTGGTAGAAGAACTGAAGGGAAAATGGGAAGAAGAGCACAGGGTGGAGATTGAGGAGGGTTTGTGGGCTGATGCCCTAAGTAGGGTAAATTCCTCTTCCTCGTGTGCCAGGCTTAGCCTGGTTCAATTTAAGGTGCTACATAGAGCACATATAACGGGAGCGAGGTTGAGCAGGTTCTTCGGAGTGGAGGACAAATGCGGGAGGTGCGGGGGAAGCCCGGCGAACCACACATATATGTTTTGGTCGTGTCTGGCACTGGAGGGGTATTGGAGGGGAGTGGCGGGAGTGATCTCGAAGGTGGTGAAGGTCCGGGTCAAGCCAAGCTGGGGGTTAGCTATATTTGGGGTAGCGGATGAGCCAGGAGTGCAGGAGGCGAAAGAGGCCGATATTGTGGCCTTTGCATCCCTAGTAGCCCGGCGTAGGATTTTACTCATGTGGAAGGAAGCGAAACCCCCCAGCGTAGAGGCCTGGATAAACGATATGGCAAGGTTCATAAAACTGGAGCGGATGAAGTTTGCGCTGAGAGGATCGGTTCAATGGTTCACCAGGCGGTGGCAACCGCTCCTCGACTATCTAGCGGAACGTTAGGGGGAAAATAGATAGCCAGCAGCAGCCCAGGGGAGGGGGAGGGAGAGGGGGGGGGTAAATTGTTTGTGTTCTAGATGGGGTGAGGGGGCAGGGGGAGCATTATTTTGTGTTATTTGGTTAGCTTACTATTATTTAAACAATGTTATATATCAGTTATCATGTTACCCGTTTTTGTTGATTTGTAAGGGGGAAACATTGTGTTTGAAAACTTTAATAAAATATATATATTTTTTTTAAAAGAATTTGTCGGCCACCACAAAGACTGAATCTATAGACTTGAATCCTGTAAATTGTGTTCAGTTTGCTCTGTATCTGCACGATAGACACCTTCCCATGTACATATGTTCATTCACTCACCACTTGTACAAAAGGGCAGATGTCATAATATCCACTCATGTAAATAATGAGATGCAGACAGGCAGTGATTGACACACAGGTTAACCAATGAACACACACGACACAGAACAACCAATCACTAGACAGGACACTGCCACTATAAAACACAAGGCATTAAAACTCTCCCTCTTCTCACAGGATACAGCTACAGAGATAGTTAGAGTGCACAAGGCCGTGAGCACCGTCTCCATGTGACAGAGAGCTAGTCTGGTCAAGCCAGTCAGAGGTTATCAGTTTAGATTAAAAGAGTGTCAACCCACAGCAGATCATGTACAGCAAATGTACAGCAACCAGCAGGTTCAATAAAACAGTGTTGGACCATCTCCTGTGTCGGAAGCCTGTTTCTAGTCTCACTGCATCCAGTTGCAGTCAATGTTAAACCAACTCAAATAACACATCAGACAGCACCTTCCAAACACTGGACCATCACCATCTAGAAAAGTCTTGTCCAACCTTCTCGATCATGGGGCCACATTTGCAAATGACCCTCACTCAAGGGGCCATCTAGAACATTTTGTAAAATCAAGGCGTGGCAGAAAGATATTTTGAATTTCAAACAAAAATTTTTGGGATTTTAAGGAAATAATTCTGGTCACTATTAAGGCAATGGTGTATCAATAAATGTTAAGTGTATCAAACAGCATAAGCAGCAATAGACCGAGCTCAATGATTCCATAACATGCGGATCAGATCTAAGCTCTACAGTCCTGCCACATCCAGTCATAAATAATAATAATAATCTTTATTATTGTCACAAGTAGGGTTACATTAACACTGCAATGACGTCACTGTGAAAATCCCAGGGGGACAGTTAAACAACTCCCTGGATGGGGAGGCTCCACAAATATCCCCATCCTCAATGATGGAGGACTCCAGCACATCTGTGCAAAAGACAAGGCTGAGGCATTCGCAACAATCTTTAGCCAGAAATGCCGAGTGGATGATCCATCTCGGCCTCCTCCAGAGGTCCCAGCATCACAGATGCCAGACTTCAGCCAACACGATTCACTCCGTGCAGTATCAAGAAACGGCTGAAGGCCCTGGATACTGCTGGCCTAACCAGTGATGGCCACGTCCTGTAAATAAATATTTTGAAACAGTCTGGAACTCCCTGCCTGCCTGAAAGAGTGGTGGATATCGGAACCCTGATAATACTGATGTATTTAGATGTGCACTTGCGATGCCAAAGTCAGACAAGGCTGTGGGCCAAGTGCAGAAAAATGGGATGAGAATCCTGAGGTGGTTGTTTTTGACTGGCGCACACATGATGGGCCGAAGGGCCTTTTATGTGCTGTAGACGTCTCTGACTCTGAATGTAAGTGTGAGTGTGTGAGAGCGAGAGAGTGTGAGAGCGAGTGTGTGAGAGCGAGTGTGTGAGAGCGAGAGTGTGAGAGCGAGAGTGTGAGAGCGAGTGTGTGAGAGCGAGCGTGTGAGAGCGAGCGTGTGAGAGCGAGAGTGCGAGAGCAAGAGAGTGTGAGAGCGAGAGTGTGAGAGCGAGAGTGTGAGAGCGAGTGTGTGAGAGCGAGAGTGCGAGAGCAAGAGAGTGTGAGAGCTAGAGTGTGAGAGCGAGAGTGTGAGAGCGAGTGTGTGAGAGCGAGAGTGCGAGAGCAAGAGTGCGAGAGCGAGAGTGCGAGAGCGAGCGTTTGAGAGCGAGAGTGTGAGAGCCAGAGAGTGTGAGAGCGAGAGTGTGAGAGCGAGAGCGAGAGTGTGAGAGCGAGAGTGTGAGAGCGAGAGCGAGAGTGTGAGAGCGAGAGCGAGAGTGTGAGAGCGAGAGTGTGAGAGCGAGAGTGCGAGAGCAAGAGAGTGTGAGAGCGAGAGTGTGAGAGCGAGAGTGTGAGAGCGAGCGTGTGAGAGCGAGCGTGTGAGAGCGAGCGTGTGAGAGCGGGCATGTGAGAGCGAGAGTGTGAGAGCGAGAGTGTGAGAGCGAGCGTGTGAGAGCGAGCGTGTGAGAGCGAGCGTGTGAGAGCGAGAGTGTGAGAGCGAGAGAGTGAGAGTGAGAGCGAGAGAGTGTGAGAGCGAGAGTGTGAGAGCAAGAGAGTGTGTGAGCGAGTGTGTGAGAGCGAGTGTGTGAGAGCGAGTGTGTGAGAGCGAGTGTGAGAGCGAGAGTGTGTGAGAGCGAGTGTGTGAGCGAGAGTGTGTGAGCGAGAGAGTGTGAGAGCGAGAGTGTGAGAGCGAGAGTGTGAGAGTGAGAGCGAGAGAGTGAGAGCGAGAGAGTGAGAGCGAGAGTGTGAGAGAGCGAGTGAGAGAGCGAGAGTGTGAGAGCGAGAGTGAGTGTGCGAGAGTGTGTGAGAGCGAGAGTGTGTGAGAGCGAGAGTGTGTGAAAGCGAGTGTGAGAGCGAGTGTGTGAGAGCGAGTGTGTGAGAGCGAGAGTGTGAGAGCGAGAGTGTGAGAGTGTGAGAGCGAGAGTGTGAGAGCGACAGTGTGAGAGCGAGAGAGAGTGTGCAAGAGAGTGAGTGTGCAAGAGAGTGAGAGCGAGAGAGTGTGAGAGCGAGAGTGTGAGAGCGAGAGAGAGTGTGCAAGAGAGTGAGTGTGCAAGAGAGTGAGAGCGAGAGAGTGTGAGAGCGAGAGTGAGTGCGCGAGAGAGTGTGAGAGCGAGTGTGAGAGCGAGTGTGTGAGAGCGAGAGAGTGTGAGAGCGAGAGTGTGAGAGCGAGTGTAAGAGCGAGAGTGTGTGAGAGCGAGAGTGTGTGAGAGCGAGAGTGTGTGAGAGCGAGAGTGTGTGAGAGCGAGAGTGTGTGAGAGCGAGTGTGTGAGAGCGAGAGTGTGAGAGCGAGTGTGTGAGAGCGAGTGTTTGAGAGTGATTGTTTGAGAGCGAGTGTTTGAGAGCGAGTGTATGAGAGCGAGTGAATGAGAGCGAGTGTATGAGAGCGAGTGTATGAGAGCGAGTGTGAGAGAGCGAGTGTGTGAGAGCGAGAGGGGAAGAGCGAGTGTGTGAGAGCGAGTGTGTGAGAGTGAGTGTGTGAGAGTGAGAGTGTGTGAGAGTGTGTGAGAGCGAGAGAGTGTGAGAGCGAGAGTGTGAGAGCGAGTGTGTGAGAGCGAGTGTGAGAGCGAGAGAGTGCGAGAGTGTGAGAGCGGGCATGAGAGCGAGTGTGTGAGAGCGAGAGTGTGAGCGAGAGTGAGAGCGAGCGTGTGAGAGCGAGCGTGTGAGAGCGAGCGTGTGAGAGTGTGAGAGCGAGAGAGTGTGAGAGCGAGAGAGTGTGTGAGCGAGAGAGTGTGTGAGCGAGAGCGTGAGAGCGAGTGTGTAAGAGTGAGAGTGTGTAAGAGTGAGTGTGTGTAAGAGTGAGTGTGTGAGAGCGAGAGTGTGTGAGAGCGAGAGTGTGAGCGAGTGTGTGAGAGCGAGAGTGTGAGAGCGAGAGAGTGTGAGAGCGAGAGAGCGAGCGTGTGACAGCGAGAGTGTGACAGCGAGAGAGTGTGAGAGCGAGAGTGAGTGTGCGAGAGTGTGAGAGCGAGTGTGTGAGAGCGAGAGTGTGTGAGAGCGAGTGTGTGAGCGAGAGTGTGAGAGCGAGTGTGAGAGCGAGAGAGTGAGAGCGAGAGTGTGAGAGCGAGAGTGTGAGAGCGAGAGTGTGAGAGCGAGAGTGTGAGAGCGAGAGAGTGTGCGAGAGAGTGAGAGAGCGAGTGTGTGAGAGCGAGAGAGTGTGAGAGCGAGAGTGAGTGTGCGAGAGTGTGAGAGCGAGTGTGTGAGAGCGAGAGTGTGAGAGCGAGAGTGTGAGAGCGAGAGTGTGAGAGCGAGAGTGTGAGAGCGAGAGAGTGTGCGAGAGAGTGAGAGAGCGAGTGTGTGAGAGCGAGAGTGTGTGAGAGCGAGTGTGTGAGCGAGTGTGTGAGAGCGAGAGTGTGAGAGCGAGAGTGTGAGAGCGAGAGTGTGAGAGCGAGAGAGTGAGAGAACGAGAGAGTGAGAGAACGAGAGTGTGAGAGAACGAGAGTGAGAGCGAGTGTGAGAGCGAGAGTGAGTGCGCGAGAGTGTGAGAGCGAGTGTGAGAGCGAGTGTGTGAGAGCGAGTGTGTGAGAGCGAGAGAGTGTGAGAGCGAGAGAGTGTGAGAGCGAGAGAGTGTGAGAGCGAGAGAGTGTGAGAGCGAGTGTGAGAACGAGACTGTGTGAGAGCGAGACTGTGTGAGAGCGAGAGTGTGTCTGCGAGAGTGTGTGTGCGAGAGTGTGAGAGCGAGTGTGTGAGAGCGAGTGTTTGAGAGTGAGAGTGAGAGTGTGAGAGCGAGAGTGTGTGAGAGCGAGAGTGTAAGAGATCCAACACTCTCAGGCCAACACTCTCAGGCCAACACTCTCAGGCCAACACTCTCAGGCCAACACTCACACCAACACGCTTCACGCCAACACTCTCAGATGAACACACTGACACTCTCACACTGACACTCACTCTCACACTGACACTCACTCTCACTCATACGGACACGGACACTCTCACATACTAACCCTCATTCTCACAGAAAAACTCTCATTCTTACACTAATACTCTCACACTGACACTCTCACTCTCACACTCTCATTCTCACACTAACACTGACTCTCTCAATAACACTCTCACCAACACACTCACACCACCAACACTCTCTCACCAACAGCCACTCTCTCTCACCCCAACACGATCTCTCTCACCCCAACACGATCTCTCTCACCCCAACACGATCTCTCTCACCCCAACACGATCTCTCTCACCCCAACACGATCTCTCTCACCCCAACACGATCTCTCTCACCCCAACACGCTCTCTCTCACCCCAACACGCTCTCTCTCACTCTCACACTCTCACACCAACCCTCTCATTCTTACACTAATACTCTCTCACCGACACGCTCCCTCTCTCACCGACACGCTCCCTCTCTCACCGACACGCTCCCTCTCTCACCGACACGCTCCCTCTCTCACCGACACGCTCCCTCTCTCACCGACACGCTCCCTCTCTCACCGACACGCTCCCTCTCTCACCGACACGCTCCCTCTCTCACCGACACGCTCCCTCTCTCACCGACACGCTCCCTCTCTCACCAACACGCTCCCTCTCTCACCAACACGCTCCCTCTCTCACCAACACGCTCCCTCTCTCACCAATATGCTCTCTCTCACCGACACGCTCTCTCACCGACACGCTCTCTCACCGACACGCTCTCTCACCGACACGCTCTCTCACCGACACGCTCTCTCACCGACACTCTCTCTCACCGACACTCTCTCTCACCGACACTCTCTCTCACCGACACGCTCCCTCTCTCACCGACACGCTCCCTCTCTCACCGACACGCTCCCTCACCAACACGCTCTCTCTCTCACCAACACGCTCTCTCTCTCACCAACACGCTCTCTCTCTCACCAACACGCTCTCTCTCTCACCAACACGCTCTCTCTCTCACCAACACGCTCTCTCTCTCACCAACACGCTCTCTCTCTCACCAACACGCACTCTCACCAACACACGCTCTCTCACCAACACACGCTCTCTCACCAACACGCGCTCTCTCACCAACACGCTCTCTCTCACCAACACGCTCTCTCTCTCACCAACACGCTCTCTCACCAACACGCTCTCTCACCAACACGCTCTCTCACCAACACGCTCTCTCACCAACACGCTCTCTCACCAACACGCTCTCTCACCAACACGCTCTCTCACCAACACGCTCTCTCACCAACACGCTCTCTCACCAACACGCTCTCTCACCAACACGCTCTCTCACCAACACGCTCTCTCACCAACACGCTCTCTCACCAACACTCTCTCTCACCAACACTCTCTCTCACCAACACTCTCTCTCACCAACACTCTCTCTCACCAACACTCTCTCTCACCAACACTCTCTCTCACCAACACTCTCTCTCACCAACACTCTCTCTCACCAACACTCTCTCACCAACACTCTCTCACCAACACTCTCTCTCACCAACACTCTCTCTCACCAACACGCTCTCTCACCAACACGCTCTCTCACCAACACGCTCTCTCACCAACACGCTCTCTCACCAACACGCTCTCTCACCAACACGCTCTCTCACCAACACGCTCTCTCACCAACACGCTCTCTCACCAACACGCTCTCTCTCTCACCAATATGCTCTCTCTCACCAACACGCTCTCTCTCACCAACACACTCTCACCAACACACGCTCTCTCATCAACACGCTCTCTCTCACCAACACGCTCTCTCTCACCAACACACTCTCTCACCAACATGCTTTCTCTCTCACCAATATGCTCTCTCACCAATATGCTCTCTCTCACCAACACGGTCTCTCTCACCAACACGCTCTCTCACCAATATGCTCTCTCACCAACACGCTCTCTCTCACCAACATGCTCTCTCTCTCACCAACACGCTCTTTCTCACCAACACGCTCTCTCTCTCACCAATATGCTCTCTCACCAATATGCGCTCTCTCACCAACACGCTCTCTCTCACCAACATGCTCTCCCTCACCAACCAACATGCTCTCTCTCATCAACACGCTCTCTCTCACCAACAGGCCCTCTCTCACCAACAGGTCCTCTCTCACCAACAGGTCCTCTCTCACCAACACACTCTCTCTCACCAACACGCTCTCTCACCAATCATTCCCTCTCTCACCAATATGCTCTCTCTCACCAACACACTCTCTCTCACCAAAACGCTCTCTCTCTATCACCAACACGCTCTCGCTCTCACCAACACGCTCTCTCTCACCAACACGCTCTCTCTCACCAACACGCTCTCTCTCACCAACACGCTCTCTCTCACCAACACGCTCTCTCTCACCAACACGCTCTCTCTCACCAACACGCTCTCTCTCACCAACACGCTCTCTCTCACCAACACGCTCTCTCTCACCAACACGCTCTCTCTCACCAACCAACAGGCCCTCTCTCACCAACAGGCCCTCTCTCACCAACAGGCCCTCTCTCACCAACAGGCCCTCTCTCACCAACAGGCCCTCTCTCACCAACAGGCCCTCTCTCACCAACAGGCCCTCTCTCACCAACACGCTCTCTCTCACCAACACGCTCTCTCTCACCAACACGCTCTCTCTCACCAACACGCTCTCTCTCACCAACACGCTCTCTCTCACCAACACGCTCTCTCACCAACACGCTCTCGCTCACCAAAACGCTCTCTCTCTATCACCAACACGCTCTCGCTCTCACCAACACTCTCTCTCACCAACACGCTCTCTCTCACCAACACACTCTCTCTCTCACCAACACGCTCTCTCTCTCACCAACACGCTCTCTCTCACCAACACGCTCTCTCTCACCAACACGCTCTCTCTCTCACCAACACGCTCACTCTCACCAACACACGCTCACTCTCACCAACACACGCTCACTCTCACCAACACACGCTCTCTCACACTAACATACTCCGTCACACTAACACTCTCTCTCTCACACTAACACCGTCTCACTGTCACACTAACACGCTCTCTCAATCTCACACTAACACTCTCACACTAACCCTCTCTCATTCTCACAGAAACACATTCTCCATAAATGATCCATAGTCTTTGGATGGCAGAGATCAACAGTAGAGCAGCTCACTGAAAAACAGACACACCCAAGCTCTTCTCAAACTGAAACTAAAAAGCAGAAGTAGAGTTCAGCTCCACCCACACACTGACATCACGCCAGTAACATGAGCAGCTCCATTTCTTAAAAGGTACATTTCTTAAACACTCATTTCTTAAAGTGTACTCTCACATGACACCTCTCCCCCAAGAAAAAAAAACCCATCAACTTCAAGATGGTTTCATTTTTCACCATTTCACCATCCTTTAAGAAATGCACACAGTAAATGGAGAAGGACTCAACCGATGTATGCAGAAGGAAGGAGAGCATCCAACTGCATTTGCTGGACGCCTCTGGATACACTTCACAGCAGAATTTGGAGATTTAGCCCGCACCCATTTAACTGCAGACAGTACGGCCAAATGGACCCGTATTTTAGTCTCCCACGCCACAGATGCAGGACAAAAAGCATGTGTAAATTATGACCCCTCAGATCCTGCACACAATGAAGTGTGGGTTCTGAAGAGACTCTCTCGAGCTTGGGAACAATCCCTACATAAAAATGCAGAGCAAGAGAAGGTAGAAGCAAACGTGAATCCAGTAAGGGCACATCAAGATCTCGCATGGGTAAATGAAGGTAGAAATAACACACAGCACCATAAAGCACAGGGATGCTAGAATTGTGGACAGAAAGGACATTACGCCCGAGAATGCAATGCCCCCCCCCCCCCCGAACCCGGTCCTAGAATTCCACCAGGGCAATCAGGATTCATAAACATCTGAATATGGAGGTATCAGGATGAGCATGGAACTGTTGCCAATCACACACGCGCACCCTCCCACATAAGGCAGTCACACCTTCACCCACTAATCGCCCCTGAGCTGAGGCTCACGCACAGACCTCATAGCAAGCGGCTGCTCATATTTGCTCTGGCTCACTGCCTTCAGGGCTCTGCCCTCTGTTTGCTGTTTCCCCTGGCCCCACTCCCCACCTTGTTATTTGCTTGGTCTGGTTCCTCTGCTTGCTGACTGTCTGGCTCGCTCTCCGCCTCACTGAGTGTCTGGCTCGCTCTCCGCCTCGCTGACTGTCTGGCTCGCTTTCTGCCTTGCTGTTTTCCTGGGCCTGAACTCAAGTCACTCCTGCTCATTCTTCTCCAATTACAGATCTTTTCTCTGTCACGTTTCCGTAGAAGATTCCATAAAATCCCGACAGTGCAGAAGGGGGCCATTTGGCCCATCAAGTCTCCAGCGATCCTCTGAAAGAGTGCTCCCCTGCCCTATTCCTGTAAACCCCCGCTTTGATCATGGGCAATTCGGCTAACCTGAACATCTTTGGACCATGGGAAGAAACTGGAGCACCCAGAGGAAAACCATGCAGACTCTGAGAGAACTTGCAGATTGCTCACAATCACTCAAGGACAGAATCGAACCTAGGTACTTGACGCTGTGAGGCAACAGTGCTAATCACTGTGTCACCAAGTCGTACTGAGCCAATCAGTATCAAATGCGGGTGAGAACAAATCTGTGATTGGAGGAGCTTCCCCTTGAACAATCTTCCAACGCAACCTACCTGTTTGATCATCATTTTCAAAACTGGCTCTGGGGGTCACATACAGAGGCTTCGTTGGGTGGAAACAGCCTGTGGTCCATGCTTTGGACAAGCCTGATCTAGAAGGAAGTTCCCCTGGAACACCTGGAACAGTTCCTGCATATTGCATGGTAGCTGATATAAACCTGCTGTTAGTTCGCGGATGACACCAAGGTTGGTGGAGTGGCAGATAGTGTTGAGGATTGTCAGAAGATGCAGCAGGACCTAGATAGGTTGGAGACTTGGGCAGAGAAATGGCAAATGGAGTTTAAAATGTGAGGTAATGCATTTTGGTAGGTCTAACATAGAGGGGAAATATACCGTAAATTGCAAAACTCTTAGGAATATAGAAAGTCAGAGAGATCTGGGCGTGCAGATCCACAGATCTTTGAAGGTGGCAACACAAGTGGACAAGGTAGTCAAGAAAGCATACGAATGCTTTCCTTCATTGGACAGGGCATCGAGTATAAAAACTGGCAAATCATGCGACAGATGTATAGAACCTTGGTACGGCCACACTTGGAACATAGCGCGGCGACCAGAATTGTGCGCAATCAGAAGGTTCTGGAGGCTTTGGAGAGGGTGCAGAGGAGGTTTACCAGGATGTTGCCTGGGCTGGAGCATGTTACCTATGTGGGGAGGCTGAATAGACTCGGACTGTTTTCATTAGAAAGACGGAGGTTAGCCGCTGAGGAATGAACCACGGAGGGCGATGGTGGTACGAATGCACCGGTTCCTGGATAAGGAACAGATTCTGAGGTGGGCCAGGCAGACGAGACGCTGCACATGGGAAGGCGGCAAGCTGCAAATCAATCAGAACCTGGTTGCGGAATTGGCCAAAAGAAGGGCAAGTTTCAATAAAGTGAAATTGGCCCTTTTCAAGAATGGGGTGAAGTTCGGCATGCTGTACCCAGCACATTTGTGGGTCACATATGAGGGCCAGGAACTGTATTTCGGATCGCCAGAAGAAATGATGAACTTTATCAGGGACAAGGGGTTGGCAGGAGATGGAGGTCATTGAACTTGGAGGCAAATAGTTGTGTTTTAGAACTTTTGTGAGACTTCTTTTCTTCTGGTTTTATCTATTGTTTTGCACTAAGTTTGAGGCCGTTGCTCAGTTTTATTTGTGGGTTGACTTTGTTCTTAATGGGGGATGGTGGGTGGAATTTTCTTCTTTGTGTTTGTTGGGGATTGTAATGTTTACATATGTATGTAAGTTAGTCTGGGGGGTGGGGGGAGGATCAGTGGGGGGTAGGATGCTTACCGCCATGGGCAGGGGCCACCAGGCTAGCTGGGCGGGCTAGCTCACGGAAGCGCAGTGAGGGGCGAGCAGGGGATAAGTTTGTTGATGGGGGTTGGTATTGTTATTTTGCAATGGGGTGGGGGGGGGAGAGGGAGAAGGTGGGGGGTATAGATCTGCTGACAGGGGAGAGATTGACGAATCGCGACAGGATGGGGGTCGATGGTGGTGGGCGCCTGGGGGCGGGCCTGAAGAGGTCTGGGACGTGAGTTGGAGGCTGAGCTAAGAAGGGTCATGGTTGGTTGGCGGGGGGGGGGGGTGCCCCCCAACCAGGTTGATCACATGGAATTTCTTCAGCCAGAGGGTGGTGAATCTGTGGAACTCTCTGCCGCAGAAGGCCGTGGAGGCCAATTCACTGAGTGTCTTTAAGACAGAGATAGATAGGTTCTTAATTAATAAGGGGATCAGGGGTTATGGGGAGAAGGCAGGAGAATGCGGATGAGAAAATATCAGCCATGATTGAATGGCGGAGCAGATCGATGGGCCAAGTAGCCTAATTCTGCTCCTATGTCTTATGGTCTTATAGGACTGAATGGGCCTGGTCCTCCCGAGGTTCTTATTTGTATTTCAATGTCTCCCTATACTAATCACTAAGACCTTTTTTAATAAAATAGACAGGAGCATCACGAGCTTCGTGTGGGCAGGGAAAGTTCCGAGAGTAAGGAGGGGGTTCCTTCAGCGTAGTAGGGACAGAGGAGGATTGGCACTACCGAACTTGGGCGATTACTATTGGGCCGCCAATGTGGCAATGATACGTAAATGGATGATGGAGGGTGAGGGAGCGGCGTGGGAAAGACTGGAGAGAAAGTCCTGTAAAGGGACGAGTTTAGAGGCGCTGGTGACGGCGCCGCTACCGATCTCACCTAAAAAGTTTACCACGAACCCGGTGGTGGCGGCAACATTGAATATCTGGGGACAGTGGAGGCGACAGAGAGGGGTGCGGGGAGCCCTGGTGGGGTCCCCAATCAGGAACAACCATAGGTTCGCCCCAGGAAGAATGGATGGAGGATTTCAGAGCTGGTTCCAGTTGGGAATTAGGAGGGTGGGAGATTTATTTATAGATGGGACTTTTGCGAGCTTGGGAGCATTGGAGGAAAAGTATAAGTTGCCCCGGGGAAATTTCTTGAGATATATGCAGGTGAGGGCATTTACTAGACAACAGGTGAGGGAATTTCCATTGCTCCCGACACAGGGGATACAGGACAGGGTGCTTTCAGGGGTGTGGGTCGGAGAGGGCAAGGTGTCAGAGATTTACCGAGAGATGAGGGAAGAGGGGGAGGAGTCGGTGGGCGAACTAAAAGGAAAGTGGGAAGAAGAACTAGGGGAGGAGATAGAGGAGGGTATGTGGGCTGATGCCCTAAGCAGGGTAAATTCCTCTTCCTCATGCGCCAGGCTTAGCCTGATTCAATTTAAGGTGCTACATAGAGCACACATAACGGGAGCAAGATTGAGCAGGTTCTTTGGAGTGGAGGACAAATGTGGGAGGTGTGGCGGGAGCCCGGCAAACCACGCACATATGTTTTGGGCATGCCCGGCACTGGAAGGGTATTGGAAGGGAGTGACGGGAGTGATTTCGCGGGTGGTGAAGGCCCGGGTCAAACCAGGCTGGGGGTTAGCTCTATTTGGAGTTGCGGAAGAGTCGGGAGTGCAGGAGGCGAAAGAGGCCGACGTTGTGGCCTTTGCGTCCCTAGTAGCCCGGCGCAGGATCCTACTCATGTGGAAGGAGGCGAAACCCCCCGGACTGGAGGCCTGGGTAAATGATATGGCGGGGTTCATTAAACTGGAGCAGATAAAGTTTGCCCTGAGAGGATCGGCTCAAGGGTTCACCAGGCGGTGGCAGCCATTTCTCGACTACCTAGGGGAACGTTAGAGGGAAGACAGATGACCAGCAGCAGCAACCCAGGGGGAGGGGGGGGGGGGGGAGGGGGGGTTTAGTTTAGGTCAAAGATAAAGGGGTTTTGTTACTTGTGTATTGTTTAAAATTTCTGTATTGTTATTGTTGCGTTTGCTTTGTAAGAGGGGAAAAATTGTTGTTTGGGAAAAAAATTTCAATAAAACATTTATAAAAAAAAAAATAAAAAAAAGGACTGAATGGGCCAGTCAAGAGGGCTCATGTGTTCACGCATCTGAAGAGTTTAAAGGCGGACTTGGCAATGAAACAGGATCAGACTCGGCTGAGGAAGGGGTGGGTTGCGCAGGTATTTCACTCGGGGCTAGACTCTAAAACTAGGGGGGTAGCAATTTTGATTAATAAACGGGTGGTGTTTGAAGTGGGGAGTATAGTGGCGGACTCGGGGGGGGGGCGGGCAGATACGTTATGGTGTGTGGGAAGTTGGGGTTGATCATGGTGGGGGACTTTTAACACGGTTATAGACCCGAGGCTGGATAGGTCGAGTTCTAGGACAGAGAGGGTGTCAGCGGCTGCGAAGGAGCTAATGGGGTTTATGGAGCAGATGGGAGGAGTGGATCCGTGCAGGTTTGGACAGCTGAGATCGAAGGAGTTTTCTTTTTTCTCCTATGTACACAAAGTGTACTCCCGGGTCGACTTTTCTGTTTTGGACAGGGCCTCCCTGGCGGGGGTGGTAGATACCGAATACGTGGAGATTGTTGTGAGGAACATGCCCCACACTGGATAGATTTACGGGTGAGCAAGGAGGGAGGCCAGCGCCCGCACTGGAGATGCGATGTAGGACTGTTAGCAGAGAAGGAGGTATGTGGGCGGGTGAGGGAGGCCATCTAGAATTATGTGGAGATAAATAACACAGGGGAGGTTTCAGCAGCAACGGTTTGGGAGGTGTTGAAGACAGTGGTGAGTGGAGAGTTTATTTCGATACGGGCGCATAGGAAGAAGGTGGAGTGGGCGGAGATGAACAGATTGGTTAGGGAGATACTTCAGGCAGACAGGAGGTACTCAGAGGCCCCGGAGGCGGGACTGTTGAAGGAACGGCAGAAGCTAGAGATGGAGTTTGGGCTGTTATCTACAGAGTAGGCAGTGGGGCAGTTGAGGAAGGCAAGAGGGGCAGTATATGAGGCGGCGAGGGAGATAGGAAGCGTGAAGGACAGAGGGGGGACACAGTCTTGGACCCAGCGGGGGTGAACGGGGTGTTCAAGGAATTTATAGCAGGCTGTACGAGTCGGAACCCCCAGCTGGGGTGGAGGGGATGAGGCGGTTTTTGGAAGGACTGGAGTTTCCAAGGGTGGAGGAAGAGTTGGTGGAGGGTTCGGGATCCCCGATTGGACATTTTGAAGTAGTGGAGGGAAACAGGGAACTATAGACCAGTGAGCCTAATGTCGGCAGTGGGGAAGTTGCTGGAGTCCATTATCAAGGATTTCACAGCACAGCATTTGGAAAGCAGTGGTGTAATCAGACAAAGTGAGCCTGGATTTACGAAAGCGAAATCATGCTTGCCAAATCTATTAGAAATCTTTGAAGATGTAATTATCAGAGTTGACCAGGCAGAATCGGTGGATGGGGTTTATTTAAACTTTGAGGCTTTTGACAAGGTCTCACATAGCAGATTACTATGTAAAGTTAATGCGTATGGGATTGCAGGTAGTGTCTTGAGATGGATGGAAAGCTGGTTAGCAGACAGGAAGCAATTTTTTTAAAAAAAGTTAATCTACTGGATGTGGGCGTCGCGAGTTAGGCCAGCATTTATTGCCCATCCCTACTTGCCCTTCACATGTGTTGAACTTCATGTTCTGCTTCTGGCAGCAGCTTTGCAGAACAGGGGAACAGGTTGCAGATTGCACTCCATGGTAATAAGTGACCTATTTTCAATCTGTGTTTCGGTCTACTGGAGCTTCAGATTGGTAGCTGAACCTTGCAGAACCATTAGATGTCATATTTGATCTCATAATATAATAATATTTTTATGAACTTTCCTTCAAGAGGTACATTGGGAAGCGAAGGGGAAGGGAAGGGTAAAACTACAAGAAGTATGATGTTAATGGGAACCAAAGCAGATCAGCGTGTGAGGGGAAGGTAGATGTTAATAGAATGAACAGGCAGGGCCAGTCTAACCACTACGGAGGGGAGGAATACGTAAAAAAATCAAAATGTAGGATGACTGTGGGAGTGAAAGTTGGGCATGAGGCTGAGTGTTACCAGAGATTAATAAAGGAGGTTAGAATGTGTGAAAAGAGTAGCGCACAAGAAAATCCAGCAAGGAAAAGACAAATCAGGAGGACATATTTTAAAGCCTTATTCTGAATACTGCGTGCATTTAGGTACAAGGTCAATGAGCTGACGGCACAAACAGAGACAAATGGGTATGATTTGGTGGGGATCACTGAAACATGGTTGCAGGTGGACCGGGACTGGGAGTTGAATGTCCAAAGGTACTCAGTATTCCGAAAGGAGAGACAGGATGGAATAGGAGGTGGGGTTACTTTATTGGTTAAAGATGACATCAAGGCTGCATTAAGAATTCATATTGGTACTAAGGGCCAAAATGTTGAATCAATCTGGATGGAAATAAGGTGACCGAGCCGGACGGGTTTCCGGTGGAAAGGTGGCAGGGCCGGGCGGGTTTCCGGTGGAAAGGTGGCAGGGCCGGGCGGGTTTCCGGTGGAATATTATAAAAAATTCAAAGATACGCTGGTGCCGCTGATGGTGCGGATGTTTGAGGTGGCGATATGGAAGGGGGTGTTACCACAAACTTTGGGGCAGGCATCGAATTCCCTATTACTTGAGAAAGATAAGGATCCGACGGAGTGTGGGTCGTATAGGCCTATATCACTTTTAAACGTAGACGCAAAGATATTAGCGAAGGCACTGGCAGGTAGGCGAGAGGAGTGCCTCCCAAAGGTGAAGATCAGACGGGGTTTGTGAGAGGGAGGCAGCTCTTTTCGAACATTAGGAGGGTATTGAACGTGGTTATGGCACCGGCTGAGGGGAAGGAAACAGACGTGGTTGTGGCATTGGACGCCGAGAAAGCGTTTAACCGGGTAGAATGGGGGTACTTGACGGCAGTTCTGGAGCGGTTTGGGATTGGACCAAGATTTGTGGACTGGGTAAAGCTACTATATAAGGAGCCGAGGGCCAGTGTCCGCACAAATAACATCAGCTCGGAATACTTTCCTCTCCACCGTGGGACAAGGCAGGGATGTCCTATGTCCCCCTCTGCTGTTTGCACTGATGAATGAGCCATTGGCCATCATGTTAAGACGTTTGGGGGTATGGAAAGGGATAGTGCGGGGGGGGGGGGGATAGAGCATAGGGTGTCCTTATATGCCGATGACTTGCTTTTACACGTGACGGAACCGAGTGTGTCAATAGGAGGAATACTGGAGATGCTTTGGGTGTCTGGGTACTTCTCGGGGTACAAATTAAATCTAGACAAGAGTTAATTTACGGACAGCATGGCAGCACAAATGGCTAACACTTTGGCTTCACAGTGCCAGGGTTCCAGGTTTGATTCCCCGCTGGGTCACTGTCTGTGCGGAGCCTGCACGTTCTCTCCGTGTCTGCGTGGGTTTCCTCCAGGTGCCTGGTTTGCTCCCACAGTCCAAAGACGTGCAGGTTAGGTGGGTTGGACATGCTAAATTGCCATTAATGTCCAAAAAGGTTCGGAGGGGTTATTGGGTTACGGAGATAGGTGGAAGTGAGGGCTTAAGTGAGGCGGTGCAGACTCGATGGGCCGAATGGCCTCCTTCTGCACTGTATGTTCTATGTTCTAATATTTTGTGGTGTCTCGACCGGGGGTGGGGGCAGGTGTGGGGGGGCCGCCATTCCGTAGGGCAGGGACTCACTTTAATACCTGGGGGTGCAAGTTGCTCGGGCTTGGGAGGGTGGGGGATGCTTCGTAGGTACAACATTTTTAGTTTAGTGGGGAGGGTGAAGGCTGACCTGGCAAGGTGGGATGGTCTCCCTCTGCACTGGTGGGTCAGGCACAGGCAGTTAAAATGAATGTGTTGCCGCGATTCCGGTTTATTTTTCAATGCCTGCCGATTTTCCTGCCAAAGGCATTTTTTAGAGAGATTGAAGGGATGATTACTTCGTTCATATGGGGAGGGGAGGTGGCCAGAATTAGAAAGGTGCTACTACAGAGAGGAAGGCAGGCAGGGGGGTTGGGTCTTCTGAACCTGATGTATTATTACTGGGCGGTGAATGTGGAGAGGGTACGAAGCTGGGTCTGACTCGCAATCGGTCAGAATGGCAGAGAGTTTGGGTAGGGGGTCGGGATTGAAGGCGCTAGCTACAGCGCTCGACGACCCCGGGGAGATACTCAGGGAGTCCAGTAGTAATAGCTTCGTTGAGAATTTGGGGGTAGTTTTGCCAGCATTTCGGGTTGGGGGCAGGGTCAAGGGAAATGTCGATTCGGGGGAACCATAGATTTCAGCCAGGGATGTGGGATGGAAATTTTCAGAGATGGGAGGAGAAGACGGACGACGCAAACCACGTTCATATGTTTTGGTCCTGTCCAAACCTGGAGGCTTTTTAGGGTCATCTCTAAGGTGGTGCACGTAAAACTGGACCTGTGCCCTCGGGAGGCTATATTCGATGTGTCAGATCAGCCGGGGTTGGAAACAGGCACGGAGGCAGATGTTGTAGCCTTCGCCTCATTGATCGCCCAAAGGCGGATCCTGTTAGGGTGGAGATCAACCTCTCCACCCTGTGCCCTGGCATGGCGGGGGGCCCTGCTGGAATTCTTGACTCTTGAAACGGTCAAATTTGAACTGAGGGGAGGATGGAGGGGTTCTACAATTCATGGGCGTTATTCATTATGCACTTTCGAGAATTGGATTACATCGAACATTAGGGGGGTCTGGGAGGGTTGGGGGAGGGGACCGTATGACTGTGGATGATTCCCGATTCCTTTTTGTCATTTGTTTATGTTAACATGCGGGCTAATGTTTGGTGGGAGGATGTGATCGTTGTTATTGATATGGGGATTGACATTACATTCGTTACTGATTGTTGTTTATTGTTGGGTGTAATTTTGGGAAAAAATGTGATAAAGGAGGAGAATAAAAACATATTTTTTTTAAAATCTGGATGGAAATAAAAAACAAGGGAAAAAACTCCTTGGTAGGAGTAATTTATAGGCCCCGGGCAATACTTCCAAAGTGGGGAATTGCACAAACTAAGAAATAATGAGGCTTGTGAGAAGGGCAATGATGATCATGGGTGAGTTTAACATGCATATTGACTGAATAAATCAATTTCGCAGAGCATACTCGATGGGCCGAGTGGCCTGATTCTGCTCCTATGTCTTATGGCAAGGATAGCCTCGAAGGAGATTTTATAGAGTGTATGAGGGATTGTTTCGCAAAGCAATGTGTTCTGGAGCCAACCAGGGAGCAGGCTATTTTAGATTTAGTATTACATAACAAACAAGGGTTGATAAATAGTCTTGTCGTTAAGGATCCTCGTGGACAGAGTGATCACAACATGCTAGAATTTCAAATTCAGATTGAGCGAAAGAAGACAGAGAGCCATACTAGAGTTTTAGCGTTGGGCAGAGGTAATTATACAGGCCAGAGGAAAGAGTTGGCCCAAATAGACTGGGGACAAATAATTGAGGGTAGGACAATTGAGGAACAATGGCGAATGTTCAGGGAGATATGTGTAGCCACTTAAATTGGCCAACTCCCGATTCAAAATGGCGAATGGCAAAGGCTGATGGGAAAATCAGCCAACAAGACAAAAACCAGCAGCTGCAGGTTGGCTGTGTATTTACCTCTGGAAAGGCCAGACACTATCGATACCAGGGACCATCAGCATAACAAAGTAACAGCCATCTGCATACTGATGAGCAATCCCCGGGAACAATAAGCAACATTTTGGACACACAAAGCAAAACCAGACTCTTCGGCGCCAGCAGGAGCCTACACAAAGGAGGTGAACGTGCACCTCAAGACCGCCCATCGATCAGGGAACCGCTCCAGCATTGGAGAAAATCGAACCAAGCGATTGGGACAAAGTCCAATCACTTGGGACCAGGTACAGGGTCCGCCCCGAAAGGCGGGAAGCCTCTGGGGACTATAAGAGTTAAGCCCCAAGTACAAATCGCTCTCTTCACCAGCTCGTCACCTGCTCTTCTCTCTTCATCCTGCCCGGGTCACCCAGCAACGAACCAACATTGACCGTGACCGGTGCAGTGACTCCAGTGATCATCAAAATCGTAAGTCTTAAATTCAACGCTCGCTACGAGATAGGCGCTCCTAGCTACCAATCCGTACCAACTTCGAATCCCGCAGACTCAGAACCCGAACGAAAGGCCATGTGTTCCCCTGACCTGTTGGGCCAGTTCAAAGTTAAGTATAGGCCTGTTAGTTGTAGAAGTAGTTTAGACGTAGAATTTGTGCATGAGTAGCGATTACTGTGTATAATAAATGTGTTTTGATTTAAATCTTACTAATCGGTGTATTGGATTATTGATCATTGCTCGGACTTGAACCTCGTGGCGGTATCATAATGATACCTGGCGACTCGAGAGCAAAGGTAATAAAACAGAGCAATTGAACCAAGGCAAAGTTAGCAACATATGAAATAACTTTCAAAGTACATTCCTGAGAGGATGAAGAATTGTAAAAGGGAGAAAAACGTTCCATGGCTAAACAAGGAAGTCAAGGAAGACATCAAGCAAAAACTAGGGGATACCATACTGCAAAAGCTAGTGGTAAGCTGGAGGATTGGGGGAGCTTTAAGGTTCAGCAAAAGGCTACTACAAATAAAATCAAAAGAGCTAAGATGAACTACGAAAAGAAACTAGTAGAAAACATAAACACTGATACCAAAAGTTTCTATAAGTATATAAAGAGGAAGAGAATAGCTAAAGCAAATGTTGGTCCTTTAGAGGACGATACTGGTGAGGTCATAATGGGGAACACAGAGATGGTGGAGGCACTGAACTAATATTTTGCCTTCACGGTAGAGGATAATAAAAAATTTCCAAAAACTGCAGTTAATGAAGAGGAACTTGGTGCAATAATCATCATTAGGGAGACGGTATTGAATAAACAGATGGGACTAAAGGCAAATAAATCTCCAGGACCTGGTGGCCTGCACTCTCGGGTATTAAGGGAGGTGGCAGCAGAGATAGTGGATGCATTGGTTATGATATTTCAAAGTTCCCTGGATTCTGGAAAGGTCCTAGTGGATTGGAAACATGTTCATGTGACGGTCCTGTTCAAAAAGGGAGAGAGACAAAAAGTAGAAAACTATCGACCGGTCAGCTTGACCTTTGTGGTGCGGAATCAATCATTAAGGAGGAGATGATTGAACATTTGGAAAGACAAAGCTCAATCCACCATTTTCAGCATGGTTTTATGAAAGATAAGTCATGCTTGCCAAATCTGCTTGAATTCTTTTAATTCTCAGTAACTAACAAGGTGGATAATGGGGAACCTATGGATTTTTTACACAAAGTGCCTGGAACGCGTTGCGTGGGGAGGTGTGGAAGCAGACACATTAATGACGTTCAAACACATGGATAGGATGGGTATACAGGGATACGGCACAAGGAAGTGCTAAGGGTTTTGGCAAAGGTTGGTATCGTGACTTGTACAGGCTTGGAGGGCCAAAGGGCCTGGTCCTGTGCTGTATCATTCTTTGTTTGTATATCTAGACTTCCAGAAGGCATTTGACAAGGTGCTGCATCAAAGACTCCAGAAGATGAGATTCCAGCGGATTGGGGGGTGGAGTACGAGATTAAACTGAGGATTGGCTGACTGAGATAAAGCAGAGGGTCGGGATAAATAGGTACTTCTCTGACTGGCGAATTGTAACTAGTGGGGTGCCACAACAGTCAGTCCTGGGACGATCTACATAAATGATCTGTAAGCAGGGGCAGAGTATAACATCGCAAAATTTGGGAATGATACTAAAATAGGTGGGATAACAGCATGAAGAGATAAAATATTTTACAGACGGATATAGATAGGCTAGGAGATTGGGCCAAAATTTGACAGATGGAGTTTAATGTGGATAAGTGTGCGGTTATTCATTTTGGCTGAAAAAATAGAAAGACAAATTATCTGAATGCAAAACAGATTCAAGATGCATCTGGACAGAGGGATCTGGGTGCAATTGTATAGGGTGTTGGTAAGACCACATCTGGAGTATTGTGTCCAGTTTTGGTCTCCTTATTTGAGGAAGGATGTGGTGGCATTGGAGGCAGTTCAGAGGAGGTTCACCAGATTGATTCCGGGGATGAAAGGTATGACATATGAGGAGAGATTAAACAGTTTGGGCTTATACTCGCTGGAGTTTAGAGAGGGAATCTGATCGAGGTGTATAAAATACTCAAAGGGTTTGATAAAGTAAACGTAGACCAAATGTTCCCCCTTGTGGGGCAATCTAGAACGAGAGGTCACGGATATAGGTTGAGAGGCGGTAGATTTAGAACCGAAAGGAGGATGAACTACTCGCAGAAGGTGGGGAATTTGTGGAACTCGCTGCCCCATAGTGTGAGGAATCTGAGTCATTAAATGGCTTTAAGAAGGAGATAGATATAATTTGGATAAAAATGGGTTAAAAGGATATAGGGAACAAGTAGAGAGGTGGATTTGAGACCAGGAAGAGATCAGCCATGATCTGATTGAATGGAAGAGCACACTCAAGGGTCTGAATTGCCGACTTCTGTTCCTAATTCCTGTCTTCCATCCAGTACTTTGAAAGTCATACACAATTTAAGGTAACACTAGATGTAGATTTTCCTTAATCTTGTACTTCAATGATATTAGTAGTCGTGGTCTTTTGTTGAGGCTGCTCAGTTCTCCTCCATGTTCATCATTGTTTCTCATGAAACAGATGAAAAACATCCTTGTAAAAATTGGCCAAAACAGATTTTCCTGTTGATAAGTTGCAGATGTATCCAGGATTTTCCTGGTTGGTTACCGTTTTGTATTTGCATTCATGTCAGTTACTTGTGCATATCCACCATCATACCGGTAAGAACCAGGCAACGTGCCTCAATGACGACCGACCAGTGGCCCTGACTTCAGTCGTAATGAAGTGCTTCGAGAGGTTGTTCATGAAGCGCATCACCTCCATACCCCCAGAACGCCTTGTAATTCGCATACCGTCGCAACCGGTCCAGAGCATCTCGGCAACAAGGGCTCCTACATCAGACTCCTATTTATTGACTACAGCTCCGCCTTCAACACCATAATCCCAGCCAAGCTCATATCAAAGCTCCAAAACCTCGGACTTGGCTCCCCACTCTGCAACTGGATCCTCGATTTTCTGACCAACAGACCACAATCAGTAAGAATGAACAGCAACACCTCCTCCACAATCGTCCTCAATACCGGGGCCCCGCAAGGCTGCGTACTTAGCCGCCTGCTCTACTCCCTGTACACACACGACTGCGTGGCAAAATTTGGTTCCAATTCCATCTACAAGTTTGCTGGCGATATGACCATAGTGGGCCAGATCTCAAATAACGACGAGTCAGAATACAGGAGGGAGATAGAGAACCTAGTGGAGTGGTGCAGCGACAACAATCTTTCCCTCAATGCCAGCAAAACGAAAGAACTGGTCATTGACTTCAGGAAGCAAAGTACTGTACACACCCCTGTCAGCATCAAGTGGGCGGAGGTGGAGATTTCATAGAATTTCATAGAATTTACAGTGCAGAAGGAGGCCATTCGACCCATCGAGTCTGCACCGGATCTTGGAAAGAGCACCCTACCCAAGGACCACACCTCCACCCTATCCGCACAACACAGTAACCCCACCCAACACTAAGGGCAATTTTGGACACTAAGGGCAATTTATCATGGCCAATCCACCTAACCTGCACATCTTTGGACTGTGGGAGGAAACCGGAGCACCCGGAGGAAACCCAAGCACACACGGGGAGGATGTGCAGACTCCGCACAGACAGTGACCCAAGCCGGACTCGAACCTGGGACCCTGGAGCTGTGAAGCAATTGTGCTATCCACAATGCTACCGTGCTGCAGATGGTTAGCAGTTTCAAATTCCTAGGGGTGCACATCTCCAAAAACCTGTCGTGGTCCACCCACGTCGACGCTACCACCAAGAAAGCACAACAGCGCCTATACTTCCTCAGGAAACTAAGGAAATTTGGCATGTCGACATTAACCCTTACCAACTTTTACAGATGCAGCATAGAAAGCATCCTATCAGGCTGCATCACAGCCTGGTATGGCAACTGTTCGGCCCAGGACCGCAAGAAACTTCAGAGTCATGAACACAGCCCAGTCCATCACACGAACCTGCCTCCCATCCATTGACACCATTTACACGTACCGCTGTCTGGGGAAAGCGGGCAGTATAATCAAAGATCCCTCTCACCACTCTTCCAACTTCTTCCATCGGGCAGGAGATACAAAAGTCTGAGAACACGCACGAACAGACTCAAAAACAGCTTCTTCCCCTCTGTCACCAGACTCCTAAATTACCCTCTTATGGACTGACCTCATTAACACTACACCCTGTATGCTCCATCTGATGCCGGTGCTTATGTAGTTACATTGTATACCTTGTGTTGTCCTATTATGTATTTTCTTTTATTCCCTTTTCTTCCCATGTACTTAAATGATCTGTTGAGCTTGTAGCCACCTAAAATGGCTGATTCCCGATTAATTTGGCCAAAACCCGATATAAAATGGCGAACCAAAAAGGCTGATGGGAAAAGCAGCCAACAGGACACAAACGGACAGCTGCAGACAGAATAGCGTCTTTCAGCTCTGGGGAAGTCGGCCCAGATCGATACCTACGACTATTAGCAGCACATCAACACAGACATCTGCAGTTTAATCGGCTATCCCCGGGAACAATTGCAACATATTAGCAATTGAATGCCGGGCCAGACCTTTCGGCGCCAGCAGTGGCCGAGACAAAGAAAGGTGAACGACCACCCCCCGATCGAGGAATCGCCCCATTATTGGAGCATATCGAACCCAGAGATTGGGAACCAGTCCAATCACTTGGGACTCAGGGTCAAGGGCCGCCCCGAGTGGCGGGAAGCCCCTGGGCCCTATAAATTGAGGGGCCAAGTTCAGATCTCACTTTCTCTCCCTTCTTCTCATGCTCGCAACCTTCGCAAGAACATCGACCAGAAACAGTAAGTTTGACTCCAGCGATCGCTACCCGATAGAGATTCCTAGCCATCGACCCGTATCAGCCTTTTGAATCCCGCAGGCCAGATCCAATTCGATAAACCATTTGTTTCCCTGACCTGGTGGGCCATCCCCAAATGTTAAGTATTGGCCAGTAGTGGTAGGTTTTGATATAAATAGTAGGATTATTGTGTAAGTATTGATTGCTGTACATAATAAATGACCATTGATTTCAATCTTACTAAGCGGTGTGCTGACTTATTAATCATAACTCGAGCTTGAACCACGTGGCGGTATCAGAAAGATACCTGGCGACTCGTGAGCAAAGGTGACATAATCAGAGCTAATAAACTAAGGCTAAAAAGAGCAACAAGCTGCTCGCAGAAAAATACTTTTCACTGTACCTCGGTACAAGTGACAATAAACAAATCCAAATCCAAATCTCCAGGTCCTAAACCAATTGAGGATCACATCTGTAAGAAACTTGCAGCAAACCATTATACTGCACTTCCACATCAGAGATTTCAGCTGCTCTCTCGGGTATACGTAGAACATACAGTGCAGAAGGAGGCCATTCGGCCCATCGAGTCTGCACCGACCCACTTGAGCCCTCACTTCCACCCTATCCTCGTAACCCAATAACCCCTCCGAACCTTTTTGGACACTAACGGGCAATTTATCAAGGCCAATCCACCTAACCTGCACGTCTTTGGACTGTGGGAGGAAACCAGAGCACCCGGAGGAAACCCATGCAGACACGGGGAGAACGTGCAGACTCCGCACAGACAGTGACCCAGCAGGGAATCGAACCTGGGACCCTGGCGCGAAGCCACAGTGCTAGCCACTTGTGCTACCGTGCTGCTCACTGTTTCCTAACACCCCCCCCGGGCCCCACCAGAGGCTGCCCCCTGCCTGCCCTCATTTGCCCTAATCTTTCTATTTAATTTGCTGAAATATTCCTGTCCCGTGCTATTACCTTCTTTCTAGGCCTTGACCACATTCTCTGGCTCCATCCTTCATCTGTGGCAGTGCCACCATTCAATTTAAATCATATTTTAGGTTTCCGGTGGCGGCTATAAAGGAGTAAGTCGCACATTTGGTGGCTCCTGCTCTGGTCGGACTTTTGGACCTTTCCCCTGTTTTTCTACCGGACTTGAATTGTAAAACGGATGTTAGTGGCAATTGTTTACTGAATTCCCACTTCGGTGCATGGAGAGAAGGACTCGAAGTGTTCGTAAGGGCAAAACAAAATGATAGAGAAGGCTTGGGCTGTAGCTGCAACAGAAGGCAGCATGGCGGAGGATCGGACCTTTGGCTTGTCGACCCAGCAGTCTAGGAGCAGCTGATGCAAGTCATTCAGGAAGGCTTTGCTCTGCAGAAACGGGACTGCTTGGACCCGATAAAAGAGTCGATTGAGCAGTTGAAGCATAGATTGGACACCCAGGATCAGGCGATCCTGAAGGTGGAGAAGGCGCTGGCTGAGCAGGAGGAACATCAGACTGTGGTGGAGCTGGAGGTGGGGATGCTGAGGGACCAGCAGAAGAAGCTCCTGGAGAAGGTGGAGGACCTGGAAAATAGGTCCTACTGGTAGAACCTAAGAACCGTCCGGCTCCCGGAGGGGTCCAAAGGAACAGAAGCTGGGGCATATTTGCGAAGCTGCTGGGAGATGGGGCATTCACCCGGCCCTCGGAGGTGGATAGGGCTCACAGAGGACTTGCGAGGAAGCCGCGAATGGGAGACCCCCCCCCTGGGGGGGGTGCATATGTTTGGTTTCGTAAAGGGGTTGGGTTACAGGGTGTTGTTACTAGGGGGGAAGAGGGGTGAATGTTCTGCTGACGAGGGAGGGACTTGGGCTGAGGAACAGAGAGGAGGTTGGGGGCAGGGGCTGCCTGGGGATGGATCGGTAGACATGCGGAGCACAGGCTGGGGGCAGGCCAAAAATAGGGGATGGCTGATCAGCAGAGGGGGGGGGGCAATGAGCGGTATACCTTGAACAATAACACTGCATTCTTGAACCATATTGTCCATGGGGTGCAGGTACAATCACAACGCGATTAGGAAATGAGTTCCAGGATTTTGACCCAAAAACAGTGAAGGAACAGCGATATAGTTCCAAGTTAGGAGGTGAGTGGCTTGGTGGGGAACTCGCAAGTGGTGTTCCCATGCATTTATTGCACGTGTTGTGTTGCTGTAGTGCATCTTGCAGATGGTACACATTGCTAACAGTGTGCATTGGTGGTAGGTGGAGGGAGTGAACATTTCATGTGGCAAATGGGGTGCCAATCAATCAGAACTGCAGCAGCCAATTTGTGAGCAGCAAGATTCCAACAAGAGCAACGAGAAAATTATCAGATCACGGCACGAAAGTACAGTGGTTAACAAATCCAGGGTCCCAGTTTAATTCCCGGCTTAGGTCACTGTCTGTGCGGCGCAGTCTGCTTGTTCTCTCTGTGTCGGGTTTCCTCCGAGTGCTCCGGTTTCCTCTGGCAATCCAAAGATGTGCAGGTTAGGTGGATTGGCTATGCTAAATTGCCCTTTAGTGTCCAAAAACAATTAGGTGGGGTTACGGATATAGGGTGGAGGGGTGGGCTTAGGTAGGGTATTCCTTCCAAAGGCCGGTGCAGACTCAATGGGTCGAATGGCCTTCTGCACTGTAAATTCTGTGATTTATGTTGGTTGTTGAATTAATATTCACATGGGCCTGTACTGCGCTGTAATGTTCTATGATTGTTTAACTATACCAACATTATCTGTTGACTCTTACTTGATTTCTCCCAGCAATGAAAGCAACCGAGGCTGGGGGAGATGAGAAGCAGCTACACGTGCCAGAATTCCAAAGAGTCGCTCACCCATTACTATATCCATGGGAGTTACCTGTTACAAATAAAAAGAAAAATATTGTGCTTTCACCCAAGTACAATAAAGGCAACGGCAACAAATACTTACACATTATATTGGTATAAGATGTTGAGAAAGGTCCCCATGATGCCAATGGGAAGAGATATGTTGCTTTGATGCAAAAGCAAAACTTGTAAACACCCAAACTAGGATCAAGCAATTTTTATACAAATACATTAAGTACTTTAAATGGATATTTTCTAAAACATCAAGTGCTAACCAAAGATTCCATTACAATTCTCGAACATCAGGCTGAAAAAGAGAATGGTGAAAAAGTTAAATTGATTTGGATAGGGTTCAGGAATTAGAAGGTACAGATGTTCCATTGGGGGGTATACTTTAACCACCAGGGGGTGGTGACCTTGTTTGGTATTTACTATAGACTTCAAAATAGTGGGGAGGAAGTGCAAGAGAGCATTTGTAGGCAGATTATGGAAATCTGCAGGACAAGTAGTGTTATGATAGTTGGGAATTTCAATTACCCCAAGGTAGACTGGGAAATGGGTAGAGTGTGGGGTATGGAAGGGTATTAAGTTGGAAAAGGATAAAAATCAGTCACAGATACAGATCCCAGACTGGAAAAGAGCAAATTTTAGGGTATAAAAGTTGAACTAGAGCAGGTTGATTGGAAACACATTTTGGTGGATAAAACAGCGGATGAAAAATGGGAGATTTTCAAAGAGATGAATAGGGTACTAGCTAGCTATGAACCCTTGAGAAATAAATATGGGGTATCCAAAGCTAGAGTACCCTGGATGTCTAAGGATATTGATGATAAAATAAGGAAGAAAAGAGGCATATGTACATGCTGGATAAAGAATAGCAATAGAAATCAGGAAGAGTATCTCAAATGCAGGAAAGAGGCTAAGGCTGGGATAAGGAAGGCTAAGAGGAAGCATGAAGAAAGGATTGCAGGCGGTGTTAAAACAAATAGCAAATGTTCTTCAAGCAGATTAATGGTAAAAATTAGTGAAGGACTGAGTGGGGCCCATGAGGGACAAGCAGGGTAACCTGCTCACTGAAGCAGAGGGTATGGCAGTGATACTAAATGAGTATTTTGCTTCTGTCTTTACCAAATTAGAAGATGGTGACAATGGCCCAGTTGAAAATGTGGGTATTGAACAACTGAGCAGTATAGTGATAGATAAAGAAAGGATGCTAAAAAGGCGGGCAGCACGCCAGGTGGAGAAGTTGCCAGGCCCGGATTGGATGCACCTCAGATTGCTGAGAGAGATAAGGGAGCATATTGCAGAGCCATTGACAGAAATTTTCCAGGCCTCTCTGAACACAGGAGTACTCGGTTTCCATAAAAGTTGGTATGTCAGTGACTAGTGGTCATAATTTCAAGATGATCAGCAAGAGAGGTAATAGTGAGATGAGGAGAAACTTCTTTACTCGGCGAGTTGTTGGGCTTTGGAATGCGCTGCCTGGGGAGTGGTGGATTCCATAGGTTTCAAATGAGAGTTGGATATATATTTGAAAGTGCAGAATTTAGAGGACTACACAGGGCTGGGGAATGGGCCGAGCTAGTTTGCTCTTTTGGGAGCCGTGCAGACACGATGGGAAGAATGGCATCCTTCTGTGCTGCAAATAACAAAAACAATTTGGTGAACCGGTTCTTTGAGTGTGCAAAAGGTATAGAATGTGTGAATATGCTAGAGGCCTTTAGCAGAGATAACAATGCTCCTGTCATACATTCTTTGACTATCAGAGTTTGTAGAAATGGTATTATCTCAAGATCAACTTGGCAAAAATAGTGATGATAAGGTTAACAGTGAGTCCGGTCGATGATATTACCTTTTTTTAATAAACATTTTATTGAGGTATTTTTTGGTATTATAACACAATAAACAATGTACATGAAACTATAAACATAGTGCAAAAGCCGTCTCCCTCCCTTACAGGTCCCACCATGATTAACCCCCTACTCTAAGCTAAACTAACCCCCCCCCCCCACCACCTTTTGCTGATGATTAATTTTCCGCGAAGAAGTCGACGAACGGTTGCCACCTCCGGGCGAACCCTAACAGTGACCCTCTCCAGAGAAAGCTAGCCATGTCCGATAGCCAGGTCTCTGACTTCGGGGGCTTTGAGTCCCTCCATGCTAATACTATCCGTCTCCGGGCTATCAGAGAAGCAAAGGACAGAACGTCTGCCTCTTTCTCCTCCTGGATTCCCGGGTCTTCCGACACCCCAAAAATCGCCACCTCTGGACTCAGAACCACCCTTGTTTTTAACACCGTGCACATGACTTCTGCAAAGCCCTGCCAAAATCCCCTAAGCTTCGGACATGCCCAGAACATGTGGACATGGTTCGCTGGTCCTCCCGCACATTTTGCACACCTGTCTTCCACCGCAAAGAATCTGCTCATCCGGGCCACTGTCATGTGAGCCCAGTGAACGACCTGCAGGCTGAGCCTGGCACATGTTGCGGACGTGTTGACTCTACTCAACGCATCCGCCCATAGACCATCCTCTATCTCTCCTCCTAACTCCTCCTCCCACTTGCAATTCAGCTCCTCGGTCTGTGTCTTCTTTGACCCCATAAGTTCCTTGTAAATGTCCGAGACGCTCCCTTCTCCTACGCACCCTCTGGAAACTACCCTGTCCTGAATCCCCCTTAGCGGTAGGAGTGGGAAGGTTGACACCTGTTTACGTAGGAAGTCCCACACCTGCAGATACCTGAACTTGTTTCCCCTCGCCAACCCAAACTTCTCCTCCAGCGCCCTCATACTCAGAAAGAAACTCCCCTCTATAAACATTTCCCCCATCCTCTCAATCCCTGCTCTCTGCCATATCTGGAACCCCCCATTCATACTTCCCGGGGCAAACCGGTGATTATTGCAGATTGGGGCCCAGACCGATGCTCCCTCTGCTCCCACATGTCTCCTCCATTGCTCCCAGACTCTCAGGGTTGGTGGAGTACTGCGCCGGCGGGAACGGCAGAGGCACAGTTACCAACGCCCCCAAACTAGTGTCCTTGCATGAAGCCGCCTCCATACACTCCCATGCCGACCCCTCCCCCACCGCCCACTTCCTGATCCTGGCTATATTCGCCGCCCAATAATAGTGACTAAACTTTGGCAATACCAGCCCCCCCTCTCCCCGACTCCGCTCAAGCATTACCTCCCTTACCCGCAAAGTCGTGCCCGCCCAAACAAAGCCAGAGATCACTTTGTTGACCCGTTTAAAAAAGGACCGCGGAATAAAGATGGGGAGACATAGAAACACAAACAGAAATCTCGGGATGACCGTCATCTTCACCGTCTGCACCCTCTCAGCTAATGACAATGGGAGCGCGTCCCATCTCCGAAAATCGGCCTTCGTTTGGTCTACTAGCCGGGCCAGATTTAATTTATGCCGGTCCCATTCCCGCGCCACTTGGATGCCTAGGTACCTAAAGCTTCCCCCGACTAATCTAAACGACAGCTCCCCCAATCGCCTGGACCGCAAACATTTCACTTTTCCCCATATTTAGCTTATACCGCAAAAAACGGCGAAATTCCCCGAGAATCCACATGATTTCTTCCATCCCCTCTAATGGGTCCGATACTTTCAGAAGCAGGTCGTCTGCTTAGCGCGAGACTCTGTGCTCCACCCCCACCCCCCGGATCAGCTCCTTGAGGCTCTCAGAGCAATTGCCAACGGCTCTATAGCTAGCGCGAACAACAGTGAGGAGAGGGGCATCCCTGTCTCGTCCCCCGGTGCAGTCTAAAATAGTCCGATGTTGTCCTATTCGTCCGTAGACTTGCCACAGGAGCCTGATATAGTAACCTGACCCAGTTAATAAAGACCCGCCAAATCCGAACCGTCCCAGAATCTCCCACAGATAGTCCCATTCTACCCGATCAAAAGCCTTTTCTGCATCCATTGCGATCACTACCTCCACCTAACTACCTTCTGGGGGCATCATGATCACATTTAACAGCCTTCTTACATTGGCCACCAACTGCCTGCCCTTAGCAAACTCTGTCTGGTCCTCACCAATAACATAGAACATAGATAGAACATTACAGAGCAGTACAGGCCCTTCGGCCCGCGATGTTGCGCCGACCGGTGAAACCACTTTAAAGTCCATCTACACTATACGTTTATCATCCATATGTTTATCCGATGACCATTTAAATGCCCTTAATGTTAGCACGTCCACTACTGTTGCAGGCAGGGCATTCCACGCCCTTACTACTCTCTGAGAAAAGAACCTACCTCTGACCTATATCTATCTCCCCTCAATTAAAAGCTATGTCCCCTCATGCTAGACATCGCCATCCGAGGAAAAAGGCTCTCACTGTCCACCCTATCTAATCCTCTGATCATCTTGTATGCCTCAATTAAGTCACCTCCTAACCTACTTCTCTCTAACGAAAACAGCCTCAAGTTCCTCAGCCTTCCCTCATAAGATCTTCCCTCCGTACCAGGCAACATCCTGGTAAATCTCCTCTGCACCCTTTCCAATGCTTCCACATCCTTCCTATAATGCGGTGACCAGAACTGTACGCAATACTCCAAATGCGGCCGCACCAGAGTTTTGTACAGCTGCAACATGACCTCATGGCTCCGAAACTCAATCCCTCTACCAATAAACGCTAACACACCGTACACCTTTTTTAAAATAAAATATATTTTATTCAAATTTTTTTCGGCCAAACAAAACAATACAAAAAATTTTCCCTTTTACAACAATAAAACAATATAAATAATAGTGACCTTTTTTAACAAATAAATAAATAATATATAAACTAAATGGCAACTGCCATAACATAATATTAACTCTCCCAAATAATAAAGTCAAACAAGCCAATATACATATCCAAGTAAAAATAACCATACAAAAACTCCCCCGAGGACCCACCCTCCCCCCCCACCCTCCCCTCCCCCCCCACCTTCCCCTCCCCCCCACCCTCCCCTCCCCCCCCCACCCTCCCCCCCACCTTCCCCTCCCCCCCCACCTTCCCCTCCCCACCCACCATCCCCTCCCCCCCCACCCTCCCACGAGCCCCCCACTCCCCCTCCCCCCACCCCCCCTCTCCCTCCCCCCCCCCCCCCTCAGCGATTTACCCTCCTCAGCGGTAAATCATCTATTCCCCTGCTCTGCTCCCCCGGATGCACCACAAACAGCTCACTCTTCCCCATATTCAATTTGTACCCCGAAAATTCCCCAAACTCCCTGAGTGTCCACATTATCTCAGGCATCCCCTCCACTGGGTCCGCAACATACAGCAATAGATCATCTGCATATAATGATACCCGGTGTTCTTCTCCTCCCCTGAGTACTCCCCTCCACTTCCTAGAGCCCCTCAGTGCTATGGCCAGCGGCTCAATTGCCAATGCAAACAGTAACGGAGACAGGGGACACCCCTGTCTTGTCCCTCTATAAAGACGGAAGTAGTCAGACCTCTGCCTGTTCATGATCACACTTGCCACCGGGGCCCTATATAGCAGCTGTACCCATTCAATAAACCCTTCCCCAAAACCAAATCTCCTCAACACTTCCCACAGGTAGTCCCACTCCACCCTGTCAAATGCTTTCTCGGCATCCATCGCCACCACTATCTCCGCCTCCCCCTCTGGTGGGGGCATCATCATCACCCCTAGCAGCCTCCGTATGTTCGTGTTCAGCTGTCTCCCCTTAACGAACCCAGGTTGATCCTCATGGACCACCCCCGGGACACAATCCTCTATCCTCGTCGCCATCACCTTGGCCAGGAGCTTAGCATCTACGCTCAAAAGGGAAATGGGCCTGTAGGACCCACACTGCAGCGTGTCTTTTTCCTTCTTCAAAAGTAACGATATCGTCGCCTCTGACATAGTCGGGGGCAACTTCCCCCTTTCCCTGGCCTCATTAAAGGTTCTCGTCAAAAGCGGGGCCAGTAGGTCCATATATTTCCTATAAAATTCCACCGGGAACCCATCCGGTCCCGGGGCCCTCCCCGCCTGCATGCTCCCAATCCCCTTTACCACCTCCTCCATCTCAATCTGTGCTCCCAGTCCCGCCCTCTCCTGCTCCTCAACCTTCGGGAATTCCAGCTGATCCAGGAAACACATCATTCCCTCCTTCCCTTCCGGGGGCTGAGCCTTATAAACCTCTCATAGAATGCCTTGAACACCCCGTTCACTCTCTCCGCTCCCCTTTCCATCTCTCCCTCCTCATCTCTCACCTCACCTATCTCCCTCACCGCTCCCCTCTTCCTCAATTGGTGGGCCAGTAGCCGACTCGCCTTCTCTCCATACTCATACTGTACACCCGGTGCCCTCCTCCACTGTGCCTCCGCCTTACCCGTGGTCAGCAGGTCAAATTCCACATGTAACCTTTGTCTTTCCCTGTACAGTCCCTCCTCCGGTGCCTCTGCATATTGCCTGTCCACCCTCAGAAGTTCTCTCAACAATCGCTCCCTTTCTTTACCCTCTTGCTTCCCTTTATGTGCCCTTATGGATATCAGTTCCCCTCTGACCACCGCCTTCAGGGCCTCCCAGACCACTCCCACCTGGACCTCTCCATTGTCATTTAGCTCCAAGTACCTTTCGATACACCCCCTCACCCTTAGACATACCCCCTCATCCGCCAATAAGCCCATATCCATTCTCCAGAGTGGATGCTGTTCTTTTTCCTCTCCTACCTCCAGGTCTACCCAATGTGGAGCGTGGTCCGAAATGGCTATGGCCGTATACTCCGTCCCTGTCACCGTCGGAATCAGTGCCCTTCCCAAAACAAAAAAGTCTATCCGTGAATATACCTTGTGAACATGGGAGAAAAATGAGAACTCCTTACTCCTAGGCCTAATAAATCTCCAGGGGTCTACTCCTCCCATCTGCTCCATGAAGTCCTTGAGCACCCTGGCCGCTGCCGGCCTCCTCCCGGTCCTGGACCTCGACCGGTCCAGCCCTGGATCAAGCACCGTATTGAAGTCTACCCCCCATTACCAACCTTCCCGCCTCCAGGTCCGGGATACGCCCCAACATACGCCTCATAAAGTTTGCATCATCCCAGTTCGGGGCGTATACGTTCACCAGAACCACCGCCTCCCCTTGCAATCTGCACTCACCATCACATATCTACCCCCACTATCCGCCACTATGGTCTTTGCCTCAAACAGTACCCGTTTCCCCACTAAGATAGCCACCCCCCTGTTTTTCGCATCCAAACCCGAATGAAACACCTGCCCCACCCATCCTCTCCGTAGTCTGACCTGGTCTATCAGTTTCAGGTGCGTCTCCTGCAACATAACCACATCTGCCTTTAATTTCTTTGATGTGGAGATGCCGGCGTTGGACTGGGGTGAGCACAGTACGAAGTCTTACAACACCAGGTTAAAGTCCAACAGGTTTGTTTCGATGTCACTAGCTTTCAGAGCGCTGCTCCTTCCTCAGGTTAATTTCTTTAGGTGTGCGAGTACCCGTGCCCTTTTAATCGGCCCGTTTAGCCCTCTCACGTTCCACGTGATCAGCCGGGTTGGGGGCTCTTTACCCCCCCCCTTGCCGTCTAGCCATCCCCTTTTTTAACCCAGCTCCTCACCCGGTTCCCACGTACCTGTATATCCCACCGACGGTGCCCCCCCATCTCGACCACCCCGTCCCATAACAGCTCCCCCTTCTCCTTAGCAGCAGCAACCCAGTTAACTCCCCCCCCCCCCTCCGCTAGATCCCCCTCTAGCGTAGTTGCACCCCCCATGTTGCTCCCAGAAGTCAGCGAACTCTGGCTGACCTCTGCTTCCCCCTTTGCCCTCGGCCCCTCATTGTGCGAGGCCCCCTCCTTCCTGCGTCCCTGTTCCCGCCACAATCACCATAGCGCGGGAGCAAAGCCCGCGTTTCCCACTCGGCCCCGCCCCTAATGGTGCATTTCCCTTCTCCTTCCCCTTTCCTTCCCACCGGCGCCCACAGTTCCTCATACTTCCCCCCCCCCCCCCCCAACGAGGGGAAGAGAGGAAAGTTACAGGATTGAAAAATTAACAAATTGAAAAATCATCCCCCCCCCTTCCCTTCCCCCACATAATCACCCCACCACTTTATCCCAGAAGCTCTTTCTCTCGCCAGACTATTCCAGCTTCTCGTCCACAATGAATGTCCACGCGTCTTCTGCCGTCTCAAAGTAGTGGTGCTTCCCTTGGTGTGTGACCCACAGTCTCGCCGGTTGCAACATTCCAAATTGAACCTTCTTTTTGTGAAGCACCGCCTTAGCCCGATTAAAACTTGCCCTCCTTCTCGCCACCTCCGCACTCCAATCCTGGTATACGCGGATCACCGCGTTCTCCCACCTACAGCTCCGAGTTTTCTTCGCCCATCTGAGGACCATCTCTCTGCCGTTGTAGCGGAGAAACCTCACCACTATAGCTCGAGGTATTTCTCCAGCCTTTGGTCTTCGCGCCAAAACTCGATAGGCTCCCTCCACCTCCAAAGGGCCCGTCGGGGCCTCCGATCCCATTAGCGAGTGAAGCATTGTGCTTACATATGGGAGACTTTAACTTTCCAAATATTGACTGGAAAAGATATAGTTCGAGTACATTAGATGGGTCGTTTTTTTGTACAGTGTGTGCAGGAGGGTTTCCTGACACAATATGTTGACAGGCCAACAAGAGGCGAGGCCACGTTGGATTTGGTTTTGGGTAATGAACCAGGCCAGGTGTTGGATTTGGAGGTAGGAGAGCACTTTGGGGACAGTGACCACAATTCAGTGACGTTTACGTTAATGATGGAAAGGGATAAGTATACACCGCAGGGCAAGAGTTATAGCTGGGGGAAGGGCAATTATGATGCCATTGGACGTGACTTGGGGGGGATAAGGTGGAGAAGTAGGCTGCAAGTGTTGGGCACACTGGATAAGTAGAGCTTGTTCAAGGATCAGCTACTGCGTGTTCTTGATAAGTATGTACCGGTCAGGCAGGGAGGAAGGCGTCGAGCGAGGGAACCGTGGTTTACCAAGGAAGTGGAATCTCTTGTTAAGAGGAAGAAGGAGGCCTATGTGAAGATGAGGTGTGAAGTTTCAGTTGGGGCGATTGATAGTTACAAGGTAGCGAGGAAGGATTTAAAGAGAGAGCTAAGACGAGCAAGGAGGGGACATGAGAAGTATTTGGCAGGTAGGATCAAGGAAAACCCAAAAGCTTTCTATAGGTATGTCAGGAATAAAAGAATGACTAGGGTAAGAGTAGGGCCAGTCAAGGACAGGGATGCGAAGTTGTGTGTGAAGTCTGAAGAGATAGGCGAGATACTAAATGAATATTTTTCGTCAGTATTCACTCAGGAAAAAGATAATGTTGTGGAGGAGAATGCTGAGACCCAGGCTATTAGAATAGATGGCATTGAGGTACGTAGGGAAGAGGTGTTGGCAATTCTGGACAGGCTGAAAATAGATAAGTCCCCGGGGCCTGATGGGATTTATCCTAGGATTCTCTGGGAAGCCAGGGAAGAGATTGCTGGGCCTTTGGCTTTGATTTTTATGTCATCATTGGCTACAGGAATAGTGCCAGAGGACTGGAGGATAGCAAATGTGGTCCCTTTGTTCAAAAAGGGGAGTAGAGACAACCCCGGCAACTATAGACCGGTGAGCCTCACGTCTGTTGTGGGTAAAATCTTGGAGGGGATTATAAGAGACAAGATTTATAATCATCTAGATAGGAATAATATGATCAGGGATAGTCAGCATGGCTTTGTGAAGGGTAGGTCATGCCTCACAAACCTTATCGAGTTTTTTGAGAAGGTGACTGAACAGGTAGACGAGGGTAGAGCAGTTGATGTGGTGTATATGGATTTCAGCAAAGCGTTTGATAAGGTTCCCCACGGTAGGCTATTGCAGAAAATATGGAGTCTGGGGATTGAGGGTGATTTAGAGATGTGGATCAGAAATTGGCTAGCTGAAAGAAGACAGAGGGTGGTGGTTGATGGGAAATGTTCAGAATGGAGTTCAGTTACAAGTGGAGTACCACAAGGATCTGTTCTGGGGCCGTTGCTGTTTGTCATTTTTATCAATGACCTAGAGGAAGGCGCAGAAGGGTGGGTGAGTAAATTTGCAGACGGCACTAAAGTCGGTGGTGTTGTCGATAGTGTGGAAGGATGTAGCAGGTTACAGAGGGATATAGATAAGCTGCAGAGCTGGGCTGAGAGATGGCAAATGGAGTTTAATGTAGAGAAGTGTGAGGTGATTCACTTTGGAAGGAATAACAGGAATGCGGAATATTTGGCTAATGGTAAAGTTCTTGGAAGTGTGGATGAGCAGAGGGATCTAGGTGTCCATGTACATATATCCCTGAAAGTTGCCACCCAGGTTGATAGGGTTGTGAAGAAGACCTATGGCGTGTTGGCCTTTATTGGTAGAGGGATTGAGTTCCGGAGTCAGGAGGTCATGTTGCAGCTGTACAGAACTCTGGTACGGCCGCATTTGGAGTATTGCATACAGTTCTGGTCACCGCATTATAGGAAGGACGTGGAGGCTTTGGAGCGAGTGCAGAGGAGATTTACCAGGATGTGCCTGGTATGGAGGGAAATTCTTATGAGGAAAGGCTGATGGACTTGAGGTTGTTTTCGTTGGGAGAGAAGAAGGTTAAGAGGAGACTTAATAGAGGCATACAAAATGATCAGGGGGTTAGATAGGGTGGACAGTGAGAGCCTTCTCCCGCGGATGGAAATGGCTGGCACGAGGGGACATAACTTTAAACTGAGGGGTAATAGATATAGGACAGAGGTCAGAGGTAGGTTCTTTACGCAAAGAGTAGTGAGGCCGTGGAATGCCCTACCTGCTACAGTAGTGAACTCGCCAACATTGAGGGCATTTAAAAGTTTATTGGATAAACATATGGATGATAATGGCATAGTGTAGGTTAGATGGCTTTTGTTTTGGTGCAACATCGTGGGCCGAAGGGCCTGTACTGCGCTGTATCGTTCTATGTTCTATATGCTCCGACGTCCGCCCCCTCTGCGCCCTCGGGAAGACCCAGGACTCTTAAATTCTTCCTCCTCAAATTATTCTCCATTGCTTCCAACCTCTCCACACACCTTTTGTGCTGTGCCTCGTGCGTCTCTGTCTTCACCACCAGGCCCTGTATTTCATCTTCGTTTTCAGCAGTCTTTGCCTTCACGACCCGAAGCTCCATCTCCTGGGTCCTCTGCTCTTCCTTTAGCCCTTCAATCGCCTGTAATATCGGGGCCAACACCTCCTTCTTCAACTCCTTCTTCAGCTCTTCCACACAGCGCCGCAGGAACTCTTGTTGCTCCGGGCCCCATAACAAACGGCCACCTTCCGACGCCATCTTGCTTCGAGCTTCCCTTCCTTGCCGCTGCACCAGAGGATCTTCTGCAATCCGGCCGCTATCCTCTCCTTTTTCCATGTGTGTCCGGGGGGATTCCCTTCTAGTTTACCGCACAGTGATTTTGGCCGTTTAAATTGCCATTGGGGCTCCTATCTAGAGCCCAAAAGTCCGTTCCAACGGGAGGTGCCGAAATGTGCGACTCAGCTGGTCATTGCCGCACCCGGAAGTCCACCGTACACCTTCTTAACAACCCTCTCAACCTGGGTGGCAACTTTCAGGGATCTATGTACATGGACACCGAGATCTCTCTGCTCATCCACACTACCAAGAATCTTACCATTAGCCCAGTACTCTGTCTTCCTGTTATTCTTTCCAAAATGAATCACCTCACACTTTTCTGCATTAAACTCCATTTGCCACCTCTCAGTCCAGCTCTGCAGCTTATCTATGTCCCTCTGTAACTTGTAACATCCTTACTCCACCGACTTTCGTGTCATCTGCAAATTTACTCACCCATCCTTCTACCCATCCTTCTACGCCCTCCTCCAGGTCATTTATAAAAATGACAAACAGCAGTGGCCCCAAAACAGATCCTTGTGGTACATCACTAGTAACTGGACTCCAGGCTGAACATTTCCCATCAACCACCACCCTTTGTCTTCTTCCAGCTAGCCAATTTCTGATCCAAACTGCTAAATCACCCTGAATACCATGCCTCCATATTTTCTGCAACAGCCTACCGTGGGGAACCTTCTCAAACGCTTTACTGAAATCCATATACACCACATCAACTGCTTTACCCTCGTCCACCTGTTTGGTCACCTTCTCAAAGAACTCAATAAGGCTTGTGAGGCACGACCTACCCTTCACAAACCTTGTTGACCATCTCTAATCAAATTATTCCTTTCCAGATGATTATACATCCTATCTCTGATAAACCTTTCCAAGACTTTGCCCACAACAGAAGTAAGGCTCACTGATCTATAGTTACCAGGGTTGTCTCTACTCCACTTCTTGAACAAGGGGACAACATTTGCTATCCTCCAGTCTTCTGGCACTATTCCTGTAGACAATGATGACATAAAGATCAAAGCCAAAGGCTCAGCAATCTCCTCCCTAGCTTCCCCAGAGAATCCTAGGATAAATCCCATCCGGCCCAGGAGACTTATCTATTTTCACACTTTCCAGAATTGCTAACACTTCTACCTTATGAACCTCAAGCCCTTCTAGTCTAGTAGCCTGTGTCTCAGTATTCACCTCAACAACATTGTCTTTTTCCTGTGTGAATGCTGACGAAAAATATTAATTTAGCACCTCCCCTCTCTCCTCGGATCCACACACAACTTCCCACGACAGTCCTTTACTGGCCCTACTCTTACCCTCGTCATTCTTTTATTCCTGACATATCTATAGAAAGCTTTAGGGTTATCCTTGATCCTACCTGCCAAAGACTTCTCATGTCCCCTTCTGGCTCTTCTTAGCTCTCTCTTTAGGTCCTTCCTAGCTAACTTGTAACTCTTGAGCGACCTAACTGAACCTTCACGTCTCATCTTTACATAAGCCTCCTTCTTCCTCTTGACAAGTGATTCAACTACTTTAGTAAACCACGGTTCCCTCGCTCGACCACTTCCTCCCTGCCCGACAGGTACATACTTATCAAGGACACGCAGTAGCTGTTCCTTGAACAAGCTCCACATTTCAATTGTGCCCATCCCCTGCAGTTTCCCTCCCCATCCGATGCATCCTAATTCTTGCTTCATCGCATCATAATTGCCTTTCCCCCATATATAACTCTTGCCCTGCGGTATATACCTATCCCTTTCCATTGCTAAAGTAAACGTAATCGAATTGTGGTCACTATCACCAAAGTGGTCACCTACCTCCAAATCTAACACCTGCCCTGGTTCATTACCCAGTACCAAATCCAAAATGGCCTCGCCTCTCGTTGGCCTATCTACATACTGTGTCAGGAAACCCTGACACAGTATGTAGATAGACAAAAACATTGGACAAAAACGGACACATCTAACTATAGTGTTTCCACTCAATATTTGGAAAGTTAAAGTCCCCCAGAACAACTACCCTGTTGCTTTCGCTCCTATCCAAAATCAACTTTGCAATCCTTTCCTCTACATCTCTGGAATTTTTCAGAGGCCTAGAGAAATGTTCTAACAGGGTGACCTCTCCTTTCCTGTTTCTAACCTCAGACCATATTTATTTCCTTCCAACAGCCTTTGCACAAATCTCTCACTGTACCTCACCTGCTAGAGGCCACCTGAAGCCCCTTTACAATATCAATGTCAATTAATGGATACTTAACATAAATGAGACAACTAATTGCAATGTCTCTTAACCCATTACTTAACAGTCTCCCCTTCCTTGGAGAAAAAAAAAATGAGGTGAAAACAAAATTTCAAGAAACTCAAAAACACACACATGTTTTCCCCCCTTTTTTTTTGTTTGGATGAGAAAGAAAAAAAAAGTCACAGAAACAAGCGCCCTTCATTCACAATATCCAAAAGTTTCTGTGAACTCGCTAATCTTTTCGTAAAACAGTCTGACAGTTGATAGCTCCTGTCGACCCATTTAATTTCTGTTATTTCCCCTCTGTCCAACATCTGCTTCAAACTTGCAATGTCTATCCGTAACCTCTTTTCATTGACACTTTTTGTCGAGTGCACTTTTTCCCCACAGGGATTTATTGTCAATGCGACAGTCAATAGGTATATTACCCAAATCCCCAAATTTCTGTCAATATCATACTTATATAAAAGGCCATATCCACCGCCTCTACAAGGCTTAACATCTCAGCAGCCAAAGTGCTTTTTACCACTCTCCTTATTTTCTTTGTTTCCCACACAAGCGGGCAACATTTACCATTGTTCCCCAAAAGAAAAATTATAAAACCTCCTGCGCTTGAAACCCCACCACATAAATCTGCGTAGGACGCATCACTATAAACTATGAGTTTCAAGTGCCTACGGTCACCTAAAACCGGGAACTTCAAAACACACTCCTGCATTTTTAGTTTGGCCAATGCTTTATTTGCTCTTATTATGTCTTCCACTTTGGGATCATTTATTTTTGTACTCAACTCGAAGACATCAAAACTCACGTCTGGTCCTGTCTGTCTACCTAACCAGTTCAGTTGCCCAATTAAACTTCGCAGTTGCTCTTTTTCTATCTTTGAAACCATTGCGTCTTTTTGTGAAACTCGGCCACGACTAACTGCTATTGGGCTGATGCTTTCCAAATAAGATTGCTGATATAAAGTTGCCCTTAACTTAGTCTGTCCAATTTCCAGTCCAATATATTTAAATGCACCGGAAGCCTGACTTCCAACCCGGAATTCTTTCCTCAAACCAGAGATTACAATAGCTTCAAAATCACTAGTCCCACCCCACAAAAAATCATCGACTTGCATCATAAAAATGCCAGAAAGATTTCCTTTATAGTGCCAGTAAAACATTGCAGGGTCTGCTTTCAACTGGCAACAGCCTAACTTTAACAAAACTGACCTGACCGAAAAATACCAGACTCTAGCTGCATCATTTAATCCATATACACATTTGTTCAACTTCCAGAGTACCCCTTCTGTGTTAGCTGCTTCTTTAGGAGGACGGAGAAAAATGTCGCTCTGGCGCTGATGACCCTGCAAAAAGGCAGCTTTTATATCTATAGGTTTGCATTCCCATGCCTTTGTGGCTAATAGAGCCAAGATCATCTTTAAAATAACCTTTACTGCTGTACGTGAATCTACCCTTAAATCCTGATCTTCTAAGTTTTCTTCGAATCCCCTTGCCACAAGCCTGGCCTTTGCCTTATAAGTTCCATCCGGAAGAACCTTTTCCGTGCAAATCCATCTGTGGGATAGAGCTCTTTGTCCCCTATCCAGTACTTCCGTATATACCCCAAATTCACTCCAACTATGCAATTCTTGCTGTTTAGCTTCTTTGATAACTTTTTCATCTAATTTATTTGAAGCCACCAAGATCTCACGTGCATGTGGGCTTCTACTCCTATTAGTATTCGTAGTCTTACTCATGTTCCGAGATCTTGATAAACTACGTCCCCTCTCCCGCCTGGTATCTCGTTCTGTACTGCCACTGCTTGATCTTTCCCTTCTGCTGTGGGATGTCCTTTCAACAGTTCTCGACCTTTTCCTGCGGATCTGTTCACTGTCCGATGTACTATCTGAACTGGCACTGCGTTTCTGTGCCCTCCATTTTTGAACTTCGTTTTCCCAAACCATTGTCTTGACTCCTTCCCTGAATGCTGTACATTCAATCAATGTTTATACTTTCCAGTGACCTTCCCTGCTCTACTAATAACAGTTACATCCGTCCATTGACTAGACCCTTCAGGCAAGTATGTCACTTTTGTACCAACTTTTGGCAGTTGCTCTTTCAGAAAAATGGCCTGTTCTAATTCATCAGAAGTGTTGTGTTCCTCCACAGAAACCCTGTCTATATCAGTTAATTGGCCCTCATAGTTCTGTAATACATGCGTACCAGATGACTCTGGTTCCTTGTCATGTCTGTCTGCTCTGTCTAAGTTTGAAAATTTGTAATCTGTACCCATTATCCTTGATGAATGGACCCTAACAGTTTGTTTACCATGTTGCAAAATAATTGTTTTGCCATCTATGCCTATGATCTTCCCTGGGGCTTTCCATTCATTAGAATTTTATACTATACTCCTTGCTGAAAAACGGCATCTGATGGCCGTACGTTATGTCTTAAAGCTCTGCAAATTCTTTCAGAGACTTCTGCTTCCAAAAAAGCTTTCCTACTGCGATGTAATGCATTTAAATGTTCAGCAAAACCAGAGCTAATTGTAGCCCCTCCCAAGCTGGAGGCTGGTCATCCAAAATGGACGGAATTTTAGGATTTCTACCAAACACTAATTGATAAGGACTAGAGCCCTCAGCCATCTGCAATGAATTCTTTGCATGTACTGCCCATGCTAAAGCTGAATTTAGCCTGCAATTTGGTCGATCTGCCAAAGTTTTCTGAAGCATGTCATCGATGACAGCATGATTTCTTTCACAAACACCATTACTAAATGGGCTTTCTGCAGCCGTATTCATAACTCTGATATTCATGTTTTCACACATATCCCTAAACTCATCATTAGCAAATTCTCCCCCATTGTCCGTAAGGAATTTTGCCGGTGGACCCATTCCTGTCCCCATCTATTTTCCCACGATTTGATCCAGAATTACTCTCTTTTCTTTACTTCGTACAATCGTTGATTGACTAAATCTGGTTGCTAAATCTACAAAATGCTAAATAAATATATTATTTGCTTTATCCCAGATCTTAAGGTCCATGGCCACAATGTTGTTAAAATCCCTGGCCAAAGGTAGGGTTACTATCGATCGTGCTGGTGTCCTTCTGTACTTCCTACAAACTTCACAGCGGTCACTAACCTGTTCTATCAGTTTAGTATAGTCGTCATCCCTTACCCCTGTATCCTTTAATAAATGTTTCTGTCTCCGAGGAGACGGATGTGCAAATTTCCTATGCAGTTTTAATACCACAAGCTTTTTATCAGCTAAAGTCCCATTTTCAACTGCCATTAACACATCCTTAACCACTCTACTTGAAATATTATTTGTCAGTAATGGAATACAATAGTGTCCCGAGTGTGTAAATTGCAAGTCCACCGTCTTTCCCAAAACTGTTGCCTTATCCTGTTCCATATCCAGTTTCATGTGTGCTTTCTTCATCAACGGTCTGCTCAGAAGCAAAGGTATCTCACTTGATACAACATCCGTGGTAATGAAATGATTCACTCCGGCAATATTGCAAGGGATCAACACTCTTTTCAGCGACTTCAGAGTATTATCATCCCCAAACCTGAAACTTGTGGAACTTTCAAATTCCTTAACCTTGTTACGATTATAGCATTCAAAGAGTCCAGGTAACATTTTAACCAGTCAATTCCACACACAGTAGATGTGCAGCCACTGTCCAATACAGCACAGTTGAAGGATTCTGCAACCAACACCCTCATTACCGGCGTAAAACTGCTTGTCAATAGGACAATGCCTTCTTTCTGGTCACTATCTTTTTCCTCTTCTGACTCTTCCGTGTCATGTGTCGCTTCAAACACTATCATAACGAGTTGGACAGTTGAAAGCATAATGGTATTGAGAGTCACATCGAAAACATCGATTTATCATGCACCGTGCATTTCTGGGGTTCAACTTCCTATTGTAGGTTCTAACTGGGTTTCTGTCTTCATAATTTCCTTGTCTCGGTCTCCTATAGTCTTGAGCCCTGTTTGTAGTCATACGATTGCGCCATCCTGTTAGTAGTGTATCTTCCATATTCTGCCTTATTGCAGGCTGACCTATTTGGGTCATCAGAGCCATCGGCATCGAATGTTTCCCCAGAAACTTTTGTAAAGCTTTTGTCATCTGTTCGAATAGGGTATCTTTATCAGTAAACTGAACTCCTGTCAAAACCAGGAGCCTATCCATGTTGCTCACTCTAGCACAGTCAAGTAATTTAAAGGCCAACACAGACTGTGGAAATTCCAGGTTGTGTTTCGACAGTCTTTTATATAGTCTGCCACATTCCATTATATAGTCTTCCATGGAGGTATCCTCCATTTTCCGGAACTTATCAAAATCCAACCATGCTTCATACGCACTTAACAAGCCATCTTTCTTATAAATCTTATCCATATAATGTAATAAAGTCTCCAGACCTTCTTCTGAGTCTAACTCTTCCAATTCCAGCTCAGAAAGCACTTTGTTTCGCATTTTACTGCCATATGGTAGAGAAAGAGCCAATGCCATACCTTGTTTTCTCTTTCCCAAAGCAGTTACCTTAGTCCACATAACTACTGCACTTCTCCATTGGTCGTACCATTCCCTTTCAGAAAATAAGGGAGGATTGTCATATCCAGCCATCTTTATCCTCAGTTGAGCCATATATCCCTTTTTTTTTTCTTTTCTTTTCTCACTCACTCCTTGGTTTGATCTGGAAAAGTTGTATCTTTCAACCCTTCACATTTACACAGCAACCATCCTCTGCTACCAATTGTTAGACGTTTTAGTTGCTGCGATATGAAGTGTCTAAAGTTCTGTTCCTTTTTCACAAACACACATTTATTTCATTCCAACAGACTTTGCACAAATCGCTCACTAAACATCACCTGACAGAGGCCACCTGAAGCACCTTTACATATCAGTGTCAATTAATGGATACTTAACATAAATGAGACAACTAATTGCAATGTCTCTTAACCCATTACTTAACACAGCACACCTCTTTCCCTTGCCTCATTGAACATCCTCACCAACACAGTCCCCAATATCCCAGAGAACGTTTTATAAAACTCCACTGGGTACCCGTCTGGCCCTGGGGCTTTACCTGCCTGCATGGCCTTCAGACCCTCCACTATCTCTTCCAACCCGATCGGGGGCCCCCAGTCCTTCCACCAGCTCCCCGTCCACCTTTGAGAAATTCAGCCCCCCCCCAAGAAGTGCCTCATCCCCTCCGGCCCCGTAGGGGGTTCCGACCTATATAGCCTACTGTAGAAATCCCTAAACGCCTTAAGCACCCCTGCTGAATCTCCAACCAGGTTCCCATCTCCGTCATTTACTTTCCCTATCTCCCTGGCTGCCTCCCTCTTTCTAAGCAGCTGTGCAAGCATTCTGCTGGCCTTCTCTCCATACTCATAGATCGCCCGCCCCCCCCCTCGCCTTTCTCAGCTGCTCCACCGCCCTCCCTGTGGTTAACAAGCCGAAGTCCGCCTATAGCCTCCGCCGTTCCCTTAAAATCCCTGCCTCTGGGGTCTCCGCATACCTCCTATCGATCTGTCGTATCTCCTTAACCTGTCGGTCCGTCACTGCCCTGTCCACCTTCTCCCTATGGGCCCGTATCGAGATCAACTACCCTCTGACCACCGCCTTCAGTGCTTCCCAGACCATCGCTACTGAAATTTCCTCCGTGTCATTGACCTGCAGGTAGTTTTGAATACATTTCCTGAGCCGCTCGCACACCCCTTCGTCAGCCAAAAGTCCCACATCTAACCTCCATTGTGGGCGCTGATTACTATCTTTACTAACCTGCAGGTCAACCCAGTGCGGAGCTTGGTCTGAGATTGTGAACGCCGAGTACCCCGTGTCCACCACCCCTGCCAGTAAGGCCCTGCGCAAAATGAAGAAATTGATCCGGGAGTACACTTTATGCACGTGTGAGTAGAAGGAGAACTCCTTCACCCTCGGCTGCCCAAATCTCCATGGATCCACCACCGCTCTCCCCCCACACCCCTCCCTCCAAATCTGCTCCATGAACCCTTTTAGTTCTTTGCCATTGCTGGCACCCTGCCCGTTTTTGAGCTTGACAGGTCCAAGCCAGGGTCCATAACTGTGTTGAAGTCCCCTCCCATGACCAACCTGTGCGAGTCCAGGTCCAGTATCTTCCCCAGCATCCTCTTTATAAACTCCACATCATCCCAATTTGGAGCATACACATTTACTAATACCACCTGCACCCCCTCCAGTTTCCCACTGATCATAATGTACCGACCTCCTGTAGCGCACAAAGACTCACGAGAGACGAATAGAGATGAAGTCGATGAGGCTTTATTAAGTGTGACTTGTTCCCCGCAGTTCAGCAACAGACTGGCCTGCGGGGGAGAACTCCTGGTTCTTATACTCCGCCTTCGGGGCGGAGCTAGAGGTCAACAGCCAACCAGGACCCGGTATCTGTCAGCCAATGACATCACGGCTTCACAGTCCCACATGACCCCTAATGCATACTACCACATTCAGCCCTTGTTAAAAATGAACCCGGCGGGGTGGTGCTTCGCATGGTGGTAGGGGTTTACAAGGCTGGTCCTGGGAGGAAAAACTTTTGCATGTCATCACAGTATGTACAGGGTTTTTTGTTTTGTTTTGAACTATTTACAGTATTCGTAAGAGGGAAAAAAAGTGAAAAAAAATTCTCGTTAAAGTCCACAACATTCTGGTGTTACACCGATGCCACAAGTCGGTCGGGTGGTCTGGTCGTCCTTGTCGATCGCCTCAGCCCCGGTGGTGGTGGTGCTTGTTCCAGTGTTGTCGTCTCCGGGAGCTTTACGGTTTCTGCTTCAGCTTCACTTCTGGTCGGACCTGGGAGGAGGACCGATCCTCCCGGGAAGGGGGCGGTCGCGGGGTGCGCCGGTGGCAGGGAAGGGGTGATTGGTGTCAGGGGGGTGTGCGTGTTGCCGGCGGGCGCCAGATCTCGCAGGGAGACCGTTTCCTGTCGGCCGTCGGGGTACTCCACGTAGGCGTACTGCGGGTTCGCGTGGAGGAGGTGAACCCTCTCGACCAACGGGTCCGACTTGTGCGCCTGCACATGTTTCCGGAGCAAGATGGGTCCTGGGGCCGCCAGCCAGGTCGGCATCGACGTTCCAGAGGAGGACTTCCTGGGGAAGACAAGGAGGCGCTCATGGGGCGTTTGGTTAGTGCTAGTACACAGTAGCGACCGGATGGAGTGGAGGGCGTCCAGGAGGACCTCCTGCCACCGTGAAACTGGGAGATCCCTGGACCGTAGAGCCAGTAGGACGGTCTTCCAGACCGTGCCGTTCTCCCTCTCTACTTGCCCGTTCCCCCGGGGGTTGTAGCTGGTCGTCCTGCTCGAGGCTATACCCTTGCTGAGCAGGAACTGGCGCAGCTCGTCACTCATGAAGGAGGACCCCCTGTCGCTATGGACGTATGCGGGGCAACCGAACAATGTGAATATGGTGTTAAGGGCTTTAATGACTGTGGCCGCTGTCATGTCAGGGCAGGGGATGGCGAAGGGGAAACGGGAGTACTCGTCCACCACGTTCAGGAAGTATGTGTTGGGGTCGGTGGAGGGGAGGGGCCCTTTGAAATCCAGACTGAGGCGTTCAAAGGGACGGGAGGCCTTGATCAGGTGCGCACTATCCGGCCTGAAAAAATGCGGTTTGCACTCTGCGCAGATGTGGCAGTTCCTTGTGACTGTACGGACCTCCTCCACGGAGTAGGGGAGGTTGCGGGACTTTATAAAATGGTAGAACCGAGTGAGCCCCGGGTGGCAGAGGTCCTCGTGGAGGGTTTGGAGACGGTTAATTTGTGCGTTGGCACATGTGCCGCGGGATAGGGCATCGGACGGCTCGTTCAGCTTTCCGGGACGGTACAAGATCTCATAGTTGAAGGTGGAGAGCTCGATCCTCCACCTTAAGATCTTGTCATTTTTAATTTTGCCCCGCTGTGCATTATCGAACATGAAAGCTACCGACCGTTGGTCAGTGAGGAGAGTGAATCTCCTGCCGGCCAGGTAATGCCTCCAATGTCGCACAGCTTCCACTATGGCTTGGACTTCCTTTTCCACTGAGGAGTGGCGGATTTCTGAAGCGTGGAGGGTTCGGGAGAAAAAGGCCACGGGTCTGCCCGCTTGGTTAAGGGTGGCCGCTAGAGCTACATCGGAGGCGTCGCTCGCGACCTGGAAGGGGAGGGACTCGTCGATGGCGCGCATCGTGGCCTTTGCGATATCCGCTTTGATGCGGCTGAAGGCCTGGCAAGCCTCTGTCGACAGAGGGAAGGTCGTGGTCTGTATTAGGGGGCGGGCCTTGTCTGCGTACTGGGGGACCCACTGGGCGTAATATGAAAAGAACCCCAGGCAGCGCTTTAGGGCTTTTGAGCAGTGAGGGAGGGGAAATTCCATGAGGAGGCGCATACGTTCGGGGTCGGGGCCTATTATCCCATTGCGCACTACATATCCCAAGATGGCTAGCCGGTTTGTGCTAAAAACACACTTGTCCTCGTTGTATGTGAGGTTCAAGGCTTTAGCGGTCTGGAGGAATTTTTGGAGGTTGGCGTCGTGGTCCTGCTGATCGTGGCCGCAGATGGTTACGTTGTCGAGATACGGGAACGTGGCCTGCAACCCGTGTTGATCAACCATTCGGTCCATCTCTCGTTGGAAGACCGAGACCCCGTTTGTGACGCCAAATGGGACCCTTAGGAAGTGGTATAATCACCCGTCTGCCTCGAAGGCTGTGTACTTGCGGTCACTTGGGCGGATGGGGAGCTGATGGTAGGCGGACTTGAGGTCCACGGTGGAGAAGACCTTATATTGGGCAATCCGATTGACCATGTCGGATATGCGGGGGAGAGGGTACGCATCTAGCTGTGTGTACCTGTTGATGGTCTGGCTATAGTCTATGACCATCCTTTGTTTCTCCCCTGTCTTTACTACTACCACCTGTGCCGTCCAGGGACTATTGCTGGCCTGGATTATGCCTTCCTTCAGTAGCCGCTGGACTTCGGACCGAATGAATGTCCGGTCCTGGGCGCTGTACCGTCTGCTCCTAGTGGCGACGGGTTTGCAATCCGGGGTGAGGTTTGCAAACAAGGATGGGGGCTCAACCTTGAGGGTTGCGAGGCCGCAGATAGTGAGTGGGGGTATTGGGCCGCCGAATTGGAAGGTTAGGCTCTGCAGATTGCACTGGAAGTCTAATCCCAGTAATGTGGGCGCGCAGAGTTGGGGAAGGACGTAGAGCCTGTAGTTTTTAAACTCCCTCCCTTGCACCGTTAGGGTCACTATGCAGAAGCCTTTGATCTGTACGGAGTGGGATCCTGCAGCTAGGGAAATCTTTTGCGCACTGGGACGGATGGTCAAAAAACAGCGTCTTACCGTGTCGGGGTGGATGAAGCTTTCTGTGCTCCCGGAGTCGACCAGGCATGGTGTCTCGTGCCCGTTGATCAGCACCATTGTTGTCGTCGTCTGGAGCGTCCGGGGCCGTGCTTGGTCCAGCGTCATTGAGGCCAGACACGGTCGTAGTGCTTCAGCGTCTACCTCGAACCCCGTGGAGCCGTCGATGCTGGGGTCCATTGTTGCCGTCCAAGATGGCAGCGGGGGTGAACAAAATGGCCGCCCCCATGCATCGCACATGGCTGGGGGTCACAAGATGGCGGCGGGGGTGGACAAAATGGCCGCCCCCATGCGTTGCACAGGTCTGGGGGGTCCCAAGATGGCGGCGCCCCTCCTCCCCTCGTGGTGGCCAGGACCCAAAATGGCGGCGCCTGCGGGTCGCACATGGGGCGCTGGGGGGGTTGGGGAGCGTTAGAAACGCGCAGGACTCCTTGTTCTCCGGGGACAGCGGTGGCCGGGACCCAAAATGGTTGCGCCTGCGGGACGTACATGGGACGCTGGGGGGGTTGGGGAGCGTTAGAAACGCGCAGGACTCCTTGTTCTCCGGGGACAGCGGCGACCTCCCGGGACCGGCACACAGCCGCGAAATGGCCCTTTTTCCCACAGCTCTTGCAAATCGCTGCGCGGGCCGGGCAGCGCTGCCGGGGGTGTTTCGCCTGGCCGCAGAAATAGCAGCGGGCTCCCCCGGGACGACTTGGCTTCTGAACCGCGCAAGCCTGTGGGGTGGGGGGGGGTTTGTCGCGACGGGGGTCCACGGAGCCCAAGGGGCTGCCGCGCGGTCGGGGCCGTATAGGCGGGCGTTTCGCGCGGCCACATCTAGTGAGGCTGCAAGGGCCCGTGCCTCTGAGAGTCCTAGCGACTCTTTTTCTAAGTCTTTGGCGGATTAGCGGAGAGTTCATACCAGCCACGAACGCATCGCGAATTAACATGTCCGTGTGTTCAATCGCGTTTACCGGCGGGCAGCTGCAGGCCCGTCCCAAAATTAGCAGCACGGCGTAGAATTCGTCTAGCGATTCTCCGGGACTTTGCCGTCTCGTTGCGAGTTGGTAGCGTGCGTAGATCTGGTTCACTGGGCGAACATAGATGCTTTTTAGTGCTGCGAACGCCGTCTGGAAATCCTCTGCGTCTTCTATGAGAGGGAAAATTTCCGGGCTTACCCTCGAGTGCAGGACCTGTAGTTTCTGGTCTTCTGTGACCCGGCCGGGGGCCGTTCGGAGGTATGCTTCGAAACAAGTCTGCCAGTGTTTAAAAACTGCTGCTGAGTTCACTGCGTGGGGGCTGATCCTCAGGCATTCCGAGATGATCCTGAGCTCCATAGTCCTTTAAGCACGCTTAATAAATTGTAGCGCACAAAGACTCACGAGAGACGAATAGAGATGAAGTCGATGAGGCTTTATTAAGCGTGACTTGTTCCCCGCAGTTCAGCAACAGACTGGCCTGCGGGGGAGAACTCCTGGTTCTTATACTCCGCCTTCAGGGCGGAGCTAGAGGTCAACAGCCAACCAGGACCCGGGAACTGTCAGCCAATGACATCACGGCTTCACAGTCCCACATGACCCCTAATGCATACTACCACACCTCCCACATCTGAAACTATTCTACCCGCCTCAAACACCACCCGCTTATTTTTTTTTCAAATATATTTTATTGAAGTTTTTCAGACAAAAATTTCCCATTTTTACAACTTAATAATAAAATATACATTAAACGTTATTTAAATAATATATTAAACTAACAACAAATGAGAAAAAAGTAATACACAAGAAGCAAATATCAACAACTAGTATAAAAACAAAAACAAAAAACAAAGCACGAAATAACACTCCCCCCCCCCCACGCCCCTGGGTTGTTGCTGCTGTCTTTTCTGTTTTTCCATTATCGTTCCGCGAGATAGTCAAGGAACGGTTGCCACCGCCTGGTGAACCCCTGAGCCGATCCTCGTAACGCACATTTTATTTGCTCCAGTCTTATGAACCCTGCCATGTTGTTTATCCAGGCCTCCACACCCGGGGGCTTCGCTTCTTTCCACATAAGTAGAATCCTTCGCCGGGCTACTAGGGGGGCAAAGGCCAAAACGTCGGCCTCTTTCGCCTCCTGCACTCCCGGTTCTTCTGCAACCCCAAATATAGCTAACCCCCCAGCTTGGTTTGACCCGGACCTCCATCACCTTTGAGATCACTCTTGCCACACCCTCCCAGAACTCATGCAGTGCCGGACACGACCAGAACATGTGGGCGTGGTTCGCCGAGCTTCCCGAGCACCTCCCACACCTATCCTCCACCCCAAAAAACCTGCTCAGTCTTGCTCCCGTCATATGCGCCCTGTGTAGAACCTTAAATTGAATCAGGCTAAGCCTGGCACATGAGGACGAGGAATTTACCCTGCTTAGGGCATCTGCCCACAGCCCCTCCTCAATCTCTTCCCCCAGCTCCTCTTCCCATTTTCCCTTCAGCTCCTCTACCATCGTCTCCCCCTCGTCTCTCATCTCCCTGTATATTTCGGACACTTTACCTTCACCAACCCATGCCCCTGAAATCACTCTATCCTGGATCCCTTGCGTCGGGAGCTGCGGAAATTCCCTCACCTGTTGCCTCGTAAATGCCCTCACTTGCATGTATCAGAAAGCATTCCCTGGTGGCAACTTATATTTTTCTTCCAATGCTCCCAAACTCGCAAACGTCCTGTCCACAAACAGGTCCTTCAGCTTCCTAATTCCTGCTCGCTGCCAACATTGAAATCCCCCATCTATCCTCCCCGGGACGAACCTGTGGTTATTCCTTATCGGGGACCACACCGAGGTCACCGTCACTCCCCTGTGTCGTCTCCACTGCCCCCAGATCTTCAAGGTCGCCACCACCACTGGGCTTGTAGTGTACCTTTTCGGGGAGAGCGGCAACGGGGACGTCGCCAGCGCTTTTAGGCTCGTTCCCTTACAGGACGCCATCTCCAGCCTTTTCCACGCCGCACCTTCTTCTTCCCTCATCCACTTACAGACCATCGACACATTGGCGGCCCAGTAGTAGTCACTCAGACTCGGCAGTGCCAATCCCCCTCTGTCCCTACTGCGCTGCAGGAACCCCCTCTTTACCCTCGGGGTCTTTCCCGCCCACACAAAGCTCGTAATGCTCCTGTCTATTTTTTTTAAAAAGGCCTTTGTAATCAGGATGGGGAGGCACTGAAACACGAAAAGAAACCTCGGGAGGACAACCAATTTGACCGCCTGTACTCTGCCCGTCAATGACAGGGGCACCATATCCCACCTCTTAAAGTCCTCCTCCATCTGCTCTACAAGTCGCGTCAAGTTAAGTTTATGCAGGGTTCCCCAGTTCCTGGCCACCTGAATCCCCAGGTATCGAAAATTCCTTGCTACTCTCCTCAGTGGCAGAGCATCTATCCCCCTGCCCTGTTCCCCGGGGTGCATCACAAAAAATTTGCTCTTTCCCATATTTAATTTATATCCCGAGAATTCTCCAAACTCCTTGAGTATCTGCATTACCTCTGGCATCCCCTCTACTGGGTCCGCCACATATAGCAGTAAATCGTCTGCATATAGTGACACTCGATGTTCCTCTCCCCCTCTAAGCACCCCCCTCCACTTCTTAGAGTCCCTCAGAGTTATGGCCAATGGCTCAATTGCCAACGCGAACAGTAACGGGGACAGGGGGCACCCCTGTCTTGTACCCCTATGTAATCGGAAGTAACCAGATCTTTGCCTATTTGTAACAACGCTTGCCACCGGGGCCCCGTACAGGAGTCTAACCCATTTAATGAACCCCTCCCCGAACCCAAATCTCTTCAGCACCTCCCACAAATAGTCCCACTCCACTCTATCGAATGCCTTCTCTGCATCCATCGCCACCACTATCCCTGCCTCCCCCTCCGGTGGGGGCATCATCATCACCCCCAGTAACCTTTGTATATTGGCGTTCAATTGTCTCCCTTTTTACAAACCCTGTCTGGTCGTCATGTACCACCCCTGGGACACAGTCCTCTATCCTTGGCGCCATCACTTTGGCCAGCAGCTTGGCATCTACATTTAGGAGGGAGATGGGCCTGTATGACCCGCACTGCAGCGGGTCTTTGTCTAGTTTCAGAATCAACGATATTGTCGCCTCCGACATTGTCGGGGGTAGTGTCCCCCTTTCCTTAGCCTCATTAAAGGTTCTCGCCAGAAGTGGGGCCAGCAGGTCCACATATTTCCTATAAAATTCCACCGGGAACCCATCTGGTCCCGGGGCCTTCCCTGCTTGCATGTTCCCAATTCCTTTGATCACCTCCTCCACCTCAATCTGCGCCCCCAGACCTGCCACCTCCTGCTCCTCCACCGTCGGGAACCTCAGCTGGTCCAAAAAGTGTATCATTCCCTCTTTCCCCTCCGGGGGTTGGGACTTATACAGCCTCTCATAGAATGCCTTAAACACCTCGTTCACTTTCCCTGCTCTCTGCTCCATCTTTCCCGTTTCGTCCCTAACTCCTCTGATCTCTCTCGCCGCCCCCCTCTTTCGAAGTTGTTGGGCCAGCAGCCGGCTCGCCTTTTCCCCATATTCATATTGTATTCCCTGTGCCTTCCTCCACTGCGTCTCCGCCTTTCCCGTGGTCAGCAGGTCAAACTCCGTCTGTAGTCTTCGTCTTTCCCTGTATAGCCCTTCATCCGGGGCCTCCGCATACTGCCTATCCACCCTCAGAATTTCCCCAACCAATCTCTCCCTTTCTTTACCCTCTTGTTTCCCCTTGTGGGCTCTAATGGAAATCAGCTCTCCTCTAACCACCGCCTTCAGCGCTTCCCATACTACCCCTACCTGGACCTCCCCACCATCATTGACCTCCAGGTATCTTTCGATACATCCCCTCACCCTTCCACATACCCCCTCGTCCGCCAGTAGTCCCAGTAGTCCCATGTCTAATCTCCAAAGTGGGCGCTGCTCCCTTTCCTCTCCTAGATCCAGATCCACCCAATGTGGGGCGTGATCTGAAACGGCTATAGCCGTGTACTCCGTTCCTGCCACTTTCGGGATCAGCGCCCTTCCCAAGACAAAAAAGTCTATCCGGGAGTATACTTTATGGACGTGGGAGAAGAAGGAAAACTCTTTACCCATCGGTCTGGCAAATCTCCACGGATCTACTCCTCCCATCTGCTCCATAAATCCCTTAAGCACCTTGGCCGCTGCCGGCCTTCTCCCGGTCCTGGATCTGGACCGGTCCAGCCCTGGGTCCAGCACTGTGTTAAAGTCCCCCCCCCCCCCCCCCCCCATTTAACAAGTTTCCCGCCTCCAGGTCCGGGATACGTCCCAGCATTCGCTTCATGAATCCCGCGTCATCCCAGTTCGGGGCGTATACGTTCACCAGCACCACCGCCTCACCTTGCAATCTGCCACTCACCATCACGTACCTGCCCCCACTATCCACCACTATGGTCTTAGCCTCAAACGATACCCGTTTCCCCACCAGTATTGCCACCCCTCTGTTTTTCGCATCTAACCCTGAGTGGAATACCTGTCCCACCCATCCTTTCCTTAGTCTAACCTGATCCGCCAATTTCAGGTGCGTCTCCTGGAGCATAACCACGTCCGCCTTCAGTCTCTTTCAGTGCGCAAACACCCTTGCCCTCTTAATCGGCCCATTCAAACCTCTCACATTCCACGTGATCAGCCGGGTTGGGGGGCCATTCACCCCCCCCCCCCCTCGTCGACTAGCCATCCCCTTTTTAAGCCAGCTCCTCACCCAGGTCCCACGCACCCGTCTGTCCCCCAGACGGCGCCCTCCCATCCCGACCACCTCGTCTTGTATCAGCTCCCCCTTACCCTCAGCAGCAGCAACCCAGTTAATCCGCCCCCCCCTCCCCCACCCCGCTAGATTCCCCTTTAGCTTGATTGCTCCCCCCATGTTGCTTCCGGGAGTCAGCTAACTCTGGCTGACCTCGGCTTCCTCCGTTTATCCTTTGACCTCCCTGCGTGTGAGGCCCCCTTCCTTCCTGCGCCCTTTTTCCCGCCACGATTTCCATAGCGCGGGAAAAAACCCGCGCTTCCCTCTCTGCCCCGCCCCTAATGGCGCAGTTCTCTCATTCCCCTTCCCTGTCCCCTTTTCCACCGGCGCCCACATTTCTTCGTGTGTGTCCCCCCCCTCAGGGGGGGGGCGGGGGGGGGGAGAAAAAATTCCCCGTCCAATATTACTACATATTAGCCCTCCCCTCACCCCAACTCGCTACCTTTCTCCAGACATCAATTTCTCAAGTCTAGTCCAATTTCTCTTTCTGAATGAATGTCCATGCCTCCTCCGCCGTCTCGAAGTAGTGGTGTTTGCCCTGGTGTGTGACCCACAATCTTGCTGGCTGCAGCATCCCAAATTTGACTTTCTTCCTATGGAGCACTGCCTTGGCCCGGTTGAAACTCGCCCTCCTTCTCGCCACCTCCGCACTCCAATCTTGATATACGCGTATCACCGCGTTCTCCCACTTGCTACTCCGTGTCTTCTTAGCCCAACTCAGGACCATCTCCCTGTCCCTGTAGCGATGGAACCTCACCACTATTGCTCGTGGTGTTTCCCCTGCCTTTGGTCTTCTCATGAGGACCCGGTACGCTCCCTCCACTTCCAGGGGGCCCATTGGGGCCTCAGCTCCCATTAGAGTATGGAGCATCGTACTCACATACGCCCCAGCATCAGCTCCCTCTGTCCCTTCGGGGAGACCTAAAATCCTTAGGTTCTTCCTCCTCAAGCTGTTCTCCAGGGCTTCCAGCCTTTCTATGCACCTCTTATGTAGTGCCTCGTGCGTCTCCGTTTTTACCACCAGGCCCTGTATCTTGTCTTCATTCACGGCTGCCTTTGCCTTCACTCCACGGAGCTCCAACGCCTGGACCTTTTGTGTTTCCTTCAATCCCTCGATTGCCAGTAACATCGGCGCCAGCACCTCTTTCTTGAGCTCCTCCACACATCGTCGGAGGAACTCCTGCTGTTCCGGGCCCCATACCATCTGGGCTCCCTCGGCCGCCATCTTGCTTCTCCCTTCTCTTCCCTGCCGCTGCTCCAGAGGATCCTCCGCAATCTGGCCACTACTGTCGTTCCTTTCCATCCACACCCGGGGGGACTTCTTCCTTTGTCACCTCACACTGGGTTTGGCCGTAAAAAATTTCCGTTGGGGCTCCCGATAAGAGCCCAAAAGTCCGTTGAAACGGGAGGTGCCGAAACGTGCGGCTTAGCTGGTCATCGCCGCAACCGGAAGTGACCACCCGCTTATTGATCAGAATCGTGACCATTCTAGTCTTTGAATCCAGTCCCGAGTGAAAGGTCTGACTGACTCAGCTTTTCCTCAATCTAATCTGGTCAGTTACTCTAAGGTGCATCTCCTGCAACATTACCACATCCGCCTTCAGTCCCCTAAGATGCGTGAACACATGTGCCTCTTGACCGGCCCATTTAACCTTCGAACATTCCAGGTGATCAGCCTAGTTGGGGGACTCATTGCCCCCCCCCCCCCCCTTTCGCCGATCAGTCACCCCGTTTTTTGGGCTCGCCTCCAGCCCATGCGCCACGCCTCCACCGGCCCACCCCCAGGCAGCCTCTGCCCCCAACCTCCTCTCTGTCCCTTGGCCCAAGTCCCTCCCATAGATAATATTATTAAGATGTGTGATGGGATGATAAATGCACAATGTGCCGCCAAGTTTTGCTGCAGCTTTATAAAACTCTAGTTAGATCACACTTGGAATATTGTGTCCAGTTCTGGTCGCCTCATTATAGGAAGGATGTGGATGCTTTGGAGAGGGTACAGAGGAGATTTACCAGGATGCTGCCTGGACTGGAGGGCATGTCTTATGAAGAAAGGTTGAGGGAGCTAGGGCTTTTCTCACTGGAGTGAAGAAGGCCGAGAGGTGACTTGATAGAGGTGTACAAGGTGATGTGAGGCATGGATAGAGTGGATAGCCAGTGACTTTTCTCCAGGGTGGAAAGGCTGTCACGAGGGGACATAATTTTAAAGTGATTGGAGGAAGGTATAGGGGAGATGTCAGAGGTAGGTTCTTTACACAGGTGGGTGTGTGGAATGCACTGCCAGCAGAGGTGGTGGAGTCAGAGTCATTAGGGACATTTAAGCAACTCTTAGACAGGCACATGGACAGTATTAAATTGAAGGGGTGTAGGTTAGGTTGATCTTAGATTAGGATAAATGGTCGGCACAACATCGTGGGCTGAAGGACCTGTACTGTGCTGTACTGTTCTATGTTCTAATGTGCTTTTAAAAGTGAGCAAAAAATAATGTCAACTTTTAAAATAAAAGGTAAAATTTATAAACCGAAAAATAATGTTTTTTTTTAAACAAACAATTTTATTGAGGTAGTTTAGGTATATAGAAAAAGTGACATTGTATAGTACGAAAAAAAGTCAAGACACAAATTAAACATAGTACAAACCACGGCTCTGTTCACACAAGGACCTGCCTCAATATCCTACTCTATTCTACCCTAGCCCCCACCCTTGCTGACGCTTAATCCTCTCGAAGAAGTCAATAAATGGCTGCCACCTTCGGGCGAACCCTAATAGCGAATCTCTCAAGGCGAACTTGACTTTCACTCGGCAAGAAAGCTCGCCATGTCCGATAGCCATACCTCAGCCCTCGGGGGCTTTGAATCCCTCCATGCTAACAGTATTCATCGCCAGGCTACCAGGGAAGCAAAGGCCAGAACGTCGGCCTCTCTCTCTTCCTGGACTCCGGGGTCCTCCGAAACCCCAAAGATTGACACCTCAGGACTCATTACCACCCCAGTTTTCAATACGCGGGACATGACATCTGCGAATCACTGCCAATACCCCCTGAATTTAGGGCACAAGCAGAACATGTGTACATGGTTAGCTGGCCCTCCGGCGCATCTAGCACACTTGTCCTCCAGCCCGAAGAATTTGCTCATCCGAGCCACCGTCATGTGGGCCCGGTGCACGACCTTAAACTGGATCAGGCTGAGCCTGGCGCATGTTGCGGTCGTGTTTACTCTGCTCAGGGGTTCTGCCCAGATGCCGTCCTCCAGCTCCCCCCCCAAGCTCCTCTTACTACTTCAGCCTCTGGTCCTCGGTCTGCGTATCCTCAGCTCCCATTAGTTCCTTGTAGACGTCTGAGACTCTACCCTCTCCCACCTCTCCCCTAGAAACTACCCTGTCCTGCCTCCCCTTCGGCGGGAGACGTGGGAAGGACAGCACCAGACTGCGTACGAAATCCCGCACCTGTAAGTATCTAAAGTCATTCCCTCTCGCCAGCCCAAACCTCTCCTTGGAAAGCTCCCTTCCAGGAACAGCTCCCCAATCCTCACAATCCCCGCCCTCCTCCACAGTCGATACCTCCCGTCCATGTTTCCCGGGGCAAATCGGTGGTTGCCGCAGATTGGGGTCCACACCGATGCTCTTACCTCCCCTACATGCCTCCTCCGGGCTCCCAGCCTCGGCACCGGCGTGTCTCCCACCCATTGTTCCCAGTCACCCCCGACCCATCCATACCACTTCCCCAGATCAGCCCTACTTAAGCAAACACTCTATACAAGTCAGAAACAACCCCCACAATAGCACAATTCAAGTTAAACAAGAAAAAAAAAAAGAAATAACAGGCACTCGCAACCCTTCCCCTACAGACACAGAAAAAGATTGCACAAAGTTCCCCTGAAGCATCCATCTTAACCCAACCCTTTTGACTGTTTTCTTTATTATTTTCCCCCCAGCCAAACTCCAGCTAATCAAAAAGCCCAAAAAGGAAACATTCAGGTAAATCACGCAAAAAAAACACATCACTACAACCTTCCAACACCCTAAAAGGGTCGAAAAAAGAAACGACAAAAACGGACCCAAACATGCAGGCAATTTTCAAACCGGGAGAGAAACCACATACATTTAAAAGTTCTAACATGAGCCAAACGTCCTCAGCTCAGGGCCAGCCCTTGCTTCTTAACGAAGCCCATCGCCTCCTCGGGTTCCTCGAAATAGTGGTGCTGACCCTCATACGTAATCCACAGTCGCGCCGGAAAAAGCAGCCCGAATTTCACCTTGTTTTTATACAGTATCTCCTTCACCTGTCTGTAGCCTCCCCTCCTCCTGGCGACCTCCGCGCTCTGCGCTTGGTAAACACGCAGGGTGGTATTGTCCCAAGTACAGCTTTGTGTGCACTTTGCCCATTGCAGCACCCATTCCTTGTCCAGGTACCTGTGAAAGCGCAACACCATCGCTCGTGGGGGACCCCCTCGTCGCGGCTACCTCACCTGCACTCTGTGTGCCCTGTCCACCACCGGCGGGCGCGGGAACACCTCGTTCCCCAGCAACGTCCGAAACATGCCCTCCACATACGCGGCAGCATCCAGCCCCTCTGCCCCCTCCGGGAGGCCCACGATTCTCATGTTCTGCTGACGAGATCTGTTGTCCAGGTCCTCCAGCCTTTCCAGAAGCACTTTTTGCTGGTCCCTCAACCTCCGAATCTCCACATCCGCCACCTTTTGAAAGTCAGCCTGCTCCTCCACTGACTTCTCCAACTGCTGGAGCTTCACAGCCTGATCATCCAGCCTTTTTTCCATCCGGTCAATCGACTTCTGTAGCGGCTCCAAGTTGTCACGCTTCAGAGACAAATAGCCCTCCTGCATAGTGTGCAGCGGCTGCTCCATTGTGGGCTGGGCTGTCGGCGCCTTGCTCTGAACATCAGCCATGCTGGTCCCTCTCACAGCCTCCACTGTGCCCTTCTTCTGCTGTTTGAGGATCCTCCGGCTTCTTAGGTCCATACAATTCTGTATGGTTCCTGTGCCCGAGTACTATTGCTTTCCAGTTCCGCGCTCAGAAGTGCAAAAAAGCCGGGAGAAGAGGTCCAAAGTCCGACCAAAACGGGAGCCACCAAATGTGCGACCTACTCCCTCATAGCCGCCACCGGAAGACCCCGAAAAATAATGTTGATGAGGCAGATGAAGCTGGAAAAACTATTCAAGAATGCCTCCCAGCACAACAACACTCTGAACCCTCTTCTACCAGCAGTATGGGAGGTGTTGGTGTTGTGGTCTTGTCACTGGACTAGAAATACAGAGACCCAGGGTGGTACTCTGGGGACCCGGGTGAAATTTGAATTGAATAAAAATCTGGAATTAAAATTGAAGCCATTGTCATAACAAAACCCATCTGATTGACTCTTAAATGGCCTGGCAATTCAGTTCAAGGGCAATTAGAGATGGGCTAATGAATAGAAAAAAAAATGGTGCCACGGGTGGGAATGTAGTACCAGGCACCCTGTATTTATTATTCAGTTATTCATCCTTACTTTTCTAGGCTTTTTGTATTTACTTTAGACTGTAGCTAGCCTAGGCTTAAGCTATTTTAATGTAAGCATGTCTAGTCCTTTATGCAGTACTCAAAAAACAAAATTATTTGATATTTGAAACATGATTCCTCCTGAGATTTTTGGATATCGGACAATTGACCTGACTACCCTATTCAACATAAAGGGTTGGGGGTAAACCCAGTAACAACAGGCCAATCATCCTAATGTCTGTAGTGGTGAAATTCTTTGAGTCGGTAGTCTTTGACAAAATTAACTATTACTTGGAAATCCATCAGTTGACAAATGACAGCGAACACAGATTCATTAAAAACAAATTGCACCTGACAAATTTGATTTCAGTGAATGCTGCGCTGCAAGGGGCTGGTGCACTTCACAGAATATTGCACAGCAAGAGGATATTGAACAGCAATGGGCTATCACACGGCAAGATTTATGAGAATGGGCCAAGATGAGGAACTTCAGTTGCATTAGAAAAATTAGAAGAACTGGAACTTAGTACAGGGAAGATTAAGTGTAGATTCAATAAAGTTGCTTTAAAATTTTGAGAGGTGTGAGATACTGCATGGTACAAAGAGAAATTGTTCCCATTCACAGGAAATTAGTAACCACCAGATACAGATTTAAGGCAGTTGGCAAATAAGCAGTGGGGAGATTAGGAGAATTTTTTAAACGCTGAATTGTTATGATCAGGAATGCAATGAATGGAACTGTGGAAGTAGATTCAATTGTAACTTTCAAAATGGAATGATGTAAATATTTGAAAAGGGAAAAATTGCAGACTTAGGGAAAGGTCAGGGGAATGGAACTAAATTGACAGTTCTTATGAAGAGCTGGCAAATGCACAGTCGAATGAATGACCCCCTTCTGTGCTGTCTGATTGTATAATATTAACTTCAATAAAAATTAAAATACCTTTTTTATTGATTCACGGGATGTGAACGTCGCTGTGCCAGCAGTTATTGCCCAACCCTGGAGACATTTAAGGGTCAACCACATTGCAGTGAATCTGGAGTCACCTGTAGGTCAGGCTAGGTAAGGACAGCAGATTTCCTTTCCTGAAGGACATTAGTGAACCGGATGGGTTTTTATGACAATCGACAATGGTTTCATGGTCATCATTAAAAGTTTAATTCCAGATTTTTATTGAATTCAAATTTTACCATCTTCCATGGCGGGATTTGAACCCTGGTCCCCAGAACATTACCCTGGGTCTTTGGTTTATTGTCCAGTGACATTGCCACTATATCACTGCCTCCCCACTATTTGAAGTAGAATTGTGCAATGCACGTCATGCACTTCTAATGCAACACAGGTTACGATTATTTCATTGTTATCCAAACACAAACTACATTGGTTAGGAGTTATATGTAGCAAAGCAACAAAAGCAAAATTCAATCTATTAAATAGGATTCAGGTATTTAACATGCTTACCTCCATATTGTTTATTTTTTGGAGACAGAAATGGTTGAGCCTGAAGAGAACATAGTATTTCCAGAGGGTGAAGTTCACCACTGGGTTCCCCTGAGAACTAACAGTGAGCTGGTCTAACCTGCGGCCCAGTGCCAGGGCATTGAACTGCTGCAATTTGTGAAGATTCGTATCTTGGAACTTTAAGTGCTGTCAAAACAATTATGAAATAAATATTTTAGATGCAAATATAGGCACAAGATCACTAAGCTGACTTGTAGTGGAATTAAAAATAAAAATGCTGGAAAACTCACCATTTAGGCAGCATGATGGAGGTCTTACAGCATGATGCAGTGAGTAACATCCCTGCCTCTGAGCCAGAAGTTGTGGACTCAAGTCCCACCAAAGGATTTTATGACCAAGGAAGATACATTCATAATGTGGCCAAACATGTTAAGTATCAACCTGCAAATACTTTGAACACACACCCATGGCAGGTGGTAAAAGCAGCAGAGTTTTCTGGTCAACCATATGATGGAGAGAACATTGGAGTCTCTACTATCTCTAACCATAGCTCTAGACCTTAACATGCATGCAGACCCTCTGAATGAACTGTAACACCATGGAGAAAGGAAAAGGTTAGCTTTTCAGAACTTTTGACACTTCATTACGAGTAGTTCTGACCAAAGGCCAGAAGCATGTTTACAAGCTGCCTATTTTGCTGAGTGCTTCCAGCATTTTTGATTATTAATTCAGATTTTCTAAAGTTGGTTGCTTTCTAACCTGTAGGGTGCAGTGCCCGCAGAAGGCAGCGTTCACCTAGAGTCCAGTGTTTGCCCAGAGAGGTGGCAAAATAGAGGAAAGACCCTGAGTTGTTTTCCTGTCAGGAGGTCTGACTCTTCTTCCTTGCAATTCACCATTGTAATGTTCTAGAATATATCATTTCTGAATTCTTCAGCACACTTCTACCATAACCTCCTTTGAATCTGCCTCAGTTCAGAATTATTGATTTATAGTTAAACCAGCAGAAATTAGCAAAACATAAGGCCACCTGTAGGAGTTTTCAAGTCGGAACTAACCATCAAATTCTTACTACTAGAAATTTAAAATTCAAAACATGGGTGGTTCCATTGCCTAAGTCAAGGGTTATATCACAGAATCCCTACAATGCAGAAGGAGGCTATTCAACACACTGGGTCTGCACCGACCCACTGCAAGAGCACCCGACCCAGGCCCACTCCCTCACCCTATCCCCGCAACCCCACCTAACCTTTGGACACTTAGGGCAATTTAGACAATCTACCTCATCTGCACATCTTTGGACTGGGGGAAGAAACCAGGGCAGCCGGAAGAAACCCACACAGACACGCTGAAAATTCCACTCAATCACTCGAGGTTGGAATCAAATCCAGATCCCTGGCGCTGTGAGGCAGCAGGGCTAACCACTGTGCCACCCCATGGGTTAGCATCTAATTTTGCCACAACAACATTCAATCCTCATTCAGTAACCTTTCCCTTGTATGAAACGGAACAATGATCTATATCGCATTTGCTCTAAGCTCCTTCAAACACTGGAGCAGCAGTGTCTGTACAATTATAATTGAAATTGAATAAAACATCCACATAATAGAATACTGTTTACTGGACCAAAGGCTGGTATTCATAGTATACCATGGTTATAGGAGGAATGTGTACATTTAGGAAGCACATAGTTAACTAACTTATTTTAATTTTATAAGTATTTATTTTTAAATTAATTCTAGAAATGGCAGTTAAAAGGATAAAATGGGTGGACTTGCGGTTGCGGCTATGCGGAGCTAAGTCGCACGTTCGGCAGCTCCCGCAAAAAACAGACTTTTGGGCTCTTTTCAGGGCCCCCAACGACATTTTGTCGACGTTTCCCACGGTGGGAAGGAGAGTACAATAGTTCCCTGACAGTATATGGCTTTTCCCAGGAGCGGGGCGACTAAAAGAGTGGTGGTGGACCCGAAGAAGGTGCGAGGGAAGAAGAACAAAATGGGGGCGGGCGGGGACCAGGCAGCGTGAATGCAGTGGGCGGAGGAGCAGCAGGAGGGTATCCAGCGCTGCTTCAGAGAGATTAAAGCGGACCTGCTTGAGCCGATGAAGGCTTCTATCGATAAGCTGCTGGAGACACAGACGGCCCAGGGGGTGGCGATCCGCGAGGCCCGACAAAAGATCTCCGACAACGAGGACGAGATCTTAGGCCTGGCGGTAAACGTGGCGGCGCACGAGGCGCTCCACAAGAAATGGCAGGAGCGGTTCGAGGAGATGGAGAATCGGTCGAGGCGGAAGAATTTGCGGATTCTGGGCCTCCCGGAGGGCCGGGAGGGGCCGGACGTGTGGGCCTATGTGGTCACCATGTTGAACTCGCTGATAGGAGCGGGGTCCTTCCAGGGGCCCCTGGAGCTGGAAGGGGCCCATAGAGTGCTGGCGAGGAGGCCCAAGACTAAGGAGCCTACGCGGGCGGTGCTGGTGCGGTTTCATTGGTTCGCTGATTGGGAGTGTGTGCTCAGGTGAGCCAAGAAGGAGAGGAGCAGCAGGTGGGAGAACACGGAGGTTCGAATATACCAGGACTGGAGTGCGGAGGTGGCGAAGAGGAGGGCCTGGTACAATCGAGCAAAGGCAGTGCTTCACAGGAAGGGGGTGAAGTTTGGCATGTTGCAGCCTGCGCGGGACTGTGGGTCACCTACAAGGACCGGCACCATTACTTTGAATCCCCGGAGGAGGCGTGGGCCTTTGTTCAGGCCGAGAAGTTGGACACAGATTGAGGGTCAGGATGGGTGTTTGGGGATTGCGGCTGATATGTTACTTTTTGAGGGGGGGTCCTTTGCTCTTGTTTTTTTTCTTCTTTCTGGTTCGGTGAGGGGGGTTAGGGTGGGTTGGGCACTGTTTTGGTTGGGTTGGTCGGGGGGGCTCTTGGAGGGGGGTAGGGTAAACGAAACAGGGGTGGTGGCCGGCGGTGCTATGGGGCCCCGCGGGGGAGAGGGAGGCCCGAGTCGCGGGTGAGAGGACTGGGCCTGTAAAAGGAGCTGCGTCAGAGGTGGCGGGGCCGGGTAGGCGGAAAGCGCGGGCTTTCTCTTGCGTTGAAGACTGGAGGGGACGGGGCCGGGGCGGGAAAGCAAGGGTTGTTTCCCGCGCTTGGGATGGAAGAGGGAGGTGGTGAGCCTGCGGATGGGGAATGAAAGAGGAGGGTGTGCCACACAATGGGAGGTGTCGAAGGAGAGGCGGGAGTGGCCGGGGTCAGCAGAAGTCAGCTGACTTGCGCAAGTGCAATGGGGGGAGTAAAGCAGCTAGGATGGGTCCTAGCCGGCGGGAATTGAGTTGCTGCTGCTATGGTCAACAGGGAGCTGGAGCGAATGGGGGGAGGGGTCGAGACGGGGGTATGCCGCCGTGGGGAATGGGCGGGCGTGGGGTGCGGGCGCGTGGCTGGCCGAGGAGGGGTTATGGCTAGTCGGCGGGGGAGGGGGGGCAGGTAGCCCCTGATCCGGCTGATAACCTGGAATGTAAGGGGACTGAACGGGCCGGTCAAGCGGGCCCATGTGTTCGCGCACCTGAAGGGGCTGAAGGCGGATGTGGTTATGCTCCAGGAGACACACCTGAAGGTGGCAGACCAGGTAAGATTGAGAAAAGGGTGAGTAGGTCAGGTTTTTCATTCGGGGCTGGATGCCAAAAATCGAGGGGTGGCGATCTTGGCGGGAAAGAAGGTGTAATTCGAGGCTTTGAGTATTGTGGCAGACAATGGCGGTAGGTACGTAATGGTAAGTGGTAAGTTGCAGGGAGAGAGGGTGGTACTGGTCAATGTGTATGCCCCGAACTGGGACGATGCGGGTTTTATGCGGCGCTTGTTGGGTCGGATCCCTGACTTGGAAGTGGGGGGCCTGATAATGGGGGGGTGGGGAGACTTTAACACGGTGCTGGATCCGGCACTGGATCGCTCCAGGTCTAGGAAGAAGGGTAAGAAGCCGGCGGCGGCCTAGGTGCTGAGGGGGTTTATGGACCAGATGGGAGGGGTGGACCCTTGGGGATTTGCAAGGCCGGGAGCTAGGGAATTTTAATTCTTCTCACATGTCCATAAGGCTTATTCCCGGATAAACTTTTTTATTTTAAGCAGGACGCTGATAGCGAGAGTAGAGGATACCGAGTACTCGGCGATAGCCATTTCGGATCACGCCCCGCATTGGGTGAACTTAGAGCTGGGGGAGGAGAGGGACCAGCGCCCGTTGTGGCGTTTGGAGGTGGGGCTGTTGGCGGACGAGGCGGTGAGTGAGCGGGTCCGAGGAAGCATGGAGAGGTACCTGGAGGCCAACGATAACGGGGAGGTCCGAGTGGGGATGGTATGGGAGGCACTTAAGGCGGTGGAGACGGGAAGAGTCCATTAGGGCCCACAAGGAGAGGAGGGAGCAGAGAGAGGGAGAGGCTGGTCGGGTAGATGGTAAGGGTAGACAGGAAGTATGCGGAGGTGCCTGGGGAAGGACTGTTGAGGAAGAGGCGCAGCCGCCAGGCCGAATTCGACCTCGTGATCACCAGGAAGGTGGAGGTGCAGTGGAGGAACGCCCAGGGGGCGATTTACAAGTATGGGGAAATGGCAAGTCGGATGCTGGCGCATCAGCTTCGGAAGCAGGACGCAGCTAGGGAGATCGGGGGAAGTTAAGGACAGGGGAGGGAGTGTGGTGCGGAGTGGGGTTGGCATCAATGGGGTCTTCAGGGACTTTTATGAGGAACTGCATCGGTCTGAGCCCCCACTGGAGGAGGGAGGGATGGGCCGCTTTCTGGACCAATTGAGGTTTCCGAAGGTGGAGGAGGGACTGGTGGCGGGATTGGGGGCCCCGATTGGGCTGGAGGAGCTGACCAAAGGGATAGGGAGCATGCAGGTGGGGAAGGCACCGGGGCCGGACGGTTTCCCAGTCGAATTCTATAAAAAATATAGGGACCTGTTGGGCCCGTTGCTAGTTAGGACCTTCAATGAGGCAAGGGAGGGGGGGGCTTTTCCCCCGACGATGTCCCGGGTACTGATCTCCTTGATCCTGAAGCGGGACAAGGATCCTCTGCAGTGTGGGTCTTACAGGCGGATTTTGTTGTTAAATGTAGATGCCAAGGTGCTGGTGAAGGTCTTAGCCACGAGGATTGAGGATTGTGTGCCGCAGGTCATCCATGAAGACCAGACGGGGTACGTGAAGGGGAGGCAGTTGAACGCGAATGTGTGGAGGCTTCTGAACGTTATCATGATGCCGGCGAGGGAGGGGGAGGCGGAGATAGAGGTGGCGATGGACACTGAGAAAGCCTTCGATAGGGTAGAGTGGGGGTACCTGTGGGAGGTGCTGAAGAGGTTTGGGTTTAGGGAGGGGTTTATCAGGTGGGTTAGGCTGTTGTATGAGGTCCCGATGGCAAGTGTGGCCACAAACAGGAGGAGGTCTGAGTACTTTCGGTTGCACCGAGGGACGAGGCAGGGGTGTCCCCTGTCCCCCCCCCCTGCACTTCGCACTGGCGATTGAACCCCTGGCTATGGCACTGAGGGAGTCGAGGAACTGGAGGGGGTTGGTGCGGGGTGGGGAGGAGCATAGGGTGTCGCTCTATGCGGACGACTTGCTGTTACATGTGGCCGACCCGGTGGGGGGAATGCCGGAGGTAATGAGGATCCTCAGGGAATTCGGGGATTTCTCGGAGTACAAGCTCAACATGGGGAAGAGCGAGCTGTTCGTGGTTCACCCAGGGGACCAGGAGAGGGGGATTGGCGAGTTCCCACTAAAAAGGGCAGAGAGGAGCTTCAGGTATTTGGGGGTCCAGGTGGCCAGGAGCTGGGGGGCCCTGCATAGGCTTAATTTCACAAGGTTGGTAGAGCAAATGGAGGAGGAGTTCAAGAGGTGGGACGCGTTGCTGCTGTCCTTGGCGGGTAGGGTGCAGTCAGTCAAAACGACGGTGCTCCCAAGGTTTTTGTTCCTGTTCCAGTGCCTCCCCGTGTTTATCCCGAAGGCCTTTTTTAGGCAGATCAACAGGAGTATAATGGGGTTTGTGTGGGCGCGAGGGACTCAGAGGGTGAGAAGGGTGTTCCTGGAGTGGAGTAGAGATGGGGGGGTGCTGGCGCTGCTCAACCTCTGTGGGTAATACTGGGCCGCCAATGCGACGATGGTGCGCAAGTGGGTGATGGAGGGGAGGGGGCCGCATGGAAGAGGCTGGAGACGGCGTCTTGTGTGGGTACGAGTCTGGGGGCGCTGGCAACGGCGCCGCTGCCGTTCCCTCCAAGGAGGTATACCACGAGCCCAGTGGTGGCGGTTGCCCTCAAAATCTGGGGGCAGTGGAGGCGGCACAGGACGGAAGTTGGGGCCTCGGTGTGGACCCCAATATGGGGGAACCACCGGTTCGTCGCAGGGAGACCAGATGGAGGGTTTTCGGGGTGGCACAGGGCAGGGATACAAAGATTGGGAGACCTGTTTGCGGACGGGAAGTTCGCGAGCCTGGGTGAGCTGGAGGAGAAGTACGGGCTCCCCCCGGGGAACACCTTCAGGTACTTACAGGTAATGGGGTTTGCCAGGCGGCAGGTGGTGGAGTTCCCGCGGCTGCTGCTACGCACAGTGCAGGACAGGGTGCTCTCGGGGGGGGGGGGGGGGGGGGTTTGAGTGGGGAAGATCTCGGAAACTTACAAGGTGGTGCAGGAGGAGGAGGAGGAGGCCTTGGTAGTGGAGGTGAAAGGTAAGTGGGAGGAGTTGGGAGAGGAGATCGAGGAAGGGATGTGGGCAGATGCCCTAGGGTGGGTGAACTCTTCCTCATCGTGCGCGAGGCTCAGCCTCATACAGTTTAAGGTGCTGCACAGGGCACACATGACCGGGACAAGGATGAGCTGGTTCTTTGGGGGCGAGGACATGTGTGTTAGGTGCTTGGGGAGCCCAGCGAATCACACCCATATGTTCTGGCCATGCCCAGCGCTGGAGGAATTTTGGAGTGGTGTAGCGAGGACGGTGTCGAAGGTGGTAGGTTCCAGGGTCAGGCCGGGCTGGGGGCTCGCAATATTTGGGGTGGCAGAGGAGCCGGGAGTGCAGGAGGCGAAAGAGCCCGGTATTCTGGCCTTTGCGTCAATGGTAGCCCAGCGGAGGATTCTTCTTCAGTGGAAGGATGCGAGGCCCCCCAAGCGTGGAATCCTAGATCAACGATATGGCAGGGCTTATTAAGTTGGAGAGGGTGAAATTTGCCTTGAGAGGGTTGGTACAAGGGTTCTCTAGGCAGTGGCAACCGTTCTTAGACTTCCTGGCAGAACGGTAGACATTGGTCAATGGCAGCAGCAACTCGGGGGGGGGGGGGGTAGTTTACTTTATTTTTGATTTTGTTATTTACACTGGGGAGGTCTGAGGGGGTGTATATATTTGACGTGTTAAGTCGGGGTGTTAATGTTAATTTATTATTTATGTACAGGGGGGAGGGGGGTATGGAGGGTTGCTTTTTTTTTTGGACTGTGGTTTGTACTCAACCCTGTTGGGTTCCTTTTTCATTTTGTTATTGATATTTTATGAAAATCTTAATAAAAATTTTTTTTTTTTTTTAAAAGGATAAAATGCTTCACTTGTGAGATGTGGGAGGTCCGTGAAGCTGCCAGCATTCCAGACAACTACATCTGAAGGAAGTGCACCCAATAACAGCTCCTCACAGACCTCATGGAGTGGTTGGAGCAGCAGTTGATGCACTTGGGGCATGCAGGTGGCGGAAAGCATCATAGACGGGAGTTTTAGAGACATAGTTACATCCAAGGTGCGGGAAGATAGATGGGTGACCACTGGAAGGGACAGGCAGTCAGTACAGGAATCTCCTGAGGTTGTCCCCCTCTCAAACAGGTTTGTCGTTTTGGACACTGTTGGGGGTTGGGGGGGGAGGGGGGCGCTATCAGGGGAAAACAGCAGCAACAGCCAGAGCAGTGACACCACGGCTGGTTCTGTTGTTAAGCATGGAGGGACAAAGCGCAGCACAGCAATAGTTATAGAGGACTCTATAATAAGGAGCAGAGATAGACACTTCTGTGGATGTGAAAGAGACTCCAGAATGGTGTGTTGCCTCCCTGGTGCCAGGGTCCAGGATGTCTCTGAACGGGAAGGGGGCATTCTGAAGGGGGAGGGTGAACAGTCAGAAGTTGTGGTACATATTGGTTCTAACGACATAGGCAGCAAGAGTGACGAGGTCCTGCAGCAGGAGTTCAGGGAGTTAGGTAGGATGTTAAAAAACATGACCTCTAGGGTTGCAATCTCAGGATGACTCCCTATGCCATGTGCCAGAGAGTCTAGAAGTAGGAAAATAGTACAGCTAAATGAAATGAATGAATGAAATGAAAATCGCTTATTGTCACAAGTAGGCTTCAATGAAGTTACTGTGAAAGCCCCTAGTCGCCACATTCCGGCACCTGTTCGGGGAGGCTGGTACGGGAATACGTGGCTAAATAGCTGGTGTAGGAGGGGGATTTCAGATATCTGGACCATTGAGATCTCTTCCGGAGCAGCGGTACCTGTACAAGGAGGACGGATTGCATCTAAACTGGAGGGGCATAAATATACTGGCCGTGACGTTTGCTATTGTCACATGGGTGGGTTTAAACGAGTATGGCGGGGGGTGGGAACCGTAATGTAATGACTTACACCAGACCTTTGATATAGACCAATTGGAATACGAGTTCCTGGATTAGTGGGTCATACAGGGAACCTCTCCTTTGTATATAACAGGGAGTGTCAGATCCTCTGTACTCCCAGTGCAGACAGCAAGCTAAATGCACATGGTCGTACTGCTGTTGGTTTCATTAATAAAAGGGATTCTGGTGAAGGGACTTCTGCCTCCGTGGATTTCTTACACAGAACAATAGGTCAGAAAGTAAAATAACTGAGGGGGAACTGGAGAATAGGGCCAGTAAAACTCAGAAAAAGAGATGTTGCTGAACACAGTGGGACTGGTGGTCTGAAATGTATTTGTTTCAATACGACAAGTATAACAGGTAAGGCAAATTAACTTAGAGCTTGGATCAGTACTTGCAACGATGATGTTGTTGCCATTATAGAGACTTGGTTGAGGGAGGGACAGGATTGGCAAATAAATGTTCCAGGATTTAGATGTTTCAGGCGGGATAGAGGGGGATATAAAAGGGGTGGGGGAGTTGCACTACTGGTTAAGGAGAATATCACAGTTGTGAGAATATCACTGTGGGAGGACACCTCAGAGGGCTTGTGCAATAAGGCAATATGGGTAGAGCTCAGGAATAGAATGGCACAGTCACAATGTTGGGGGTTTACTACAGGCCTCCAACAGCCAGCGGGAGATAGAGGAACAGATATGTTGGCAGATTTTGAAAAGGTGTAAAAGCAACAGGATTGTTGTGGTGGGTGATTTTAACTTACCCTATATTGACAGGGACTCATTTACTGCTAGGGGCTTGGATGGGGCAGAGTTTGTAAGGACCATCCAGGAGGGCTTCTTGAAACAATATGTAAATAGTCCAACTAAGGAAGGTGCCGTACTGGGTCTGGTACTGGGGAATGAGCCCTGCCAGGTGGTTGAAGTTTCAGTAGGGGAGCAGTTCAGGAACAGTGACCATAATTCAGTAAGTTTCAAATGGAGGGGTGGCACACTGATTAGCAGTGCTGCCTCACAGCGCCAGGGACCCGGGTTCAATTACAGTTTTTAGGCGATTGCCTGTGTGGAGTTTGTATATTTTCCTTGTGTCTGCATAGGTTTCCTCCGGGTGCTCCAGTTTCCTCCCACATGCCAAAGATGTACAGGTTCGGTGGATTGGACATGATCAATTGCCCCTTCGGTTCGGTTAAGCGATTGTTGGGAAAGCGTGGAGTGTTGCTTTGGAAGGTTAGTGCAGATTTGATGGGCTGAATGGCCTCTTTATGCACTGTAGGGATTCTGAGTTTAATCCGGCCAAATGTGAGGTAATGCATTTTGGGAGGTCTAATACAGGTGGGAACTAAACAGTAAATGGCAGAACCCTTAAAGAGTATTGGCAGGCAGAGGGATCGGAGTATACAGGTCACTGAAAGTGGCAATATGGATGGAGAAGGTAGTCAAGAAGGCATGCGGGCCTTCATTGGACAGGACATTGAGTATAAAAATTGGCAAATCATGCTGCAGCTGTATAGAACCTTAGTTGGGCCACATTTGGAATATTGCGTACAATTCTGGTTGCCACACTACCAGAAGGATGTGGAGGCTTTGGAGAGGGTACAGAAAAGATTTACGAGGATGTTGCCTGGTATCGATGGTCCAGAAACATATATATAGACAAATTCAAAGATGCCAAACAATGCTTGGAATGCAACCATTAGCAGGTGATTAAATCTTTACAGATCCAGAGATGGGGTAACCCCAGGTTAAAGAGGTGTGAATTGTGTCAAGCCAGGACAGTTGGTAGGATTTTGCAGGCCAGATGGTGGGGGATGAATGTAATGCGACATGAATCCCAGGTCCCGGTTGAGGCCGCACTCGTGTGCGGAACTTGGCTATAAGTTTCTGCTCGGCGATTCTGCGTTGTCGCGGGTCCTGAAGGCCGCCTTGGAGAACGCTTACCCGGAGATCAGAGGCTGAATGCATTCTGGAGGTATGGGAGAGTTCTGCCGCTTTATGTAATCTCGGGCCTGCTACTAAATTCTGAAAGGCTTCGGGATAATTAGAGGAACGTCGGACTTTGGAGCAGGAGTAGGCCATTCGAGCCAGGTGTGCCATCCGATGAGATCATGGCTGGTCTGGCTGTGGTCTGCACTCCACTTTCTTGTCTGCCTCTCCAAAACCTTTGTCTCCCATGTCCATCAAAAATGTATCAAACTACCAGCTTCCTCTGATTGACAACCCCCCACAGGCAGGTCAATTTCCCTCTAATATCTCCTGAGAGAGTTTTTCCCTCTGCTGGGAGATTGACATGCCGCCTCTTCCACGATTATGCCAGATGGGCTGCATTAAATCCAACCTGTTGTGTCAGCCTTTGCCGAGAGTGATCACCACAATGACTTAATATCACACTGAGCAATGTACTGTGACCACAAAACTGACCATGCAAATAAGTCCAATACCAATAGAAGAAGCTTCCTTTCAAAACATAGCTTCTAATTCTAAAACCTGTTCACTGGAACATCAAAAAAATAACTGGAATAACCTTACCAAAATATTTGGAAATTTAATCCTCAATCGTGGTAACACTGTGACAATCTCATCAAAGTCTATGAACATGAAAGAGATAGTTGTGATAGACCCAGCTGTCTGAACACCCCAGTTGCGATCCAGAGATTCCAGTGCACCAAACCCATACAAGTGCAGTGTGTCCCCTTCCAGCTCGGCCAAGTGAGAGTCTGCAATGGACAGTCCTTGCACTGCGCAGGTCAGTATCCCATCTGGAGACCTGCAAAGACACATGCAACTTTAATCTTATTGTTATTTTTATTGTCATTATTATTTTTTTCTCCGCGCTTCAACCCAGGCTAATGTTACACCTGCACCATGAACTTTTATCTTTTGTAATAACCTTTGATGTGGCAACTTATCAAATGCTTTCTGGAAATGCACGTACAGCATATTGACGAGCTCCTCTCTATCCACAGCACATGTTACTCCTTCAAAGAACTCTAGTAAATTGGTTGAACATGATTTCCCTTTCATAAAACCATGTTGATTCTTCCTAATTACCTTCAGCTTGTCTAAGTGTCCAGCTATAACCTATTTAGTGATTGATTCTATCTATGGAATATTAAGAAGTTCCACATATTTTTAATATGTTAAAACAAACATATTGCTGTGTGTGAATACTGTGATTGGCACCTGACCTTTGCTGAAATCACTGCTGGAGCGCACCAAAATATCCATTTAATATGGCATGTCATCAGGAGAGGGGGAAAACCATGTCACAAAGATTCCTTGAGCTTAGTAGGCAACTTTGTTTGAGATCTGCAGTCAGCACCCTGGCTTTAGACACCAATAACAAAGTCCAGAGAGAAATGTCACATTGGCCCGTAACTTCCTCAGAGTGGCAATCTCCAACAGACCGCCACTCTGGAGAGACTTAACCTTGTTCAAATTCCAAAGCCCCTATCTCACCCAACCTTTCTCACTCAGGCTGGATGATACAGCAAGGACACTGCGACCGCAAGGAGCAACTACGACCCGGGGGAAAAAAGGAACAGTTGCTGTAAAGGGACAATGTAAAGGGTGAAGGTAAGTGGTTCAGAGAATCGGGGGAGACCGGGAGGGAGAGGGGGGTTGTGGAAGCTGGAAGTGGGGGTGGGGAGGGTTAGGTCAGGTTGGACCGTTGGGAGGTGGTGGTGTGGGGAATCCACTGGGTGGTCACGTGTGGGTGTTGGTGTGTGTGTGGGGGGTGTCCCATGCAAGGCTCGGTCTGGGTATTTAGATAGTTACTCTGGAGTCAGAACTGCTTTTTATCCTCTAACTCTTGCAGAGTAACTATCAGGGTAAAACTGGGAGAACCATCCAAAGTTAACAATTTAAATCACTTGTCAGTTGGTTCCCAGCCCATTGAAATTGTCCAGGAGAAGTTAGCACATCTGGACAATTGCTGGGCAAATCCTTACGTGGGAACTTCCCAGCAGGATTCCCGAGTGCATCATTGAGTTACTCCTTTAATGCGATGCTGGGGAACCAGGAAGTTAAGGGCCATTGTGCTCATTTGAGAATGAGTTGATCCAAGCTTTTGAAGGTGAAAATGTTCAATAGAAAGACATAAAGGAGCAGAGAAAATAACTCGCATTGACAGCTGAAAACTGAAATGAAGTCAAAATTTAAGCAAATAGGAAACATACAACAAAATGTTTATTTCTAGTGTGAGAATGAATTAAATTATCGTTATAGGAGTTGACAGGAGAAACTCTGACAGTGAATATATTGATCTTGAGGTAGTTGGACAATTTTTGGTTTTGGAAGCTGGTCGAGAGTATGCATAATGTACATTTCAAGTTTTAAATTGGGTGTTGCTCTGTTTTACTTTTGGAGTGAATCAAACTGAATATCTGCACCACACAGAATAATTTTCAGTCACCATGAACAATGCCAAGACAGATTTTAAAAAATACATGGATGGGACTCTTTAACCTTTACAGAGCATTATTTAACCACAAAACAGTAATGGTCACTTCCACGAAAATCAAAAATTAGATATAACCTCACGCCACCGGCCTTTTCAGATTTGACGAAGTCTTGTTTGTTGTTCTCTGCTGCTTTCTTTTCAATTTTGTTATTAGGACTTAATTGGTTAAAAAGAGATGTCAAAATATAGTCCAGCATTTAGCCACCTAAAATGGCTGATTCCCTATTAATTTGGCCAAAACCCGATTTAAAATGGCTAACCGAAAAGGCTGATGGGAAAAGCAGCCAACAGGACACAAACGGACAGCTGCAGACAGAATAGCGTATTCGGCTCTGGGGAAGTCGGCCCAGATCGATACTCAAGACTATTAGCAGCACATCAACCCAGACATCTGCAGTTTAATCGGCTATCCCCGGGAACAATTGCAACATATTAGCAATTGAATGCCGGGCCAGACCTGTCGGCGCCTGCAGTGGCCGAAACAAAGACAGGTGAATGACCACCCCCCGATCGAGGAATCGCCCCGTTATTGGACATATCGAACCCAGTGATTGGGAACAAGTCCAATCACTTGGGACTCAGGGTCAAGGGCTGCCCCGAGAGGCAGGAAGCCCCCGGGCCCTATAAAGTGAGGGGCCAAGTTCAGATCTCTCTCTCTCTCCCTTCTTCACCTGCTCGAGACCTTCGCAAGAACATCGACCAGAAACAGTAAGTCTGACTCCAGCGATCGCTACCCGATAAAGACTCCTAGCCATCGACCCGTATCAGCCTTTTTGAATCCCGCGGGCCAGATCCGATTCGATAAGCCATTTGTTTCCCTGACCTGGTGGGCTCTTCCTAAAGTTAAGTATTGGCCAGTAGTGATAGGTTTCTATATAGATAGTAGGATTATTGTGTAAGCATTAATTGTTGTATATAATAAGTGACCGTTGATTTCAATCTTACTAAGCGGTATGCTGACTTATTAATCATAACTCGAGCTTGAACCACGTGGCGGTATCAGAAAGATACCTGGCGACTCGTGAGCAAAGGTGACATAATCAGAGCTAATAAACTAAGGCTAAAAAGAGCAACAAGCACACTTTCAACATTAACAGCTTCATATAAAAGTAAGACAGCGATGAAAATTTGTTCTGTATGGAGGAATAGTCCAATCCCTACAGACTACTAATAGCTACTTAATGTACCCGCTACATAAGAACACAAGAAATAGGAGCAGGGGTAGGCCATGAGGGCCCTCAAACCTGCTTGGCCATTCAATGTGATCATGGTTGATCGCCTGCCTCAACTCCAGATATCAGCCAACAATCTCACCCACATATTCAGGACCACCCTAAGCTGGGTTCTGTTGCACCATAATTGCACAAACATTCAGGACTATTTATCAGGCTTACAATCAATTCAGGTTGCTTATTTTCTATGGCACCAACCAAACATACCTCTGAATCCTGTTTTTAAAATCATTCATTGGGTGGATGAACATCACTGGCAAAACCAGTTATTTAAGGCACTTAAGCGTTGATGGCATTGCTGTGGGTCTGGAGTCACACATCGGTCAGTCCAGGTAAGGATTGCATATTTCCTTCCCTAAAGGACATTAATGAATCAGATGTTTTGGGCAGCACGGTGGCACAGTGGTTAGCCCTGCTGCCTCACGGCGCCGAGATCCCAGGTTCGATCCTGGCTCTGGGTCACTGCCTGTGTGGAGTTTGCACATTCTCTCCGTGTTTGCGTGGGTTTCGCCTCCACAACTCAAAGATGTGCAGGGTAGGTGGATTGGCCACGCTAAATTGCCCCTGAATTGGAAAAAATGAATTGGGCACTCTAAAATAAAATAAAAAGATAGATTTTTGCTGGCTAAGGGAATCAAGAGATATGAAATGAAGACAGATAATTGGAGTTGAGATACAGATCTACCATGATTTAACTGATTGTGCAAGCAGCTCAAAGGGCTGAATGGCCTCTTCCTATTCCTTTGTTTGTATGTAACAGATCCACAGAAGGTAGAATGATCTCACTCCACAGTATAAAGTGAGAATGATCTCACTCCACAGTATAAATATTTCCCACTTTCTCTGTCTGTTAGCTTTGACAACGAGTCATCGGACTCGAAACGTTCGCTCTTTTCTCTCCCTACAGATGCTGCCAGTCTTGCTGAGATTTTCCAGCATTTTCTCTTTCGTTTCAGATTCCAGCATCCGCAGTAATTTGCTTTAATTAAGACTGTCATGTTTTTTGCTGGTTTAACTATGATTATGTAACTCCAGAAAATTATAAGAGTTTCTATGTTTGAACAGAATGCTGTATGATATCAAAACGGAGGTAAAAAGAATAATGGAACTGGAAAAATGAATCATTATCCAGGAAAAAATTACTATCAAAAAAGAACTGAATAATTCCACATTCAAATTAAAAAAGAAATTGGAACTCCTACAATCTACAAAGCTTGGAATCTCCTTACCATTGCTCCTTGATTTACTCACAATCTCTCCCACCCACCATTTCTCCAGCTCACTGGTGCCCTGCACTATAGGTACTTCCCTACCAAAGTTTCTCAATGAAAAGTACCTTGACTCATTTGGCCATAGTCCATGTTCATGTTCATTGATGTGACATGGCTTCTGAATACTGATGTTACTGGCTGTGCCTATCGGTTTCATTTGTTCTTGCTGTGCCTCCTTGATGGCAGCAACTGTCTGCTGGATCTCCCATTGTCTGGAAGCATTGCTGATAGCCAAACGACGTTTCTCCTGGAAAAATAAATATATTTAGCAAAACACACTGTTCAGGAAACAAGGTGACATGAATGAAGAACATTGTAAAGAAAAATCAAACCCATTCTCTTCTGTGGAAGAACTGTATCGCACAGAAGGCATCTATTTAAAGTTTAACTGGTGTGTGTCATCTCAGACAGTCTTAGCTCTATTTAAGTCAAGAACTTCAAAGCGCACTCACAGTGAGCTTTGCGCACGAGCAGTGGGAGGCCACAGGCAGAGTGAGCTTTAAGGTTAAACTTGGGAATTTGAAACAGAGGTGGGAAGAGGTGTTCTTTGCTTTTTCTCATTGCTTTGTAACTTTCAAATCATCAGAGAGGGGTCTTGCCCTACTGCAGCTGAGGATACAAGGGAGAGAGCTGATTGGAGACAGATGGGTGACCGCTAGAAAGGGCAGGCAATCAGTTCAGGAATCCCCCGTGTCTGTCCTCCTCCCTAAAAGGTATACCATTTGGATACTGGGGGGGGGGGGGGATAGAACATAGAACATTACAGCGCAGTCCAGGCCCTTTGGCCCTCGATGTTGCGCCGACCTGTGAAACCACTCTAAAGCCCATCTACACTATTCCCTTATCGTCCATATGTCTATCCAATGACCATTTGAATGCCTTAGTGTTGGCAAGTCCACTACTGTTGCAGGCAGGGCATTCCACGACCTTTCTCCTCTGAGTAAAGAACCTACCTCTGACATCTGTCCTATATCTAGCTCCCCTCAATTTAAAGCTATGTCCCTTCGTGCTAGACATCACCATCCGAGGAAAAAGGCTCTCATTGTCCACCCTATCTAATCCTCTGATCATCTTGTATGCCTCAATTAAGTCACCTCTTAACCTTCTTCCCTCTAACAAAAACAGCCTCAAGTCCCTCAGCCTTCCCTCATAAGATCTTCCCTCCATACCAGGCAACATCCTGGTAAATCTCCTCTGCACCCTTTCCAATGCTTCCACATGCATTCTATGCTCGGTTCGAGCAGGTAACCAACAATCCGCTGGCGAGTGCCCCAGCAGCCCATAATTCACCCATACCCACCATCACAGCTTCCGAAGTCAGATTGGCCTTCCTGAAAGTGAACCCTCGGAAGGCGACGGGCCCAGACGGGATCCCTGGTCGTGCACTCAGAGCCTGCGCAGACCAGCTGGCAGAGGTATTCACGGACATCTTTAACCTGTCCCTCCTCCACTCCGAGGTCCCCACCTGCTTCAAGAAGACCACCATCATACCGGTACCAAAGAAGAACCAGGCAACGTGCCTCAATGACTACCGACCAGTGGCCCTGACTTCAGTCGTAATGAAGTGCTTCGAGAGGTTGGTCATGAAGCGCATCACCTCCATACTCCCAGAACGCCTTGATTCACTGCAATTCGCATACCGCTGCAAACGGTCAACATCAGACACCATTTCCCTGGCCCTACACTCATCCCTAGAGCATCTCGAAAACAAGGACTCCTACATTAGACTCCTATTTATTGACTACAGTTCCGCCTTCACCACCATAATCCCAGCAAAGCTCATATCAAAGCTCCAAAACCTAGGACTTGGCTCCCCACTCTACAACTGGATCCTCGATTTTCTGACCAACAGACCACAATCAGTAAGAATGAACAGCAACACCTCCTCCACAATCGTCCTCAATACCGGGGCCCTGCAAGGCTGCGTACTTAGCCGCCTGCTCTACTCCCTGTACACACACGACTGCGTGGCAAAATTTGGTTCCAACTCCATCTACAAGTATGCTGACGATAAGACCATAGTGGGCCAGATCTCGAATAACGCCGAGTCAGAATACAGGAGGGAGATAGAGAACCTAGTGGAGTGGTGTAGCGACAACAATCTCTCCCTCAATGCCAGCAAAACTAAAGAGCTGGTAATTGACTTCAGGAAGCAAAGTACTGTACACATCCCTGTCAGCATCAACGGGGCCGAGGTGGAGATAGTTAGCAGTTTCAAATTCCTAGGGGTGCACATCTCCAAAAATCTGTCCTGGTCCACCCACGTCGACGCTACCACCAAGAAAGCACAACAGCGCCTAAACTTCCTCAGGAAACTAAGGAAATTCGGCATGTCCACATTGACTCTTACCAACTTTTACAGATGCACCATAGAAAGCATCCTATCAGGCTGCATCACAGCCTGGTATGGCAACTGCTCAGCCCAGGACGGCAAGAAACTTCAGAGAGTCGTGAACACCGCCCAGTCCATCACACGAACCTGCCTCCCATCCATTGACTCCATCTACACCTCCCGCTGCCTGGGGAAAGCGGGCAGTATAATCAAAGGTCCCTCCCACCCGGCTTACTCACTCTTCCAACTTCTTCCATCGGGCAGGAGATACAGAAGTCTGAGAACACGCATGAACAGAATCAAAAACAGCTTCTTCCCCACTGTCACCAGACTCCTAAATGACCCTCTTATGGACTGATTTCATGAACACTACACCCTGTATGCTTCAGCCGATGCCAGTGCTTTTGTAGTTACATTGTATATGTTGTGTTGCCCTATTATGTATTTTCTTTTATTCCCTTTTCTTCTCATGTACTTAATGATCTGTTGAGCTGCTCGCAGAAAAATACTTTTCACTGTACCTCGGTACATGTGACAATAAACAAATCCAATCCAATCCAATCCAATCCTTCCTATAATGCGGCGACCAGAATTGCACGCAATACTCCAAATGTGGCCGCACCAGAGTTTTGTACAGCTACATCACCACCTCATGGCTCCGAAACTCAATCCCTCTACCAATAAAAGCTAACACACCGTACGCCTTCTTAACAACCCTCTCAACCTGAGTGGCAACTTTCAGGGATCTATGTACATGGACACCGAGATCTCTCTGCTCATCCACACTACCAAGAATCTTCGCGGGAAAACAACAGTAGCATCCAGAGCAGTGGCACTACGGCTAGCTCTGTTGTTCAGCAGGAAGATCAAGCGAGGAAGAGCAATAGTCAGGGAACTCCACAGTCAGGGGCACATATAGGTGCTTCTGTGGTCGTGATTGTTTATTTTATGTTTGCCCTATGTATTTTCTTGTATGGAATGATCTGTCTGAGCTGTACGCAGAACAATACTTTTCACTGTACCTTGGTACACGTGACAATAAACACAATCCAAATCTTCAGGCAAGGCAGAGGAAAGGGTAGAAGAGGAGGAGGCATTGCATTGTTAGCTAAGGAAGCAATTACTGCAGTAAAGATCGATAACATCTTGAAGGGGACATCAAATTAAGCTTTGTGGGTAGAGCTTAGGAATAAAAAAGGGACACTACCTTGCTAGTTGTTTATTATAGACCCCCGAGATACTCGGCAGGAAATTGAGAAGCAAATATGTGCGCAATTCGTGGAGGTGTGTAAAAATAATAAGAGGGTAATTATAATGGGTGATTTCAACTTTCCCCAAATGAATTGGGATAGCCATCATGTTAAGGGCTTAAGATGGAGTAGAGTTCTTAAGATGTATACAGGAGAACGTTTTAGCTCAGTATGTGGAGGATCCAACAAGGGATGGTGCAGTGCTGGACCTAATTCTGGGGAATGAAGCCTGAGTATGGTGGGGGACTATTTTGGTTAGAGCGACCACAACAAGATTCAAGTAAAATTTGTTATGGGCAAAGAAATAGACAAGATGCAAAAAAAGATTATGGATTGGGGAAGAGTAGATTTTAATAAAATAAGGCACGATTGGCCAAGGTAGACTGGAAAGAGAGATACTTGTGGGGAAGCCTACAGAAAAGCAATGGGGGTGTTCATGATGAAATGGGGAGGGTACAGGTCCAATATGTGCCCTCTAGGATAACAGGAAGGTGTGACAAGCCGAGAGAACCATGGATCACCAATGACATTCGGGATACGGTGAGAAGGAATTTAGAGAGAAGGGGAGCAAGTCTGCAGATGCATTAGTGGAATACAGAAAGTGTAGAATGGAGCTTAAGAAACCAATTAGAAGAGCAAAGAGGAGATATGAGAACGCTCTGGCTGGTAAAAGGAGGGAAAATCCAAAATATTCTTAAAAGTATATCAATGAAAAGGGATTATGCCCATTAAGGACCAAGAGGAAATCTGTGGGTGACCAGAGGTCATTGGCAGGGTGTTGAAAGAATATTTCATATCTGTCTTAACCTAATGAACATAGCCATGGATGAACATAGAACATACAGTGCAGAAGGAGGCCATTCGGCCCATTAAGACTGCACCGACCCACTTAAGCACTCACTTCCACCCTATCCCCGTAACCCAATAACCCCTCCTAACCTTTTTGGTCACTAAGGGCATTTTATCATCGCCAATCCACCTAATCTGCAAGTCTTTGGACTGTGGGAGGAAACTGGAGCACCCGGAGGAAACCCACACAGACACTGGGAGAACGTGCAGACTCCGCACAGACAGTGACCCAGTGGGGAATCAAACCTGGGACCCTGGAGCTGTGAAGCCACAGTGCTATCCACTTGCGCTACCATGCTGCCCAATAATAGGAGGAGGTAGTGTTGGACTCGGGAGAGATTGTGAGGTTCTTGAGCAAATTGTCATAGGGACTGACAAGGTATTGGCGGGCTTAAAAGTGGAAAATTCTCCAGGCTGCTCTGGGAGGCGAGGGAGGAGATTGCCGGGGCTCTGACCCAAATGTTTAATTCCTCAATGGCCCCGGGGGAGCTGCCAGAGGACTGGAGAACAGCTAATGTGGTCCCACTATTTAACAAAGGTTGCAGAGACAAGCCAAGGAACTTTCTGTACCAGTGAGTCACATGTCAGTGGTTGGGAAACTACTGGAGAAGATTCTGAAGAATAGAATCTATCTCCACTTGGCGAGGCAAGGTTTGATCAGGGACAGTCAGAATGGCTTTGTCAAAATGAGGTCATGCCCAACAAATTTGATTGACATTTTTGAGCATGTAATCAAGAATATAGATGAGGGTACTGCAGTTGATATAATTTACATGGATTTCAGTAAAGCCTTTGGTTACATCTGGACTATATCGGGACTTCCGGAAGGCATTTGATAAGGTGCCGTACAGAAGGTTTATTCCCAAGGTGAGATCACATGGGATTAGGGGTAACTTATTAGCATGGAAAGAATCGGATCGTGTCTCGGATCGTGTTTTCCGGGTCCTTAGGGGGGAGGGGGAGCAGCCCCAAGTCGTGGTCCACATTGGCACTAACGACATAGGTAGGAAAGGGGACAAGGATGTCAGGGAGGCTTTCAGGGAGCTAGGATGGAAGCTCAGAACTAGAACAAACAGAGTTGTTATCTCTGGGTTGTTGCCCGTGCCACGTGATAGCGAGATGAGGAATAGGGAGAGAGAGCATTTAAACACGTGGCTACAGGGATGGTGCAGGCCGGAGGGATTCAGATTTCTGGATAACTGGGGCTCTTTCTGGGGAAGGTGGGACCTCTACAGACAGGATGGTCTACATCTGAACCTGAGGGGCACAAATATCCTGGGGGGGAGATTTGTTAGTGCTCTTTGGGGGGTTTAAACTAATGCAGCAGGGGCATGGGAACCTGGATTGTAGTTTTAGGGTAAGGGAGAATGAGAGTATAGAGGTCAGGAGCACAGATTTGACGTCGCAGGAGGGGGCCAGTGTTCAGGTAGGTGGTTTGAAGTGTGTCTACTTCAATGCCAGGAGTATACGAAACAAGGTAGGGGAACTGGCAGCATGGGTTGGTACCTGGGACTTCGATGTTGTGGCCATTTCAGAGACATGGATAGAGCAGGGACAGGAATGGATGTTGCAGGTTCTGGGGTTTAGGTGTTTTAGTAAGCTCAGAGAAGGAGGCAAAAGAGGGGGAGGTGTGGCGCTGCTAGTCAAGAGCAGTATTACGGTGGCGGAGAGGATGCTAGATGGGGACTCTTCCTCCGAGGTAGTATGGGCTGAAGTTAGAAACAGGAAAGGAGAGGTCACCCTGTTGGGAGTTTTTTATAGGCCTCCTAATAGTTCTAGGGATGTAGAGGAAAGGATGGCGAAGATGATTCTGGATAAGAGCGAAAGTAACAGGGTAGTTATTATCGGAGACTTTAACTTTCCAAATATTGACTGGAAAAGATATAGTTTGAGTACAATAGATGGGTCGTTTTTTGTACAGTGTGTGCAGGAGGGTTTCCTGAAACAATATGTTGACAGGCCAACAAGAGGCGAGGCCACGTTGGATTTGGTTTTGCGTAATGAACCAGGCCAGGTGTTGGATTTGGAGGTAGGAGAGCACTTTGGGGACAGTGACCACAATTCGGAGACGTTTACGTTAATGATGGAAAGGGATAAGTATACACCGCAGGGCAAGAGTTATAGCTGGGGGAAGGGCAATTATGATGCCATTAGACGTGACTTGGGGGGGATAAGGTGGAGAAGTAGGCTGCAAGTGTTGGGCACACTGGATAAGTGGGGCTTGTTCAAGGATCAGCTACTGCGTGTTCTTGATAAGTATGTACCGGTCAGGCAGGGAGGAAGGCGTCGAGCGAGGGAACCGTGGTTTACCAAAGAAGTGGAATCTCTTGTTAAGAGGAAGAAGGAGGCCTATGTGAAGATGAGGTGTGAAGTTTCAGTTGGGGCGATGGATAGTTACAAGGTAGCGAGGAAGGATCTAAAGAGAGAGCTAAGACGAGCAAGGAGGGGACATGAGAAGTATTTGGCAGGAAGGATCAAGGAAAACCCAAAAGCTTTCTATAGGTATGTCAGGAATAAGCGAATGACTAGGGAAAGAGTAGGACCAGTCAAGGACAGGGATGGGAAATTGTGTGTGGAGTCTGAAGAGATAGGCGAGATACTAAATGAATATTTTTCGTCAGTATTCACTCAGGAAAAAGATAATGTTGTGGAGGAGAATGCTGAGCCCCAGGCTAATAGAATAGATGGCATTGAGGTACGTAGGGAAGAGGTGTTGGCAATTCTGGACAGGCTGAAAATAGATAAGTCCCCGGGACCTGATGGGATTTATCCTAGGATTCTCTGGGAGGCCAGGGAAGAGATTGCTGGACCTTTGGCTTTGATTTTTATGTCATCATTGGCTACAGGAATAGTGCCAGAGGACTGGAGGACAGCAAATGTGGTCCCTTTGTTCAAAAAGGGAAGCAGAGACAACCCCGGCAACTATAGACCGGTGAGCCTCACGTCTGTAGTGGGTAAAGTCTTGGAGGGGATTATAAGAGACAAGATTTATAATCATCTAGATAGGAATAATATGATCAGGGATAGTCAGCATGGCTTTGTGAAGGGTAGGTCATGCCTCACAAACCTTATTGAGTTCTTTGAGAAGGTGACTGAACAGGTAGACGAGGGTAGAGCAGTTGATGTGGTGTATATGGATTTCAGCAAAGCGTTTGATAAGGTTCCCCACGGTAGGCTATTGCAGAAAATACGGAGGCTGGGGATTGAGGGTGATTTAGAGATGTGGATCAGAAATTGGCTAGCTGAAAGAAGACAGAGGGTGGTGGTTGATGGGAAATGTTCAGAATGGAGTACAGTCACAAGTGGAGTACCACAAGGATCTGTTCTGGGGCCGTTGCTGTTTGTCATTTTTATCAATGACCTAGAGGAAGGCGCAGAAGGGTGGGTGAGTAAATTTGCAGACGATACTAAAGTCGGTGGTGTTGTCGATAGTGTGGAAGGATGTAACAGGTTACAGAGGGATATAGATAAGCTGCAGAGCTGGGCTGAGAGGTGGCAAATGGAGTTTAATGTAGAGAAGTGTGAGGTGATTCACTTTGGAAGGAATAACAGGAATGCGGAATATTTGGCTAATGGTAAAGTTCTTGAAAGTGTGGATGAGCAGAGGGATCTAGGTGTCCATGTACATAGATCCCTGAAAGTTGCCACCCAGGTTGATAGGGTTGTGAAGAAGGCCTATGGAGTGTTGGCCTTTATTGGTAGAGGGATTGAGTTCCGGAGTCAGGAGGTCATGTTGCAGCTGTACAGAACTCTGGTACGGCCGCATTTGGAGTATTGCGTACAGTTCTGGTCACCGCATTATAGGAAGGACGTGGAGGCTTTGGAGCGGGTGCAGAGGAGATTTACCAGGATGTTGCCTGGTATGGAGGGAAAATCTTATGAGGAAAGGCTGATGGACTTGAGGTTGTTTTCGTTGGGAGAGAAGAAGGTTAAGAGGAGGCTTAATAGAGGCATACAAAATGATCAGGGGGTTAGATAGGGTGGACAGTGAGAGCCTTCTCCCGCGGATGGAAATGGCTGGCACGAGAGGACATAACTTTAAACTGAGGGGTAATAGATATAGGACAGAGGTCAGAGGTAGGTTCTTTACGCAAAGAGTAGTGAGGCCGTGGAATGCCCTACCTGCTACAGTAGTGAACTCGCCAACATTGAGGGCATTTAAAAGTTTATTGGATAAACATATGGATGATAATGGCATAGTGTAGGTTAGATGGCTTTTGTTTCGGTGCAACATCGTGGGCCGAAGGGCCTGTACTGCGCTGTATTGTTCTATGTTCTATGTTCTAAGACTGGCTGACCGACAGAAGACAGAGTCAGGATAAATGGGTCTTTTTCTGGATGGCAAGATGTAACTAGTGTCCCCAGCTATTTACAGTCTATATTATCGACTTTGATACAGGGATAGAAGATTCTATAGCCAGATTTGCAGATGACACAAAAATAGGTGGGACAGTAAGTTGCAATGAGGAACTAAGAACCTTACAAATGGATATAGATAGTTTGGAGAGTGGGCCAAAATGTGGCAGATGAAGTTTAACTTGGATAAGTGTGAGGTCATGCATTTTGGTCGAAAAAATGGAAAGGCAACTTATTATCTAAATGCAGTAAGAAGTGTTACAACACCAGGTTAAAGTCCAACAGGTTTGTTTCAAACACTAGCTTTCGGAGCGCTGCTCCTTCCTCAGGTGAATGATCACCTGAGGAAGGAGCAGTGCTCCGAAAGCTAGTGTTTGAAACAAACCTGTTGGACTTTAACCTGGTGTTGTAACACTTCTTACTGTGCTCACCCCAGTCCAACGCCGGTATTTCCACATCATATTATCTAAATGGGGAGAGACTTTGGGGTGCTCCGATGCAGAGGGATCTGGGGGTCTTTGTGCATGAGTCACAGAAAATATGCATGCAGGTACAGCAGATAATAAGGAAAGCAAATGGAATGTTGGCATTTATAGCAAAAGGAATTGAGTATAAAGGTAAGGAAGTGTTGGAGAAAATATACAATGCATTGGTGAGACCACACCTGGAGTATTGTGCAGTTTTGGTCCACTTATTTGAGGAAAGATGTAGTGGCATTGGAGACAGTTCAGAGGAGGTTCACTGGATTGATTCCAGAGATGAGGGGTTTGTCGTATGAGGAGAGATTGAACAGTTTAGGCTCATACTCTCGAGTTCAGAAGAATGAGGGGAGACCTAATTGAGATATACAAGATGCTACAAGGTCTGGATAAAGTAGACGTGGAGCTGATGCTTTCTCTTGTGGGGCATTCTAAAACAAGAGGTCATAATCTTAGAAAAAGAGGTAGCAAATTTAAAACTGATTTGAGGAAAAACTATTTCTCCCAAAGGGTTGTGAATCTGTGGAATTCGCTACCCCAGAGTGCAGTGGATGCTGGGACAGTGAGTAAATTTAAGGGGGAGTTAGACAGATTTTTAATCGGTAATGGTGTAGCAATCTGGGATGGCCACTTCCAGAACACAAAATGGACGCTCACAGAGAATGTAGGGAAATGTGGACAATACTAGATAACAAGCAGGCACAGAGCCTGAATGTATATTTGGGAAGCAGTTACCAGACGGAATCGAAATTCTGGGTCGATTAACATATTGATGGCCCATCTCCGAGGAACAAAGGACTAACACTCAGGTAGTTGATACTGTCGCAGACATCCCAACGGCAGTACCCCAATCAAAAGACACAAACAAAGCTAGGCCAACGGCCACCTAAGACACGCCCGGCCATCAGGGCACCCACCCCTTTATTGGTTAAGATCGATAACAATGATCGAGAAGCTGCCCAATTAATTGGGACCAAGTTTAAGTTCCGAAGAATAAAGAGACCTTGGCGTGTTTGTCCATAGATCTCTGAAGGCAGAAGGGCTGTTTAATAGGGTGGTGAAAAAGATATATGGGACACTTGCTTTTATCAATCGGGGCATAGATTACAAAAACAGGGAGGTCATGATGGAGTTGTATAGAATTTTGGTGAGGCCACAGCTTGAGTACTGTGTGCAATTCTGGTCGCCATATGGGGAGGATGTGATTGCACTTGAGGGGTGCAGAGAATATTCACCAGGATATTGTCTGGGATGGAACATTTAAGTTAGAAAGAGAGGTTGGTTAGGCTTGGGTTGTTTTCTCTGGACCAAATGACATAGAGGGGGTGACCTGATCAAGGTGGACAAGATTATGAGGGCCATGGGCAGGGTGGATAGGGAGCAGCTGTTCCCCTTAGTTGAAGGGTCAGTTATGAGGGACACAAGTTCAAAGTGAGGGGTGAGTGGTTTAGGGGGGATTTGAGGAAAACCTTGATACCCAGAGAATGGGGACGGTCTGGAACGCACTGCCTGGGAGGGTGGGAGAGGCGGGTCTGGAACGCACTGCCTGGGAGGGTGGGAGAGGCGGGTTGCCTCACATCCTTCAAAAAGTACCTGGATGAGCACTTGGCACGTCATAACATTCAAGACTTTGGGCCAAGTGCTGGAAAATGGGATCAGATGGGCAGGTCAGGGCCTTTCAAGTTTCAGTGCAGACTCGATGGGCTGCAGGGTGTGTTCTGCATTTTTTTTTAAAAAAAGAGTACTCAATTTTTTTTCCCAATTAAGGGGCAATTTAGCCAATCTACCTAACCTGCACATCTTTGGGTTGAGGGGGGTGGGGGGTGAAATCCATGCAGACACAGGGAGAATGTGCAAACTCACATGGATAGTGACCTGGGGCCGGGATCGAACCCGATCCTCAGCGCCGTGAGGCATCCGTGCTAACCACTGCACCACCATGCCGCCCGGCCCTATTCTACACTGTACTATACTGTGATTCTGTAACTCTAGATTGGTGAGCCAAACTTAAAATGTCTGACAAACCCTCATGCCAGAAATAATTTTCATTTTGGAAATTTGTCTAACTGATTATATGTTAGATATGAAGCACTCCGCATGAAACATGCCAGCCAACCTAATCAATTCTAACAGGAATAACATTCAGCCGTTCACCTTCAGGATTGCCTGCTTGTGGATTTCACGTTTTTTGTCGTCTTCTTTTCTGGCTATGACTGATGCCATTCGCCTCTCTTCCTCCTGAGAACAAACAATAAAAACGCATACATTATTTCTAATACAATTGGTAGCTCCTCCCAGGGGGTTTTCACAATAACTTCATTGAAGCCTACTTGTGACAATAAGCGATTATTATTATTATATAAACTGCAGCAGCTGAATGAGCTGTGTACACAGGATACAATAACTGGCGGCCAATGTATTACAATAGCAGTACGATTAAATCTGTAAGGATTGGATTGGATTTGTTTGTTGTTAGGTGTACCGGGATACAGTGAAAAGTATTTTTCTGTGTGCAGCTGAAACAGATAATTTAGTACATGAAAAGAAAATACGTAATAGGGCAACACAAGATACACAATGTAAATACATAGACACAGGCATCGGGTGAAGCGTACCAGGAGTGTAGTATTAATCAGATCAGTCCATAAGAGGGTCATTTAGGAGTCTGGTAACAGCAGGGAAGAAGCTGTTTTTGAGTCTGTTCATGTGTGTTCTCAGACTTCTGTATCTCCTGCTCGATGGTAGAGGCTGGAAGAGTGAGTAAGCCAGGTGGGAGGGGTCTTTGATTATGCTGCCCGCTTTCCCCAGGCAGCGGGAGGTGTAGACAGAGTCAATGGATGGGAGGCAGGATCGTGTGATGGACTGGGCGGTGTTCACGTCTCTCTGAAGTTTCTTGCGGTCCTGGGCCGAGCAGTTGCCATACCAGGCTGTGATGCAGCCAGATAGGATACTTTCTATGGTGCATCTGTAACAGTGAGTGTGGACATGCTAAATTTTCTGAGGATGTATAGGCGCTGTTGTGGTTTTTTGGTCGTAGCGTTGACGTGGGTGGACCAGGACAGGTTTTTGGAGATGTGTACCCCTAGGAATTTGAAGCTGTCAACCATCTCCACATCGGCCCTGTTGATGCTGACAGGGTTGTGGACAATACTTTGCTTCCTGAAGTCAATGACCAGCTCTTTGGTTTTGCTGACATTGAGGGAGACATTGTAGTTGTTACACAACTCCACTAGGTTCTCTATCTCCCTCCTGTATTCTGACTCAGCGTTGTTCGAGATCCGACCCACCATGGTCATGTAATCAGCAAACATATAGATGGAGTTGGAGCCAAATTTTGCGTGTGTGTATAAGGAGTATAGTAGGAGGCTAGGTACGCAGCCTTGCGGGGCCCCAGTATTGAGGACTATCGTGGAGAAGGTGTTGTTATTTATTCTTACCATCCTCTTCCCATTGATATACTTATAGAATACCTTGGAATTTTCCCTACTTCTATTAGCTCATGTCCCCTCTTTGCTCTCCTAATTACTGTCTTAAACTCCATCTTTCTGTACTCCACAAATGCCTCCGTTGATTTGCTCCCCTTGTACTAGCTAAAAAACTCTTTTCCTTCTCATCATATCCTGAATGTCTCTGGTCATCCATGGTTCTCTGGGCCTGTAACCTCCCCATTTCCTCTATGAACAACCCCCCCCCCCCCCGCTTTTCTTCTGTAGATTTCCCCACTTTATTTTATTAAAATCCGCTCTCCCAAACACAACTTTTTTTGCAACTTGTCCATAAGAAACTTAAATTGTACCATTCTGTGGTCGCTATCACCAAAATGCTCTGCCACCAACACAGCGCATTGCGCTGGTCAAGGAGACACAGCCTGAGTGAGTGAGACACAGACAGAGTGAGAATTTGGTAATTTGGTGCAGTGAGGTAATCCGGTGAAGAGTGGGAGAAGATGCTTTTTCCCGACTGTTTTGTTCTCTCTCTTTCTCCGGGCCTAATTTCGGGAGCCGTTCGGAGGAGGAGGAGCAGTCTCTGTGAGTATAAAAACCTAACGGTAACTTCCTGTTTTCCAGTTTTTTGTCCAAGAGTGTCGTCAGAGGGAAGCTGTGATCTGATTGGTTGATAGCAAATCTGCCCCAAATTTTTTTTTAAAAACACAGCTAAACTCGTAAACCTAAATTAAACTAATTAATTAATTAGTGATGGCTGGTCAGGTGATGTGCTTGAGCTGCTTGATGTGGGAGCTGGCCGATCCCATTGCGAGCAGCAGCGACCACATCTGCAGTAAGTGTTGGCTGCTCAAAGAGCTCCGGCTCAGAGTTGATGAGCTAGAGTCTGAGCTTCAAACACTGAGGCACATCCGGGAGGGGGAGACTTACCTGGACACTGTGTTTCAGGAGGCAGTCACACCTGTCAGAGTAAGTAGTTTAAATCCTGCCAGTGGCAAGGGACAGCAGGGTGTGACTGCAAGTCAGGCAGGTAAAGGGAACCAGCAGTCAGGAACTCAGGAGCCTCAGCCCTTGACCCTGTCCAACAGGTATGAGGCACTTGCTCCCTGTGTGGATGGCGAACAGGGCTGCAGGAAGGATGAGTCAGCTGACCAAGGCACCATGGTTCAGCAGGCCATCCAAGGGGAGGGAGTAAATAGGCAAGTTGTAGTTGTAGGGGATTCTATTATCAGGGGGATAGATAGTATCCTTTGTGAGCAGGATAAAGAGTCCCGCATGGTATGTTGCCTGCCCGGTGCTAGGGTGCGGGACATCTCTGACCGGCTTGAAAGGATACTGGAGAGGGAGGGGGAGGATCCAGTTGTTGTGGTCCATGTCGGTACCAACAACATAGGCAAGTCTAGAAAAGAGGATCTGTTTAGAGATTATAAAGAGCTAGGATTCAAATTAAAAAACAGGTCCTCAAGGGTCATAATCTCCAGATTACTGCCCGAGCCACGTGCAAATTGGCATAGGGAGGCAAGAATAAGGGAAGTTAACACATGGCTGAAAGAGTGGTGTGGGAAAGAGGGGTTCCTTTTCATGGGACACTGGCATCAGTTCTGGGACAGGGGGGACCTATACCGTTGGGATGGTGTCTACCTGAACCGAGCTGGGACCAGTGTTCTGGCGAAAAGAGTAAATAGGGTGGTCAATAGGACTTTAAACTAGAGATTGGGGGGGGGGGGAAGGGAAAGTCAGGGAACCAAGAGGTGAAGTAATCAGTGGGAAGCGTAGCTGCTTAGGAATACAAAAAAGCACGAAAAGACAAAACTCAGGAGAGGTTACGATAGTCCCCATCCCACAAAATATGACATAGTGTATGGAAAGGCTCAGTAAACTTGATAAGTACGTACCGGTCAGGCAGGGAGGAAGGCGTCGAGCGAGGGAACCGTGGTTTACCAAAGAAGTGGAATCGCTTGTCAAGAGGAAGAAGGAGGCCTATGTGAAGATGAGGTGTGAAGTTTCAGTTGGGGCGCTTGATAGTTACAAGGTAGCGAGGAAGGATTTAAAGAGAGAGCTAAGACGAGCAAGGAGGGGACATGAGAAGTATTTGGCAGGAAGGATCAAAGAAAACCCAAAAGCTTTCTATAGGTATGTCAGGAATAAAATAATGACTAGGGTAAGAGTAGGGCCAGTCAAGGACAGGGATGGGAAGTTGTGTGTGGAGTCTGAAGAGATAGGCGAGATACTAAATGAATATTTTTCGTCAGTATTCACTCAGGAAAAAGAGAATGTTGTGGAGGAGAATGCTGAAACCCAGGCTATTAGAATAGATGGCATTGAGGTACGTAGGGAAGAGGTGTTGGCAATTCTGGACAGGCTGAAAATAGATAAGTCCCCAGGGCCTGTTGGGATTTATCCTAGGATTCTCTGGGAAGCCAGGGAAGATATTGCTGAGCCTTTGGCTTTGATTTTTATGTCATCATTGGCTACAGGAATAGTGCCAGAGGACTGGAGGAGAGCAAATGTGGTCCCTTTGTTCAAGAAGGGGAGTAGAGACAACCCCGGCAACTATAGACCGGTGAGCCTCACGTCTGTTGTGGGTAAAGTCTTGGAGGGGATTATAAGAGACAAGATTTATAATCATCTAGATAGGAATAATCTGATTAGGGATATGATTTGAGTGCGATAGTGAGAGTTTGGTGACCGAGGGAGTATAAGGCTTCATTTTTATCTAAAGTTTAGTCTTTCTTTTATTTAGTTAAATTAACTTAAAAGTTGCTGTTTGGTTTAGAAGAAGGTGAATTTTCAATCAGCTTTAAACCGGCTTCTACTTGTAGGCACTTGCAGCTGGCACTTGTTAATTAGTTAATTGGATTAGGCCAGTTTTCAGAGGCTAGATTCACAGTATAAAAGTGATCCCCTACAGTGCAGACTTTGTTTGTACTGAGTGCTGAATTTGGTGATTTTTGAGTGCTATAGTAAGAGTTAGGTGACCGAGGGAGTTAGGTGACCGAGGGAGTTAGGTGAGGAGGGAGTAAGGTGTTCCTTTCATTTTGTTTCCGACACTTCCGCAAAGAGTGCGAAGAGAGCCAGGAATTTACAGAAAGTGTAGCTGACTGGGAGCAGAGTCGGAGGGCGAAGATCTAGTTAGTCCACAAGGCTGCTATATTCTGTAAGGTAAGAGGGGATGGAGGCTAGGCCAGTTGCATGCTCCTCCTGTAGGATGTGGGTGGTGAGGGATACCACTGGTGTCCCCGCTGACTATACCTGCGGGAAGTGCACCCAACTTCAGCTCCTCAAAGACCGTGTGAGGGAACTGGAGCTGAAGCTGGATGAACTTCGGATCATCCGGGCGGCAGAGGGGGTGATTGAGAAGAGTTACAGGGAAGTAACCACACCCAAGGTACAGGACAAGAATAGCTGGGTTACAGTCAGGGGGAAAAAAATAAACAGGCAGACAGTGCAGGGATCCCTCGTGGCCGTTCCCCTTCAAAACAAGTATACCGTTTTGGATGCTGTTGGGGGGGATGACCTACCGGGGGAAGGCCCTAGCGGCCAGGTCTCTGGCACTGAGTCTGGCTCTGGGGCTCAGAAGGGAAGGGGGGAGAATAGAAAAGCAATAGTTGTAGGAGATTCAATGGTTAGGGGAATAGATAGGAGATGCTGTGGTCACGAGCGAGACTCCCGGAAGGTATGTTGCCTCCCGGGTGCCAGGGCCAGGGATGTCTCGGATCGTGTCTTCAGGATCTTTAAGGGGGAGGGGGAGCACCCAGAAGTCGTGGTGCACATTGGTACCAACGACATAGGTAGGAAAAGGGGTGTGGAGGTAATAAACAAGTTTAGGGAGTTAGGCTGGAAGTTAAAAGCCAGAGGGTGGTGGTTGATGGGAAATGTTCAGAATGGAGTACAGTCACAAGTGGAGTACCACAAGGATCTGTTCTGGGGCCGTTGCTGTTTGTCATTTTTATCAATGACCTAGAGGAAGGCGCAGAAGGGTGGGTGAGTAAATTTGCAGACGATACTAAAGTCTGTGGCGTTGTCGATAGTGTGGAAGGATGTAGCAGGTTACAGAGGGATATAGATAAGCTGCAGAGCTGGGCTGAGAGGTGGCAAATGGAGTTTAATGTAGAGAAGTGTGAGGTGATTCACTTTGGAAGGAATAACAGGAATGCGGAATATTTGGCTAATGGTAAAGTTCTTAAGTGTGGCTGAGCAGAGGGATCTAGGTGTCCATGTACATAGATCCCTGAAAGTTGCCACCCAGGTTGATAGGGTTGTGAAGAAGGCCTATGGAGTGTTGGCCTTTATTGGTAGAGGGATTGAGTTCCGGAGTCGGGAGGTCATGTTGCAGCTGTACAGAACTCTGGTCCGGCCGCATTTGGAGTATTGCGTACAGTTCTGGTCACCGCATTATAGGAAGGACGTGGAGGCTTTGGAGCGGGTGCAGAGGAGATTTACCAGGATGTTGCCTGGTATGGAGGGAAAATCTTATGAGGAAAGGCTGACGGACTTGAGGTTGTTTTCGTTAGAGAGAAGAAGGTTAAGAGGAGACTTAATAGAGGCATACAAAATGATCAGGGGGTTGGATAGGGTGGACAGTGAGAGCCTTCTCCCGCGGATGGAAATGGCTCGCACGAGGGGACATAGCTTTAAACTGAGGGGTAATAGATATAGGTCAGAGGTAGGTTCTTTACGCAAAGAGTAGTGAGGCCGTGGAATGCCCTACCTGCTACAGTAGTGAACTCGCCAACATTGAGGGCATTTAAAAGTTTATTGGATAAACATATGGATGATAATGGCATAGTGTAGGTTAGATGGCTTTTGTTTCGGTGCAACATCATGGGCCGAAGGGCCTGTACTGCGCTGTATTGTTCTATGTTCTATGTTCTATGACAGACAGAGTTGTCATCTCTGGTTTGTTGCCGGTGCCACGTGATAGCGAGGCTAGGAATAGGGAGAGAGTGCAGTTGAACACGTGGCTGCAGGAATGGTGTAGGAGGGAGGGCTTCAGGTATTTGGATAATTGGAGCGCATTCTGGGGAAGGTGGGACCTGTACAAGCAGGACGGGTTGCATCTGAACCAGAGGGGCACCAATATCCTGGGAGGGAGGTTTTCTAGTACTCTTCGGGAGGGTTTAAACTAATTTGGCAGGGGAATGGGAACCGGATTTGTAGTCCAGCAACTAAGGTAGCCGATAGTCAGGACGCCAAAGAGTGTAATGAGGCAGTGGGGAAGGGAACACTGACAAAGGAGAGTACTTGCAGGCACGGAGATGGGTTGAAGTATGTATACTTCAACGCAAGAAGCATCAGGAATAAGGTGGGTGAACTTAAGGCATGGATCGGTACTTGGGACTACGATGTGGTGGCCATCACGGAAACTTGGATAGAAGAGGGGCAGAAATGGTTGTTGGAGGTCCCTGGTTATAGATGTTTCAATAAGATTAGGGAGGGTGGTAAAAGAGGTGGGGGGGTGGCATTATTAATTAGAGATAGTATAACAGCTGCAGAAAGGCAGTTCGAGGAGTATCACCCTATTGAGGTAGTATGGGTTGAAGTCAGAAATAGGAAAGGAGCATTCACCTTGTTAGGAGTTTTCTCTAGGCCCCCCAATAGTAGCAGAGATGTGGAGGAACAGATTGGGAAACAGATTTTGGAAAGGTGCAGAAGTCATAGGGTAGTAGTTATGGGCGACTTTAACTTCCCAAATATTGAGTGGAAACTCTTTAGATCAAATAGTTTGGATGGGGTGGTGTTTATGCAGTGTGTCCAGGAAGCTTTTCTAACACAGTATGTAGATTGTCCGACCAGAGGAGGGGCAATATTGGATTTAGTACTTGGTAATGAACCAGGGCAAGTGATAGATTTGTTAGTGGGGGAGCATTTTGGAGATAGTGACCACAATTCTGTGACTTTCACTTTAGTAATGGAGAGGGATAGGTGCGTGCAACAGGGCAAGGTTTACAATTGGGGGAAGGGTAAATACGATGTTGTCAGACAAGAATTGAAGTGCATAGGTTGGGAACATAGGCTGTCAGGGAAGGACACAAGTGAAATGTGGAACTTGTTCAAGGAACAGGTGCTACGTGTCCTTGATATGCATGTCCCTGTCAGGCAGGGAAGAGATGGTCGAGTGAGGGAACCATGGTTGACAAGAGAGGTTGAATGTCTTGTTAAGAGGAAAAAGACTTATGTAAGGCTGAGGAAACCAGGTTCAGACAGGGCATTGGAGGGATACAAGATAGCCAGGAGGGAACTGAAGAAAGGGATTAGGAGAGCTAAGAGAGGGCATGAACAATCTTTGGCGGGTAGGATCAAGGAAAACCCCAAGGCCTTTTACACATGTGAGAAATATGAGAATGACTAGAGCGAGGGTAGGTCCGATCAAGGACAGTAGCGGGAGATTGTGTATTGAGTCTGAAGAGATAGGAGAGGTCTTGAACGAGTACTTTTCTTCTGTATTTACAAATGAGAGGGGCGATATTGTTGGAGAGGACAGTGTGAAACAGATTGGTAAGCTCGAGGAAATACTTGTTAGGAAGGAAGATGTGTTGGGCATTTTGAAAAACTTGAGGATAGACAAGTCCTCCGGGCCTGACGGGATATATCCAAGGATTCTATGGGAAGCAAGAGATGAAATTGCAGAGCCGTTGGCAATGATCTTTTCGTCCTCACTGTCAACAGGGGTGGTATCAGGGGATTGGAGAGTGGCGAATGTCGTGCCCCTGTTCAAAAAAGGGACTAGGGATAACCCTGGGAATTACAGGCCAGTTAGTCTTACTTCGGTGGTGGGCAAAGTAATGGAAAGGGTACTGAAGGATAGGATTTCTGAGCATCTGGAAAGACACTGCTTGATTAGGGATAGTCAGCACGGATTTGTGAGGGGTAGGTCTTGCCTTACAAATCTTATTGAATTCTTTGAGGAGGTGACCAAGCATGTGGATGAAGGTAAAGCAGTGGATGTAGTGTACATGGATTTTAGTAAGGCATTTGATAAGGTTCCCCATGGTAGGCTTATGCAGCAAGTAAGGAGGCATGGGATAGTGGGAAATTTGGCCAGTTGGATAACTAACTGGCTAACCGATAGAAGTCAGAGAGTAGTGGTGGATGGCAAATATTCAGCCTGGATCCCAGTTACCAGTGGCGTACCGCAGGGATCAGTTCTGGGTCCTCTGCTGTTTGTGATTTTCATTAATGACTTGGATGAGGGAGTTGAAGGGTGGGTCAGTAAATTTGCAGACGATACGAAGATTGGTGGAGTTGTGGATAGTAAGGAGGGCTGTTGTCGGCTGCAAAGAGACATAGATAGGATGCAGAGCTGGGCTGAGAAGTGGCAGATGGAGTTTAATCCTGAAAAGTGTGAGGTTGTCCATTTTGGAAGGACAAATATGAATGCGGAATACAGGGTTAACGGTAGAGTTCTTGGCAATGTGGAGGAGCAGAGAGATCTTGGGGTCTATGTTCATACATCTTTGAAAGTTGCCACTCAAGTGGATAGAGCTGTGAAGAAGGCCTATGGTGTGCTCGCATTCATTAACAGAGGGATTGAATTTAAGAGCCGTGAGGTGATGATGCAGCTGGACAAAACTTTGGTAAGGCCACATTTGGAGTACTGTGTACAGTTCTGGTCGCCTCATTTTAGGAAGGATGTGGAAGCTTTGGAAAAGGTGCAAAGAAGATTTACCAGGATGTTGCCTGGAATGGAGAGTAGGTCTTCCGAGGAAAGGTTGAGGGTGCTAGGCCTTTTCTCATTAGAACGGAGAAGGATGAGGGGTGACTTGATAGAGGTTTATAAGATGATCAGGGGAATAGATAGAGTAGACAGTCAGAGACTTTTTCCCCGGGTGGAACAAACCATTACAAGGGGACATAAATTTAAGGTGGAAGATATAGGAGGGATATCAGAGGTAGGTTCTTTACCCAGAGAGTAGTGGGGGCATGGAATGCACTGCCTGTGGAAGTAGTTGAGTCGGAAACATTAGGGACCTTCAAGCAGCTATTGGATAGGTACATGGATTACGGTAAAATTATATAGTGTAGATTTATTTGTTCTTAAGGGCAGCACGGTAGCATTGTGGATAGCACAATTGCTTCACGGCTCCAGGGTCCCAGGTTCGATTCCGGCTTGGGTCACTGTCTGTGCGGAGTCTGCACGTCCTCCCCGTGTCTGCGTGGGTTTCCTCCGGGTGCTCCGGTTTCCTCCCACAGTCCAAAGATGTGCAGGTTAGGTGAATTGGCCAATGATAAATTGCCCTTAATGTCCAAAATTGCCCTTGGTGTTGGGTGGAGGTGTTGAGTTTGGGTAGGGTGCTCTTTCCAAGAGCCGGTGCAGACTCAAGGGGCCGAATGGCCTCCTTCTGCACTGTAAATTCAATGATAATCTATGATTAATCTAGGACAAAGGTTCGGCACAACATCGTGGGCCGAAGGGCCTGTTCTGTGCTGTATTTTCTATGTTCTATGTTCAGCATGGCTTTGTGAAGGGGAGGTCATGCCTCACAAACCTTATCGAGTTCTTTGAGAAGGTGACTGAACAGGTAGACGAGGGTAGAGCAGTTGATGTGGTGTATATGGATTTCAGTAAAGCGTTTGATAAGGTTCCCCACGGTAGGCTATTGCAGAAAATACGGAGGCTGGGGATTGAGGGTGATTTAGAGATGTGGATCAGAAATTGGCTAGCTGAAAGAAGACAGAGGGTGGTGGTTGATGGGAAATGTTCAGAATGGAGTTCAGTTACAAGTGGAGTACCACAAGGATCTGTTCTGGGGCCGTTCCTGTTTGTCATTTTTATCAATGACCTAGAGGAGGGCGCAGAAGGGTGGGTGAGTAAATTTGCAGACGACACTAAAGTCGGTGGTGTTGTCGACAGTGCGGAAGGATGTTGCAGGTTACAGAGGGACATAGATAAGCTGCAGAGCTGGGCTGAGAGGTGGCAAATGGAGTTTAATGTAGAGAAGTGTGAGGTGATTCACTATGGAAGGAATAACAGGAATGCGGAATATTTGGCTAATGGTAAAGTTCTTGGAAGTGTGGATGAGCAGAGGGATCTAGGTGTCCATGTACATAGATCCCTGAAAGTTGCCACCCAGGTTGATCGGGCTGTGAAGAAGGCCTATGGTGTGTTGGCCTTTATTGGTAGAGGGATTGAGTTCCGGAGTCATGAGGTCGTGTTGCAGCTGTACAAAACTCTAGTACGGCCGCAGTTGGAGTATTGCGTACAGATCTGATCACCTCATTTCGGAAGGACGTGGAAGCTTTGGAACGGGTGCAGAGGAGATTTACCAGGATGTTGCCTGGTATGGAGGGAAAATCTTATGAGGAAAGGCTGATGGACTTGAGGTTGTTTTCGTTAGAGAGAAGGTTAAGAGGAGACTTAGTAGATGCATACAAAATGATCAGAGGGTTAGATAGGGTGGACAGTGAGAGCCTTCTCCTGCGGATGGAAATGGCTAGCACGAGGGGACATAGCCTTAAACTGAGGGGTATTAGATATAGGACAGAGGTCAGAGGTAGGTTCTTTACGCAAAGAGTGGTGAGGCCGTGGAATGCCCTACCTGCAATATTAGTGAACTCGCCAACATTGAGGGCATTTAAAAGTTTATTGGATAAGCATATGGATGATAATGGCATAGTGTAGGTTAGATGGCTTTTGTTTTTTGACTTCCCATGTCGGTGCAACATCGTGGGCCGAAGGGCCTGTACTGCGCTGTGTCGTTCTATGTTCTAAACCAAGGTCCACCACACTAAGAAAACAAAAAGGGACGGTCAATAGAGAATTAAAGGTGCTATATTTAAACGCGCGCAGTGTACGGAACAAGGTAGATGAGCTTGTGGCCCAGATTGTGACTGGCAGATATGATGTGGTAGGCATCACAGAGACGTGGTTGCAGGGGGTTTAGGACTGGCATTTAAACATCCAGGGATTCACAACCTATCGAAAAGACAGAGGTGGGCAGAGGGGGCGGGGTTGCCTTGTTAATTAGGAATGAAATTAAATCAATAGCACTAAGCGACATAGGGTCGGATGATGTGGAGTCTGTGTGGGTAGAGTTGAGGAACCACAAAGGCAAAAAAACCATAATGTACAGGCCTCCTAACAGTGGTCAGGACCGGGGGCACAAAATGCACCACGAAATAGAAAGTGGATTTAAAAAGGCAAGGTCACAGTGATCATGGGGGAACTTCAATATGCAGGTGGACTGGATAAATAATGCTGCCAGTGGACCCAAGGAAAGGGAATTCATTGAATGTTTACAGGAGGGCTTTTTGGAACAGCTTGTGATGGAGCCCACGAGGGAACAGGCCATTCTGGACTTAGTGTTATGTAATGAGTCAGACTTGATTAAAGATCTTAAAGTAAGGGAACACTTAGGAGGCAGTGATCATAATATGGTAGAATTCAATCTCCAATTTGAAAGAAAGAAGGTAGAATCAGATGTAAAGGGGTTACAGTTAAATAAAGGTAACTACAGGGGCATGAGGGAGGAACTGACGAAAATCGACTAGGAGCAGAGCCTAGTGGGAAAGACAGTAGAACAGCAATGGCAGGAGTTTCTGGGAGTAATTGAGGACACAGTACAGAGGTTCATCCCAAAGAAAAGAAAGGTTATCAGAGGGGGGATTAGGCAGCCATGGCTGACAAAGGAAGTTAGGGAATGCATCAAAGCAAAAGAGAAAGCCTATAATGTGGCAAAGAGTAGTCGGAAGTCAGAAGATTGGGAAGTCTACAAAAACAAACAGAGGATAACAAAGAGAGAAATAAGGAAAGAGAGGATCAAATATGAAGGTAGGCTAGCCAGTAACATTAGGAATGATAGTAAAAGTTTCTTTAAATACATTAAAAACAAACGGGAGGCAAAAGTACACAGCTCCAAAATGACGCTGGTAATCTAGTGATGGGAGACAAGGAAATAGCTGAGGAACTAAATAAGTACTTTGCGTCAGTCTTCACAGTAGAAGACATGAGTAATATCCCACCAATTCCGGAGAGTCAGGGGGCAGAGTTGAATATGGTAGCCATCACAAAGTGCTAGAGAAACTGAGGTCTAAAAATTGACACATCTCCAGGCCCAGATGGGCTACATCCTAGAGTTCTAAAGGAGATAGCTGAAGAAATAGTGGAGGCGTTAGTTATGATCTTTCAAAGTCACTGGAGTCAGGGAAAGTCCCAGAGGATTGGAAAATCACTGTTGTAACCCCCCCGTTCAAGAAGGGAACAAGGAAAAAGATGGAAAATTATAGGCCAATTAGCCTAACCTCGGTTGTCGGCAAGATTCTAGAATCCATTGTTAAGGATGAGATTTCTAAATTCTTGGAAGTGCAGGGTCGGATTAGGACAAGTCAGCATGGATTTAGTAAGGGGAGGTCGTGCCTGACAAACCTGTTTGAGTTCTTTAAAGAGATAACAAATAGGTTAGACCAAGGAGAGCCAATGGATGTTCTCTATCTTGACTTCCAAAAGGCCTTTGATAAGGTGCCTCACGGGAGACTGCTGAGTAAAATAAGGGCCCATGGTATTCGAGGCAAGGTACTAACATGGATTGACGATTGGGTGTCAGGCAGAAGGCAGAGAGTTGGGATAAAAGGTTCTTTTTCGGAATGGCAACCGGTGACGAGTGGTGTCCCGTAAGGTTCAGTGTTGGGGCCGCAGCTATTCTCTTTATATATTAACGATCTAGATGATGGGATTGGGGGCATTCTGGCTATGTTTGCCGATGATACAAAGATAGGTGGAGGGGCAGGTAGTATGGAGGAGGTGGGGAGGCTGCAGAAAGATTTAGACAGTTTAGGAGAGTGGTCCAAGAAATGGCTGATGAAATTCAACATGGGAAAGTGCGAGGTCTTGCACTTTGGAAAAAAGAATAGAGGCATGGACTATTTTCTAAACGGTGACAAAATTCATAATGCTGAAGTGCAAAGGGACGTGGGAGTCCTAGTCCAGGATTCTCTAAAGGTAAACTTGCAGGTTGAGTCCGTAATTAAGAAAGCAAATGCAATGTTGTCATTCATCTCAAGAGGCTTGGAATATAAAAGCAGGGATGTACTTCTGAAGCTTTATAAAGCATTAGTTAGGTCCCATTTAGAATACTGTGAGCAATTTTGGGCCCCACACCTCAGGAAGGACATACTGGAACTGGAGCGGGTCCAACGGAGATTCACACGGATGATCCCAGGAATGGTAGGCCTAGCATACGATGAACGTCTGAGGATCCTGGGATTATATTCATTGGCGTTTAGGAGGTTGAGGGGAGATCTAATAGAAACTTACAAGATAATGAATGGCTTAGATAGAGTGGACGTAGGGAAGTTGTTTCCATTAGCCGGGGAGACTAGGACCTGGGGGCACAGCCTTAGAATAAAAGGGAGTCACTTTAGAACAGAGATGAGGAGAAATTTCTTCAGCCAGAGAGTGGTGGGTCTGTGGAATTCATTGCCACAGAGGGCGGTGGAGGCCGGGACGTTGAGTGTCTTTAAGACAGAAGTTGATAAATTCTTGATTTCTCGAGGAATTAAGGGCTATGGAGAGAGAGCGGGTAAATGGAGTTGAAATCAGCCATGATTGAATGGTGGAGTGGACTCGATGGGCCGAATGGCCTTACTTCCACTCCTATGTCTTATGGTCAACCACCTGCCCAGCTTCAATACCCAGAATTAGGTCCAGCTCTACACACCCTCCCTTGTTGGACCCTCTACATATTGAGCTAAAATATTCTCCTGTATACATTTTAAGATCTCCACTCCATCTAAGCCCTTAACAGTGAGTATCCCAATTAATGTTGGGAAAGCTGAAATCACCTAACATAATTACCCTATTGTTATTTTTACACACTTCTGCGAATTTTGCACATATTTGTTCCTCAATTTCCCGCTAACTATCTGGGGGTCTATAACAAACACCTAACATTGTGGCTGTCCCTTTTTTGTTCCTGAGCTGTACCAACAAAGATGTCCCCTCCAAGATATCATCTTTCCTTACCGCAATAACTGATTCCTTAACTAATAATGCAATGCCTCGTCCTCTTTTTACCCCCTCCATCTGTCTCACCTGAAGATTCTATATCTTGGGATGTTGAGCTGCCAATCCTGCCCCTCCCTCAACCACGTCTCCGTGATGGTATCATGTGGCGTCGTAATGAGTCATACGGACAAAGGCATTGTGCGACATTAGTTGTCAGCTGGGATATTTGGGGCAGCACGGTAGTATTGTGGATAACACAATTGCTTCACAGCTCCAGGGTCCCAGGTTCGATTCCGGCTTGGGTCACTGTCTGTGCGGAGTCTGCACATCCTCCCCGTGTGTGCGTGGGTTTCCTCCCACGGTCCAAAGATGTGCAGGTTAGGTGGATTGGCCATGCTAAATTGCTCTTAGTGTTGGGTGGGGTTACTGGGTTATGGGGATAGGGTGGAGGTGTTGACCTTGGGTAGGGTGCTCTTTCCAAGAGCTGGTGCAGACTCGATGGGCCGAATGGCCTCCTTCTGCACTGTAAATTCTATGATATGGAGAGGAAGCAGGTATGGAGACATTGCAATTCATCTCAGCACTAGATGTAAAGAAGTAAAAATCTGTCAGAATTCTCCGTTCTGACCACTGTCCAGTGGACCCTGCTAAATAAAAGAACAAAGAAAAGTACAGCACAGGAACAGGCCCTTCGGCTCTCCAAGCCTGTGCCGATCATGATGCCCGAACTAAAACAAACTTCTGCCCTTACTCGGTCCGTATCCCTCTATTTCCTCCCTATTCATGTATCCATCCAGGTGCCTCTTAAATGTTGCTAATGTGCTGCTTCCACCACATCCTCTGGCAGCGCGTTCCAGGCATCCACCACTCTGCTTGAAAAACTTACCCTGCACATCTCCCTTAAACTTTCTCTCACCTTGAACCTGTACCCCATGCAAATGTTAGAAACTTAGTTGCCAAGAGAAAACCAAGGTCATTCACACATGGAATTGCACTCCCTGCTGGGCATCCAACAAACTAGCATAAACATATAATTAAAGAAAGAAAATGCAGGGAAAGTCACAATAATTGTAATATAAAAAACAAAGGATGTAGTCCCGAGTCCTCTGCAAATAGCATTCATGTCACAAAAACACCCTGTCATGATCCTCTGTTTTCTGTCACGAAACTGATCCTGGATCCAATTTGCTATTTTTCCTATGACCAATGAAATGAAAATCGCTTATTGTCACAAGTAGGCTTCAATGAAGTTACTGTGAAAAGCCCCTAGTCGCCACATTCCGGCGCCTGTTCAGAGAGGCTGGTACAGGAATTGAACTGTGCTGCTGGCTTGCTTTGTTCTGCTTTAAAAGCCAGCGATTTAGCTCAGTGAGCTAAACCAGCCCCAATGATGCCATGTATGAATTTATCAGGAAGAAGTCTTGCCAAAACCCATGTAGGCTACAGCAGATGCACTTCTCTCATCAACCTGCTTTAATATCCCCTCAAAATGTATAAGTTAATCAGGCATAACCTTTTGCTTCCTGTCTACCCGTAATCCCATGAGCTTTAACTTTACATATTAATCTGCAATGTGAGATCAGTTCTCCCTGGTCAACTCTACTAGTTACATCTTCAAAGAATTCTGGTAGATTTGTCAATCATGGTTTTCCTTCCATAAATCCATGCTGACTTTGTCTGATTACACCACTGCTTTCCAAATGCTGTGCTGTGAAATCCTTGATAATGGACTCCAGCAACGTCCCTACCGACATTTGGCTCATTGGTCTATGGTTCCCTCTTTTCTCTCTACCTCCCTTATTTGAATAGCGGGGTTACATTCGCTGCCCTCCAATCTGTAGGGACCATTCCAGAGTCCAAAGAATTTTGGAAAACGACCACCAATGGTTCTACTATTCCGAGGGCCATTTCCTTAAGTATTCTGGGATGACGGTAACTTCATTGCAGTGTTATTGTAAGCCTTCTTGTAACAATAAAGATTATCAGGCCCTGGAGATTTGTCTGCCTTCAATCCCATTAATTTCCCCAAAACTATTTCTTTATTAATACTAATTTCCTTCAGCTCCTCACTAAAACGTGTGTTTCTCAGAACTTTCGGTACATTATTCATGTCTTCCTTTGTGAAGACAGAAGCAAAGTAAAAATTAGTTCCTCAGCCATTTATTTGTTCCCAGTTATGAATTCCCCCGTTTCTGCCTACATTAGTTTTTATCAATCTTTCTCTTTTTTAAAAAAAAATATATTTTTATTAAAGTTTTCGAACACAATTTTACATTGTTAAAATAAAATAGTGAACTAACAAAATAACACAAAATAGTGCTCCCCCCGCCGCCCCCTCACCCCATCTAGAACACAAACAATTTAACCCCCCCCCCCCCCTCTGGGCTGCTGCTGGCTATCTATTTTCCCCCTAACGTTCCGCTAGATAGTCGAGGAACGGTTGCCACCGCCTGGTGAACCCTTGAGCCGATCCTCTCAGCGCAAACTTCATCCGCTCCAGTTTTATGAACCCCGCCATATCGTTTATCCAGGCCTCCACGCCGGGGGGTTTCACTTCCTTCCACATGAGTAAAATCCTACGCCGGGCTACTAGGGACGCAAAGGCCACAATATCGGCCTCTTTCGCCTCCTGCACTCCCGGCTCATCCGCTACCCCAAATATAGCTAACCCCCAGCTTGGCTTGACCCGGACTTCACCACCTTCGAGATCACTCCCGCCACTCCCCTCCAATACCTCTCCAGTGCCGGACACGACCAAAACATGTGTGTGTGGTTCGCCGGGCTTCCCCCGCACCTCCCGCATTTGTCCTCCACTCCGAAGAACCTGCTCAACCTCGCTCCCGTTATGTGTGCTCTATGTAGCACCTTAAATTGGACCAGGCTAAGCCTGGCACACGAGGAACAGGAATTTACCCTACTTAGGGCATCAGCCCACAAACCCTCCTCAATCTCCTCCCCGAGCTCCTCTTCCCATTTTCCCTTCAGTTCTTCTACCAGCTCCTCCCCCTCTTCTCTCATCCCCCGGTATATTTCGGACACTTTGCCCTCCCCGATCCACACCCCCGAAAGCACCCTGTCCTGGATCCCTTGTGTCGGGAGCAACGGAAATTCCCTCACCTGTTGTCTCGTGAACGCTCTCACCTGCATATACCTAAAGATATTCCCCGGGGGCAGCTCATACTTTTCCTCTAGCGCTCCCAAGCTCGCAAACGTCCCATCTATAAATAAGTCTCCCACTCTCCTAATTCCTGCCCGGTGCCAGCTCTGGAACCCTCCGTCCAACCTCCCTGGGGCAAACCTATGGTTGTTCCTGATTGGGGACCACACCGAGGCTCCCAACACACCCCTCTGTCGCCTCTATTGCTCCCAGATCCTTAATGTTGCCCCCACCACTGGGTTCATGTCAATCTTTCTCTCTTTACATACCTATAGAAACTTTTCCAGTCAGTTTTTAATGTTCCCCTCTAGTTAACTTTCAAATTGTATTTTTTCCCTTAATCAATTCCTTGGTCCGCCTTTGCTGAATTTTAAACTGTTCCCAATCCTCAGGTCTATTGCTTTTTCTTGCTAATCTGTATGCCTCTTCTTTGAATCTAATACTATCGCTAATTTCCCTTGAACAGTTTCCTTTCTACTCTTGCGCAAAATAGGAATAAACAACTTTTGGAGTTTACCTATTCTTTCCTTGAATGTCTGCCATTGCCTGCCTGCTGTCCTTCCTTTCAGTAATGTTTCCCAGTCTGTCATAGCCAGCTCATGCCTCACACAATCATAGTTACCTTTATTGAGGTTCAGGTCTCAGAATCCACCACCTCACTATTCACCTTGATAAAGAATTCTACCATTATTATGGTCACTCATCCCCAAGGGTTCTCTCACAACTAGACTGCCAACCAATCCTTTCTCATTGCACAACACCCAGTCCAAGATGGCCTGTTCCCTTGTTGGTTCCTCAACATATTGGTCTGTAAACCACCCCTATGAATATTTTTTGAAGCTTGTTGTTTCTTAACTCAGCCCAGACAGATTCCACATTATCTGTACTAATATCTTTCTTCAATATTGTATCAATAGCTTCTTTAATCAACAATGCAACTCCGCTACATTTTCCTTCCTAAAAACGGAATATCCCTCAATGTTCAGTTCCCATCCTTGATCACCTTGGAGCCATGTCTCCGTAATCCCAACAATATCATAACAGTTTACATCTATCTACGCAATTGATTCATCCATTTTGGTTTGAATGCTCAGAGCATTCAGGTACAAAAGCTTGGGGCATGTCCTTCTAAAGTTCCTTGTCCCATCCATCCAATAAATATTAATAATCTTTATTGTCACAAGTAGGCTTACATTAACACTGCACTGAAGTTACTGTGAAAATCCCTGAGTCGCCACATTCCGACGTACACAGGGAGAATTCAGTATTTCCAATTCACCTAACAGCGCGTCATTCGGGATTTGTGGGAGGAAACCCACACCGACACGGGGAGAACGTGCAGACTCCACACAGACAGTGACCCAAGTGGGAATCGAACCAGGGACCCTGCCGCTGTGAAGCAAAAGTGCTGACCACTGTGCTACCGTGCCACCCTTTTAGTGTCATTATCTTATGCAGGCCCTTGATTTTTCTGCCAATCACTTTTCTTATTATCCTCCCTGTCTTTTTATTGTTCTCGATTCCCCCTGTTCTGAATCCTTACATAGGTTCCCATCCCCCTGCCACATTAGCTTAAACCAAACATCACAGATGTCAGTCTTCAGCCAATACGATTCACTCCATGTGACATCCATAAACAGCTGAAGGCACTGGATACTACAAAGGCTATGGGCCCTGACAATATTCCAGCAATAGTACTTGTGCTCCAAAAGTTGCCACACCCCTAGCCAAGCTGTTCCAGTACAGCTACAACACTGGCATCTACCCGGCAATGTGGAAAATTACCCAGGTGTGTCCTGTACACAAGGAACAGGACAAATCCAACCCAGCTAATTACAGCCCCATCAGTCTACTCACCATCATCAGCAAAGTGATGGAAGGAGTCATCAACAGCGCTATCAAGCGGCACGTGCTCAGCAATATCCTGCTCACGGATGCTCAGTTTGGGTTCTACCAGGGTCACTCAGCTCCTGACCTCATTCCAGCCTTGGTTCAAACATGGACAAAAGAGCTGAAATGCCAGAGGTGAGGTGAGAATGACTGCCCTTGACATCAAGATAGTATTTGACCGAGTATGGAATCAAGGAGCCCTAGTTAAACTGGAGTCGATGGGAATTAGGGGGGAAACTCTCCGCTGGTTGGAGTCATAGCTGGTACAAGTTACTTTCGCATCACACAAGTGCCAAGCAATGACTATTGCCTACAAGAGAGAATCTAACCACCACCCCTTGACATTCAATGGCATTACCAACGCTGAATCCCCCACAATCAACATCTTGAGTTACCATTGATCAGAAACTGAACTGGACCAGCCACATTAATACTGTGGCTACCAGGGAAGGTCAAAGGCTAGGAATCCTATGGCAAGTAATTCACCTCCTGACCCCATAAAGCCCGTTTACCATCTGCAAGGCACAAGTCAGGAGTGTGGTGGAATACTCTCCACTTGCCTGGATGAGTGCAGCTCCAACAACAGTAAAAGGCTCGACACCAACCAGGACAAAGCAGCCTGATTGGGAACCCCACTTCCTGGAGGTTCCCCTCCTAGTTACTCACCATGTTGACTTGGAAATATATCACCGCTCCTTCACTGTTGCTGGGGCAAAATCCTGGAATCCCTCCCTAACAGCACTGTTGGTGTACCTACACCTGACAGATTGCAGCGATTTAAGAAGGCAGATCACCACCGCCTTCTGATGGGTAATAAGTGCTGGATGAACCAGCGCCACCCACATCCTATAAATTAATTTTTAAAAACATATTTCAATGTCCTCAGTAGGGTGAGTTTCACATCCAATTAGTGCGATTACATGAAAGCAGGTTTGGACCTGCAGCATGAGAACATAACAGAACCAAACCAATCCTTCTTTCTAATATTCCAAGGATTCCACAGGGCAGCCTATGGAATATTTTTGGTGTTTTAGATGGTTGCGAGGGACTGTACCCACATGAAGTTTGCGTTTGGAAAAATACTTTTATTAATGGTCAAGGTTGGTTGGGCACCCCTCAGTAAGTAAATAAGGATGGCCCACACTGCAAGCCAAGATGCACATCGAGTTGTGGACTATTGTGCTGGGTCCAGTTTAAGGCTCCTGAACTCAGTGGAGGTGGAGCAATCAAATCTAATGGCTAACTTATTATTCTATACTAAGAATTTGACACCAAATTCAGCTCAAGCTCCTAGCCTGAGTAAAATATTTTGCCATGTCCTAGTCATCCCAAATGTGTGCGCTCTATTTCTGTCAATGTTACAGTTGTGCTTCAATTTCCTTTTCAATCAGATTTCTATCCTGCAATCAAACTGGTCAATCCCAAAGTCCCAAAATTATAGCCATAAAGAGGTTAATGGTTGAGGCAAAAAAAACAAAAACAGAATATTCAATTATTAAAGCATTGTAACTCAATGCAATTAAATTGATGGGACTTTAGGCCAAAGTCCAAATAACATGGTCAGGATAATTGACTCACTGTGATTTTCTTCATATCTAGCTGACGGAGCTGCAGCATGTGTCGGAGAATCGTATGCTTGTACCATGACTCCTGAGCTATGGGATTGCCATCTAGAGTAACCTCAGAGAGTGATAACGAGTCTGACAGACAAGCAATGTCCTCAAATCTGTATTTAGAAAAAATACTTAATTAGAAAGATCCCACTTCGGGTGAGGTAAAAGTCAATGCTAGTAGCAATGAATTTATATGAAAAAGACTTATGATTCTCTCTGGAGATTAGAAAAAACACCATCAGGAACTCGGACTATCAAGAAAGAGCAGAATTTCTCTACCGTAGTATACCTTTGTGCGAGTGGCAGTCATTCCACTTTTCATGGTAATTTCTTATGTTACATTGCGTTAATTCAACAGGACTATTTTGTGGTCATTTACATAATGTGATTTTAAGGGTTAAATCTAATCACTCCACTTCACACAGCCAATAATCTGACTTCTAAATTAGAGTCCGTGTCCTGCAGAACTAACAAATACCAAACCAACACCTTCCTGAAATTCTCTGAATGCAAGTGTCTCTGGCCACATCCATTCCTCATTCCATCCAAGAACGTGGTAGAATGCCACATTTTAGAACCATTACAGCTGTGCCGTTAAAATACTGAGGATGTTTGGCTTGGAGATGAACTTGAAGATCATGATGTTTCCACATACTGGTTTCCCTTGTTAGGCTGGGTGGGAGAAGTTGTAGGTTTCACAGGTGCTGTGAAAAAGTCTAAGTGAATTGCTGCAGTGCATCATGTGGACAGGACATGTGGTAGCCAAAGTGCACCAGTGGTGGAGGAAGTGCATGTTTAAGTTAGTGGATGGAGTGCCAGTCAAATGTGATTATGCCACATTTCTTGAGTACTGTTGAAGCTGCATTTATCCAGGCAGATGGATTGTATTTCATGACACTCCTTTGTGGAGCTTGCACATTCTCCCCGTGTCTGCATGAGTCTCACCCCCACAACCCAAAGATGTGCAGCTTAGGTGGATTGGCCATGCTAAATTGGCCCTTAATCGGAAAAAAATAATTGGGTACTCTAAATTTATTTTTTAAAACTTCATGACACTCCTGTCTTGTCTGGAAGAAGGTAGAAACACTTTGGAGATTTAGGAGGTAAACGACTCGCCACAGAATACCTAGCCTCCAGCTGGTGGAAATCTTGGGCGATCAAATTTAGGCGTTAATATGATAAAGTATTCAACACTGTCCAGAGAAATAATTTCCTCAGATGGGGAAATTCAAAACAAACTTAATATTAGAATTAAGCAATTTTGGACTGAATGGAGAAGTTAAGTGGAAATCTGGAACAGGCTCCTCCAACACGTTACACTGGGTCATCTGGAACTTTCAAGACGGAGACCAATAGGTATCAAGGAATATGGAACTCAGACGAATACATGGATTTGGGTACAGATTTTTTTTTCTTTATTCATTCTTGGGATGTGGGTGTCACTGGCAAAGCCAGCATTTGTTGCCCAGCGTCCCTAATTGCCATTGAACTGAGTGGGTGGCAGGCTATTTCCAAGGGCAGTTAAGAATCAGCCAAATTGATGTGGGCCTGGGGTCACTATAGGCCAGGCCATGAAAAGATGGCAGATTTCCACCCGAAAGGGCATCAGTGAACCAGGTGGATTTAATAACATTGGACTTACACTAAAGTCCAGGTTTTAAATAAATCGCTCACTGTGGAGAAAGAAGGTATGTTGGGTGGCAATTCGGCCCTTTAGCTTGCTACCCAATTGAATGAGATCGTGACTAATCTAATTGTGGCCCTAACTCCACTTTCCTGCCCAAGTCCCATCACCCTCGATTCCCATGGCAATCAAAAATCTTGAATATATTCAATGTCCCAGCCTCCACTGCTTTCTGTGGAAGAGAATTCCGAGGATGAACCACCCTTTTGGAGAAGAAATTCCTCCTCATTACCATCTGAAATGGGAGACCTCTTAAACTAAGCTCCCCGGTTTCAATTCCCCCACAATAAGAAAGATCCTCTGAGCATCTATCCTGTCAAGCCACCTCAGAATCTTATCTGTTTTAATGAGATTACCTCTCATTATTCTAAACTCCAATAGATCCGACCTGCTCAACCTTTCCTCATAAGACAATTTTTTCATCCCCCAAATCAGCCTGATGGACCTTTTAATGAATCTAAGATGGGGGTTAGCTCTGCACAGAACTGTAGTTGGCGAAGGGAACTGTCAGTATTATATACATAGGTCAGTCATGAAGACAACAGCATGCAGCTAACCATAGTGAAATATCTATTAAAATGTTTCCATTAGGTAAGAAGTCATAAAAGACTTTGTTTCTAGTATCTTGCCGAAACAGTCATTATGCAATAAATCAGGTTTGACAATGAGTATTGACTAGCTGTTGTGTCTTGAGCAGCACAGCCAAGCCCAATCTTGTCCTCATCTAATCTCCGCCGTGCTATTCCAGAAAGGACCACTATATACAAATTAGGAGCAAGAACTCCTGTTATGTATCCCCTGCTAATCCCCCAGAGAGCTGGGCTAATTCTCCCAACTAATGTCGACTCACACAACATAGAATGGAAACTGGTTTGGGATATGGATAAACTCACTGAGCCACTGGGGAAGCTTCACTCCCAAAGTTTTAAAATATGTTGTGGAATACAGTTCTTAAAGAACCATAGAATGTCGGAATGATACAACACAGAAAGCCATTCAGCTCACCTGCGCTAAGTCTGTGGAAGAGCTATCAGATTGTCTCTTTCTCCATAGTCCGATATTCTTTTCCCATTCACATTTGAAAGTTACCATTGCGTTCCACCACCTTTACATGCAGTGTTTCAGAGCCTAACAACCTCACCACAGAACAAAAATGTTTCTCATGTCACCTCTGGTTCCCAATCCTTCATCTGAAGAAATCATGAACACCTCTGCCAAACCTTCTCTTAATCTTCCATTCTCAAAGGAGAATAGCGCGTCAGCCACTCTGTATAACTCAAGTTCTTCATCCCTGACACCATTCTACTAAATCTCTTCTGCAATCTCTAAGGCTTAATATTCTTCCTAAAATGTAGTGCCTAGATTTGAAAATAATTCTTCAGTTCCTGCTTTACCAGCATTTCATAAAGATTTAGCATAGCTTCCTTGCTTTTATACTCTATTCCTCGATTAATAAACTCAATGAAGTCATTTTTTCTAAAACAGCCTTCTCAATTTATCTATAAAATTCCTCTGTCTTTCCTGCCTTCCACAATATACAACCTTTATAACACCAGATTTCCATATCAGTGAAATATAATTTCCTGATGTCCTTCAATCTTTTTCTCCTACTCTCTTGAATCTTGGTGATATCATGCATTATGGAGCAGTATTTTCAATAATGGAACTGCTAATGGAAAGATGGCTGTCCATGATCAGCTCTAAAATATAGATGACACTCAAGAAATCTCATTCAATTTGTCCCTTAAATGGACAAATTCATTTCTGGTTCAACACATGACCTTCACGTGACAAACAATAAATAAAGGTAACTTCAGATGTTAGGTTATTGCAAATTAATATCAGTGCACAAATTTAAATTTGAATTAAGTTATTTGGAACATTCAGATTTAAAAGCAAATTGTTTCGACAAGACATTCCTGTTATAGTTCACTGCTTTGTACCCACATCAACGTTCAGTGATGATTAGTAATAAATTTAGAACATTATTAGCCACATCCTACATGTTACAAATGTGGATAAATGCCTAACTGGTGTACAATTTAGTCAATGATCATTTCATAACAAATAAACAAACTGTGCAAAGGCAGATAATTTTAATATTGATAGTAAATAATGCTTAATGCTGTGTGTACTAAAATATGCATTTGCATAACAAAATAGGAGCATTTGTCTGTTGCTGCACAATTCCTAGTCTGTAAATGCCCTTCGTTGAGTCATTGATAAATGTGTGCAGGGAACATGCTCGGACTGAAATTTCGGAGCAATTAAAATTATAGCTGAGTATGTAAGGCAGTAATGATCCAAAATAAAGGTAGGCACGTTTGAAAAAAATCATTAAATTTAATCAATATTGTCTCAAGTTAACTAATATTTTGTAGTGACTGAAATGCATCGAGAGGGGTGAAATGCAAAAATGTTTCTGAAGATATTCTGTACCTACTAATAAGAAAGGGTTCTGTACCTTAACAAAGTGAAAACTTATGCTTTTGAGAGTAACCAGTGTTTTTAATGAAAAAAAAAAATGTAGCTCTTACCTGGATATGTTGTTAAAGCTGAGGAAGAATCTTTGGAGACGAGGTAATGTGTCTGCATCTCTCTGTAAAGGAAAAATGAACAGGGAGTCGTCAGCAATAATGTGTTGAACATCCCAGCAGCCTTTGGATGGGTTCCTGCAGCTCCATTTACTGCAGTCTTTTCATTGGTTTTTGCTTGCAGTGAGCTGTGCTTCCTGCTTGTAACTAAGCATTGCAGGAGATGTACTAAAGCTGATGTATTTGCTGGGTAAAGTGTAGGGATGCAGCTCCTCTCTCACCGCATGGGCTCTGAGGAGGAGCAGACTGCTGCATCAGCATTTCAGACGCAGAAAAAACCGGAATAATCAGTGTGCAGGACCATCAATTGGCTTTTAAAGCTGCCACTCACAAACAGCCCTGTCTATTGAACTGCTGGCTATAATTTTGTTGTACCCCCGTAAAAAAAGCAGTGGCATATGTGTTTTCAGTTCTATATGCTATTTATTCATTCATGTCAGTGGAGCTTTATATTTTTTATATTTAGTTCAAAAGCAAAAGGTCTATATAACATAAGTAATACATATCAAAACCAAGTAACAAAACAATAAACAAAACATGTAAATAAATTCTGTGATGTTGAGAACACAAGATTTATTTTATAAATCAGGGCAACGTGGCGGCACAGTGGTTAGCACTGTTGCTTCACAGCGCCAGGGTCCTGGGTTCGATTCCCGGCTTGGGTCACTGTCTATGTGGAGTCTGCACGTTCTCCCCATGTCTATGTGGGTTTCCTCCGGGTGCTCCGGTTTCCTCCCACAAGTCCCGAAAGACGCGCTTGTTCGTTGAATTGAACATTCTGAATTCTCAGAATATAAGCCCACTTGTGACAATAATAAAGAATATTATATTATTCTAAGATCTTTGCTGAATTCTCCAGGAATGTTCCAGCGAGGCGAGGCTTGCATCCGTGACTTAATGGAGGCATACAAGATGATCAGGGGATTAGATAGGGTGGACAGTGAGAGCCTTTTTCCTCGGATGGTGATGTCTAGCACGAGGGGACATGGGTTAAATTGAGGGGAGATAGATATAGGACAGATGTCATAGGTAGCTTCTTTACTCAGAGTAGTAACGGCGTGGAATGCCCTGCCTGCAACAGTAGTGGACTCGCCAACACTAAGGAATTCAAATGGTCATTGGATAGACATATGGACGATTAGGGAATAGTGTAGATGGGCTTTAGAGTGGTTTCACAGGTCGGCGCAACATCGAGGGCCGAAGGGCCTGTACTGCGCTGTAATGTTCTATGTCTCCCTGATGGTGTCAGGAAGGTGCCCATCAATGTCCTGCTGCAAATTGCCAGTGATGCTGCATCACCAAAATACTAAAAGGGCAGAAATAACCAGAAGATTGATATAGTAACTGTGTTGTAAACATCAGCGCAGACCAAGACCTAGGTTACCTCAAATTTATAGCACAGGTCATTCACAGCAACTGATCTATGCCAGTATTTATACTCCACTGAAAGGCTAGTGAGGGACAAGCCAGGACAGTCCTCACAGGAGCATGGAATGGAGGCTCAGGTTGAGCATTTAGGCAGGGCTAGGCCTCACTACCCAAACAACCCTCCACTCTCTGCTGCTAACTTGCACCATGTCACAGGGAGAAATTCCACATGATGAATCTATGGATATTCAATATACGAGTTAGAACATCCAGAAAGAATGATCACAGTTCCACATCTTAATTACAAAGCTAACTGCAATTTTAGAAACAACCAGTTTCAAAAACATTCTGACCAACACACATTAGACTACGGGGTTATGAGCCAGCCACTTTAATCAAAGAAAGGTTCCCACAATTTCATGAAATCAATTAAGTTTTTTAAGTCATCTCCCAAAAACCTGGATCAGGAGTAAAGCCTCATTAACGCTCCCACTCCTCAGATAATACATAACAATAGTGTCAAGGCAGAAACTTCCTTGAAGAATTATGGCTAATTGATCACTACTTGGCTGAAGTGGTCAAGATTAATGTCAGGGTCACTTCAAAAGCAAGTGTCGCTACTACCCAGTGAGTGTCCCAAAAAGAGCAACAGTTGTTATACACACAAATTATTTAACAGCTGAACACAAGAGACACGACTGTGCTGCTTTCCCGAGTGACCCATGAGGCACTGGGTGTTTACTCGAGTGACCCATGAGGCACTGGGTGTTTACTCGAGTGACCCATGGGGCACTGGGTGTTTACTCGAGTGACCCATGAGGCACTGGGTGTTTACTCGAGTGACCCATGAGCCACTGTGCTGCTTCCCCGAGTGGCCCATGAGGCACTGGGTGTTTACTCGAGTGACCCATGAGCCACTGTGCTGCTTCCCCGAGTGGCCCATGAGGCACTGGGTGTTTACTCGAGTGACCCATGAGGCACTGGGTGTTTACTCGAGTGACCCACGAGGCACTAGGTGTTTACTCGAGTGACCCATGAGGCACTGGGTGTTTACTCGAGTGACCCATGAGCCACTGTGCTGCTTCCCCGAGTGGCCCATGAGGCACTGGGTGTTTACTCGAGTGACCCATGAGGCACTGGGTGTTTACTCGAGTGACCCATGAGCCACTGTTCTGCTTCCTCGAGTGACCCATGAGGCACTGGGTATTTACCCGAGTGGCCCATGAGGCACTGGGTGTTTACCCGAGTGGCCCATGAAGCACTGGGTGTTTACCCAAGTGACCCATGAGGCACTGGGTATTTACCCGAGTGGCCCATGAGGCACTGGGTGTTTACCGAGTGACCCATGAGGCACTGGGTGTTTACTCGAGTGACCCATGAGGCACTGGGTGTTTTCCCGAGTGGCCCATGAGGCACTGGGTGTTTACCCAAGTGGCCCATGAGGCACTGGGTGTTTACTCGAGTGACCCATGAGGCACTGGGTATTTACCCGAGTGGCCCATGAGGCACTGGGTATTTACCCGAGTGGCCCATGAGGCACTGGGTGTTTACCGAGTGACCCATGAGGCACTGGGTGTTTTCCCGAGTGGCCCATGAGGCACTGGGTGTTTTCCCGAGTGACCCATGAGGCACTGGGTATTTACCCGAGTGGCCCATGAGGCACTGGGTGTTTACTCGAGTGACCCATGAGGCACTGGGTATTTACCCGAGTGGCCCATGAGGCACTGGGTGTTTACCGAGTGACCCATGAGGCACTGGGTGTTTACTCGAGTGACCCATGAGGCACTGGGTGTTTTCCCGAGTGGCCCATGAGGCACTGGGTGTTTTCCCGAGTGGCCCATGAGGCACTGGGTATTTACCCGAGTGGCCCATGAGGCACTGGGTGTTTACCCGAGTGGCCCATGAGGCACTGGGTGTTTTCCCGAGTGGCCCATGAGGCACTGGGTGTTTTCCCGAGTGGCCCATGAGGCACTGGGTGTTTACCCAAGTGGCCCATGAGGCACTGGGTATTTACCCAAGTGGCCCATGAGGCACTGGGTGTTTACTCGAGTGGCCCATGAGGCAGTGTGTTATTCACCCGAGTGATCCATGAGGCAGTGTGTTATTCACCCGAGTGGTCCAACTAATGTTTAACTTCTCCATTTGCATAGCACATACAAGGAATATTGAAAGATTCTGCCTGGAGTTATTTTTTCTATCTTTTCTGACTGTTTTTCCTAACAATCTGGAATGCATACCATCACAGCTAATGATTTGTCTGCCTTGCATTTGCCTACTTTATTCAGAACCAATTTCTTTCTCACTGTTATCTTTACGCAGTTGTTCCATATTCTCAGCTAATACATTGGCAATTTCAGTTCCATCATCATTTGTGAAACCTGTCAAAAACATTCCAATTGTAAGACCAGACAATGAACTCATCTATAGAGTGTAATCGGTACTTGAAGAAGCATGTCAAAGATTTTAATTTAAGAAATGCTGACAGAAGTTAAAATCTAGGTCAAGAACATTCTCTGCAGGCAGCTCCAAGGCAGCCGTTTATCAATACGAGGATTGACTGGCAGACTGGTACAAAGAAATGTAGCTGCAGGGAGGAAGCAATGACCCTCTATCAAAATCATAAAACTATTGGTTATTTTCCAATAAATATCTAAGGTCCACACCCAATCCCACAGAGTACAATCAGTAAGGAATATGCAATTTGTAAAATTACTAGCCACAGCACCAGCGAGAAATAAATGCGTTCTACTCAATTCAAAAGTAAACAAAGGAACTCAATATGTTTCAGTTAAAACAAAAAATAAACAGAATTGGAGTCTGTTGTGTAAAATATTAAAACAGATCGAGGCCATTTGACTCAACTAATCTCTGCTCACGTTCTACTCCACATGAGTCTCCACCCATTCCATTTCCCTCATCTCAGCATTTCAACGTATCCTTCAAATTTCTGTGATGTACTCGTCTGGTTTCTTTTTAGGAACATAGAAGTAGGCCATTCAGCCCGTTGAATCTACACCAACATTCAATTAGATCGTAGCTCTTCATCTACCCCAGCTCCACTTTCCCGCACTATCCTCATATCGTTTGATGTCATAGGTATTCAGGAATTTATTGATTTCGGTCTTCAACGTCGAGTTTCCACAACCTTCTATGATAGAGAATTCTAAAGATTTCAAAGAAAGCATTTAAGCTTAATTCAACCATTTTCCATTTTTTAACTACTAGGGGATGAAGCCAGGCAAGTGAATGAGGTTTTGTGCCTTGCAGAGATTGAGCATTTTGGAAACAGTGACCATAACTCAGTAGAATTTAAGGTAGTTAAGGAAATGGACAAAGGTAGACCGGAAATTAAGGTTCTTAATTGGGGGAGGGCCAATTTTAACAAAATAAGACAGGATTTGTCCAAAGTTATCTGGGAGTAGCTACTTGTTGGAAAATCTACACCAGAACAGTGGGATTCATTCAAAAAGAAAACAGAGAACTACAGGGCCAATATGTTTCCATGATAGTGAAGAGTGGGAGCAACAAGGGAACCCTGGATGTCAAGCGACATCCAGAGTTGGATAAGGGGGGGAAAAAGGAGGCTTATGGCAGACACAGAGGGCTCAAAACAGCAGAAGAAATATAGAAAGTGTAAGGGGTTACTTAGGAAAGAAATTAGGAGAGCGATGGGGGGGCCTGAAAAAGGGCTGGCGGGTAAAATAAAGGAAATGCCAAAGGTGTTTTATAAGTATATCAAGGGCAAGAGGCTGACCAGGGTAAGAGTAAGGCCCATTAGGGCCCCACGTGGCAATTTGTGTGTGGCACCAGAAGGTATAAGTGAGGTTTTAAATGAGTACTTTGCATTTGTGTTCATTGAAAAGGATGATGTAGATATAAAACCAGCATTTACTTGAACAACTTAACATTGAGAGGGAAGAGGTATTAACAGTTTTAACAGGCCTAAAGTGGATAAATCCCCGGAGCCAGATGAGATGTCTCCCAGGTTGCTGTGCGAGGCAAGAGAGAAGATTGCATTGGCTCTGACAAAAATTTCAAATCTTCTCTGGCCACAGAAGAAGTGCCAGAGAACTGGAGAACAGCTAATACGGTGCCATTATTCAAGGAGGGAAGTTGGGATGAACCAGGAAATTACAGATCAGTGAGTCTAACATTCAGTGGTAGGGTAACAACTGGAAAAGATTCTGAGGGACAGAATTACTCTCCACTTGGAGAGGCAAGGGTTAATCAAGGATAGTCAGCATGGTGTTGTCAAAGAGACAAATTTGATTAAATTTTTTGGGGAGGTGACTAGGTGTGTAGATGAGGGTAATGCGGTTGATGTAGTCTACATGGACTTTCGTAAGGCCTTCAACAAGGTTCCACATGGGAGGCTGATGAAGAAGGTAAGAGCCCATGGGATCCAGGGCAATTTGGTAAACTGGATCCAAAATTGGTCAGTGGTAGGAGGCAGAGGGGTGGTGATTGAAGGTTGTTTTTGTGGCTGTGACCAGTGGTGTTCCACAGGGATTGGTGCTGGGTCCCTTGTTGTTTGTAGTGTGCATTAATAATCTGGATGTGAATGTGGGAGGTGTGGAGAGTAAGCTCGCAGATGACACAAAAATTGGTAGTGTGGTAAATAGTGAGGAGAAAGGCCGTAGATTACAGAATGATATAGACGGCTGGTTAGATGGGCGGAAGAATGGCAAATTGAATTTAACCATGAAACGTAAAGCATTTTGGAAGGACTAACAAGGTAAGGGAATATACAATGAATGGTTGGACCCTATGATGTACAGAAGATCAAGAGACCTTGGTGTGCATGTTCACAGATCTCTGAAGATAGCAGGGAAGGTTGATAAGGTTGTTAAGAAGGCCGATGGGATTTTTGCCTTTATTAACCGAAGCACTGAATACAAGAGCAGGGAGGTTATGCTGGAGCTGTATAAAACACTGGTTAGGCCCCAGCTGGAGTACTTGGTGCAGTTCTAGTCACCACACTATAGAAAAGAAGTGATTGCACTGGAGAGAGTGAAGAGGCGATTCACCAGGATATTGAATGGACTGGAGCGTTTCAGCTATCAAGGGAGGCTGATTAGGCTAGGGTTGTTTTCCCTGGAGAAGAGAAGGCTGAGGGGGACCTGATTGAGGTGTATAAAATTATGAGAGACATAGATAGGGTGGATATGAGGGTGTTTTGCCCCTTAGAGAAGGGCTCAATAACCAGGGGTCAGAGATTTAAGGTATTGGGCAGGAGGTTTAGAGGAGATGTGAGGATAAACTTTTTCAACCAGAGGGTGGTTGCAATCTGGAACTCACTGCCTGAAAAGGTGGCAGAGGTGGGAACCCTCACAACTTTTAATAAGTATTTAGATCAGCACCTGAAATGTCACTGCATAAAACGCTATGGACCAAGTGCTGGAAAATGGGATTCGAATAGGCTGGTGCTTCATGGTTAGCGCAGGTGCAATGGGTCAAAGGGCCTCTTTCCGTGCTGTAAAACTCTATGATTTCACTCTCTGAGGAAATAAATTTCTCCTTATTTTCCTATTGGGTTTCCTAGTAATTGTCTCATGTATTACGATAAAGGAGCTTATATTACGTATCAAAGCTTTTCATCTTAAGCTCATCAGGACATCGACGCAAAAACAGACAACAGTAAAGGAACAGAACTTATACTGCATAAGAGTGTGATGTTTGGTTGGAAAGTGGACTCTGATTAGTTGAAGTGTTGCCATGGAGACTGCAGCAGAGAACTGTTAACTATTGAGATTGCGGAGATTGACCAGTATTTTCTGTTTTTGTCATAGTTAAACTGCCAAGCTTCTGTTTCAAATTCAAATCAGGCAGGGATATTCTGATTTATCATGGCATTGCCACGGAGAATGAACCAGGGAATGGCAGGCGCCCAAGCTTTTGTTTGGTTGGGAAAGGCATAATGTGTGGACACACTCCTATTGGTAAAGGAGAGGGCCCTGTGTGTGAATCTAGCTTGTGTGAGTGAGCCACATTGCGAGCCTGACTGATAATACCAAAATTAATCACCTCACATTTCTCCACACTGAACTTCATCTGCCACCTAATGCCCACTTAACCAACTTGTCTCTGTCCTTCTGCAGTTCTACATTGTGTTCCTCACAGTTTACAATGCTTCCAAGTTTTGTACCATCCGCAAACTTTGAAATTGTCCCCTGCACACCAAATTCAGGTCATTAATATATAAGAGGAAGAGCAAGGGTTCCAATACTGACTGCGGAGAACCCCACTACAACCCTTCCTCCAACCGAGAAATACCCATCCACCATTACTCTCTGCTTCCGATCCATAGAATCCCTACAGTGCAGGAGGCCATTCAGCCCATTGTGTTTGCACCAAACCTTGGAAAGAGCACCCTACCTAGACCCACTACCATATGCTATCCCCTCAACCCCAACTAACCTGAACATCTTTGGACACAAAGGGGCAATTTATTATGGCCAATCCACCTGACCTGCACATCTTTGGATCGTGGGAGGAAACCGGAGGAAACCCACGCAGACATGGCAAGAACGTGCAAACACCATAGAGAGAGTCACGCAAGGCTGAAATTGAACCAGGGTCCCTTGTACTGTGAGGAAGAAGTGCTAACCACTGTGCCACCATGCTTCCTTGACTCAGCCAACTTTTTATCCATGTTGCTACTGTTCCTTTTATTCCAGGACCTATAACTTTGCTCACAGATCTGCTGTGAGGCATTGTATAGAATGCCTTTTGGAAGTCCACGTACACCACATCAGTAGCATTACCTTCATCAACCCTCTCTGTCACATCTTTAAAAATTTCCAGCAAGTTAAACATATTAATGATTTAGATGAGGAGACAAAATGTAATATCTCCAGATTTGCAGATGACACCAAGTTGGGTGGGGCGGTGAGCTGTGAGGAGGATGCAGAGATCCTTCAGTGCGATTTGGACAGGTCGAGTGAGTGGGCAGGTGGTGGTGTAGTGGTATTGTCACTGGACTAGTAATCCAGAGACCCAGGGTAATGCTCTGGGGAGCTGGATTCGAATCCCACCAGGGCAGATGGTGGAATTTTAATTCAATAAGGTCTGGAGTTAAAAGTCTAATGATGATCATGAAACCATTGTCATAAAAAAAACATTTGGTTCACGAATTTCCTTTAGGGAAGGAAATCTGTCATACTTCCCTGGTCTGGCCCACATCTGACTCCAGACCCACAGCAATGTAATTGACTCTTAAATGCCCTCAGGAATGGACAAATGGCCCAGCCCAGCCAGCGATGCCCACACCTCATGGACGAATGAAAGAAAAATGCAGTATAAATTGGATAAATGTGAGATTATCTGCCTTGGTAGCAAAAACGAGAAGTCAGAATATTATTTGAATGTCCATAAATTAGGAGAGGGGAATGCGCAACAAGACCTGGGTGTCGTCGTACACCAGTCGCTGAAGGTAAGCATGCAGGTACAGCAGGCTGTAAAGAAGGCAAATAGTATGCTAGCCTTTTTTGCAAGAGAATTTGAGAAGAGGAGCAGAGATGTCTTGCTGCAATTATACAGGGCCTTGGTGAGGCCACACCCGGAATATTGTGTGCGGTTTTGGTCTCCTTATCTGAGGGAGGGTGTTCTTGCTCTCGAGGGAGTGCAGCGAAGGTTTACCAGACTGATGCCTGGGATAGCAGAACTGATGTATGAGAAGAGATCGAATTGCTTATGAATCTATTCACTGGGGGCAGCACGGTGGCGCAGGGTTAGCACTGCTGCCTCACGGCGACAAGATCCCATGTTCGATCCCGGCTCTGGGTCACTGTCCGTGTGGAGTTTGCACATTCTCCCGTGTCTGTGTGGATTTCTCCCCCACAACCCAAAGACGTGCAGTTTAGGTGGATTGGCCATGATAAATTGCCCCTTAAATTGGAAAAATGATTTGGGTACTCTAAATTTATTTTTAAAATAAATAAGAAATGATTCTATTCACTGGAGTTCAGAAGAATGAGGGGAAATCTCATTGTGGGCAGCATGGTAGCTCAGTGGTTAGCACTGTTGCTTCACAGCGCCAGGGTCCCTGGTTCGATTCCCGGCTTGGGTGACTGTCTGTGCAGAGTCTGCACATTTTCCCCGTGTCTGCATGGGTTTCCTCCGGGTGTTCCGGTTTCCTCCAAGTCCCGAAAGACGGGCTTGTTAGGTGAATTGGACATTCTGAATTCTCCCTCTGTGTACCCGAACAGGCGTCGGAATGTGGCAACGAGGGGATTTTCACAATAACTTCATATAAGTGTTAATGTAAACCTACTTATGACAATAAAGATTATTAGATTATTATTACAGTCTGAGAATACAGGGTAGGCCATTTAGGATTTGGATTTATTGTCACGTATACCGAGGTACAGTGAAAAATATTGATCCAAAGAGATCGTTACATACATGAAAAACATAGGACATACGACAGATACACAATGTAAATACATTGACATCGGGTGAAGCATACGGAGTGTAGTACTACTCAGTAGAGAAGGTACGTGGAGAGATCCGTTCAGTCCATTGGAGGGTCATTGAGTAGTCTGGTCACAGCAGGGAAGAAGTAGCTTTTGAATCTGTCAGTGCTTGTTCTCATTTTGTGTATCTCCTGCCCGATGGATGAGGTTGGAAGAGAGAATAACCTGGGTGGTAGGACAGAGATTAGGAGAAATCTCTTCACCCAGAGAGTCGTGAGCCGGTGGAATTCATTACCACAGAAAGTAGTTGAGGCCAAAACATTGTATGTTTTCAAGAAGAGGTTAGATATAGCACTTGGGACAAGGGGATCAAAGGATATGGGGGGGAAGTGGGATTAGGCTATTGAGTTGGATGATCAGCCATGATCATAATGAATAGCGGAGCAGGCTCCCAGGGCCTCCACCTGCTCCTATTTTCTATGGTTTTCCCTTAATATCAGAAAAATGATTGGTTCCAAAGAATGTCAACCAGTAAACAAACATTGCAAGTATATTTTATTCGAAACAGATATGAGTGGACAGAAAAGAGGTGGGCCTCTGTAGTAGGACTATAAGGAACACCTAGAAGGAAAATGAAGTTGATTCTGTGGGAGGTAGAAAGTGACACAATGAACACCACTAAAATGAAAAAACAGAATCCGTATTATGAGATTTCCACTGACCATCAGATCAGCAGGAGGAGGAAAACAGTTTGCTTTATAGAGACATAGGTAGGAGATGAGAGTAATTGAATGGGAATATTTCAATCGACCAAGTACATTTTGTGAAAATGCAAATGTAATCCATGACTGCTTCATGTTGAAGTGTTTTAGAAAACCCGAGAGTAATTGAATGGGAATATTTCAATCGACCAAGTACATTTTGTGAAAATGCAAATGTAATCCATGACTGCTTCATGTTGAAGTGTTTTAGAAAACCCATAAGTAATCTTACCACAGATTCAATGCGATTCCTTCTAAGATTGAGTTCTGTCAGTGAATCAAGGCCACTCATGTTTTCAACATGAACAATGAAGTTACCCGCAAGGTTAAGCACTCGAAGTTCAGTTAAATGATTAATGTGTTCCAGTCTACAGATCTGTAAATAAAGCCAAACTTAACATTAGCACAGGTTTTCACACAGCCATAGAAACATTTAGCAAGGAAAAATATATAATGTTTGGCTTTCTCACTGATAAATCAAATATAAGAAGGAAAACAAAGTATTGGTGCATTGCTAATCTGGAAAAGTGAGCAAATTAATGTGAAACACAATTATAGAGAGGAGTTGCTCTTCAACAACACCTCAACTTGTTTCAAAAATGGATCAAGTCACTTCAGATGCAATGCATTTGTTGTAGACCTAGCAGGGTCTGGATTTTAGGCTTGATAAAATTGGAACTTGAGTGGCACAGAGGTTATCACTGCTGCTTCACAGTGTCAGGGACCCAGGTTCAATACTGACCGTGGGTGACTGTCCGTGTGGAGTTTGCACATTCGCCCCGTGTCTGCGTGGTTGCCCCCCGGGTGCTTCGGTTTCCTCTCACAGTCCAAAGGCTAGGTGGATTGGTCATGCTAAAATTGCCCCTTAGGGTAGGGTTGTAGGAATAGGGTGGGGGAATAGGGCCTAGATAGGGTGGTCTTCTTTTGAAGGGTCGGTGCAGACTCAATGGGCCAAACTGCCTCCTTCTGCACTGTTTGGATTTGAGGATCCCCTCCAACTTAAAAGTGCCTCCTCAGCCGATTCCACACCCTGACTGTCGGCTGAACCACCGGGCTCCCTGTACACTTCCCTGGACCTAATGGCAGCAGAGCCATCAACATGGCCCTCAAACTGGATCCCCTACAGGACTCTTCCTCCATCCTAACCCACTCCTCCCCCCCCCACCATCGTCTCCCTTCTCCACATTCACTGTCCAATAGAAGTGCAGCAGGTTCAGGAGCACCTGCCCCCCTTTCTGCCTCTCCCTCTGTAGCAGGGCCCTCTTTACCGCACTGCCTCTGTAGCCAGGCCCTCTTTACTCCTCTGCCTCTGTAGCCGGGCCCTCTTTACTCTTTACTCCTCTGCCTCTGTAGCCGGGCCCTCTTTATCCCTCTGCGTCTATAGCCTGGCCCTCTTTACTCCTCTGCCTCTGTAGCCGGGCCCTCTTTACTCTTTACTCCTCTGCCTCTGTAGCCGGGCCCTCTTTATCCCTCTGCCTCTGTAGCCGGGCCCTCTTTATCCCTCTGCGTCTGTAGCCGGGCCCTCTTTACCCCTCTGCCTCTGTAGCCGGGCCCTCTTTACTCCTCTGCCTCTGTAGCCGGGCCCTCTTTACTCTTTATCCCTCTGCCTCTGTAGCCGGCTCTCTTTACCCCTCTGCCTCTGTAGCCGGGCCCTCTTTACCCCTCTGCCTCTGTAGCCGGGCCCTCTTTATCCCTCTGCCTCTGTAGCCGGGCCCTCTTTACCCCTCTGCCTCTGTAGCCTGACCCTCTTTACCCGTCTGCCTCTGTAGCCGGGCCCTCTTTACCCGTCTGCCTCTGTAGCCGGGCCCTCTTTACTCCTCTGCCTCTGTAGCCGGGCCCTCTTTACCCCTCTGCCTCTGTAGCCGGGCCCTCTTTACCCCTCTGCCTCTGTAGCCGGGCCCTCTTTACCCCTCTGCCTCTGTAGACGGGCCTCTTTACCCCTCTGCCTCTGTAGCCGGGCCCTCATTACCCGCAGCACCTTCCCCGCCCATATAAACTGAAATCACGGTCTCCAATTTCTCAAAGATGGCCTTTGGGAGAAAGATCAGGAAGGTATGGAAAATAAACAGGAACATTGGCAGCACATTCCTATTCGCAACCTGCACCCTCCCTGCCAGTGTCAGGTGTAATGTATCACATCTCTTGAAATCCCCCCTAATCTCCTCAGCCAATGTTGTCAAATTCCACTTGTGCATCGTAGCCGATTCCCTCGTCACCCGAATCCCCAAATACTTGAATCTTTCCCTAGCTACCTTGAGTGGTAACATTCCCAAGTTGGCCCCCAGCCCCGCCGCATTCACCAGAAACACCTCGCTGTTCCTGACATTTAACTTATACCCAGAGAAGGCCCCAAACCTCTCCAATATTCCCATGATCCTACACATACTCTCCAGCGGGTACGACACAAACAACAGGTCGTCCGCATACAACAACAACTGGTGCTCCCTGCTCACTCCCACATAATCCCCCTGCCACTCCACTGACCCCTTCAGAATCCCCTCCACTCCACTGACCCCCTCACAATCCCCTGCCACTCCACTGACCCCCTCACAATACCCCTCCACTCCACTGACCCCCTCAGAAACCCCTCCACTCCACTGACCCCCTCACAATCCCCGTCACTCCACTGACCCCCTCACAATCCTCCTCCACTCCACTGACCCCCTCACAATCCCCCTCCACTCCAGACCCTCTGACAATCTCCCTCCACTCCACTGACCCCCTCACAATCCCCCTCCACTCCACTGACCCCCTCACAATCCCCCTCCACTCCACTGACCCCCTCACAATTCCCCTCCACTCCACTGACCCTCTGACAATCTCCCTCCACTCCACTGACCCCCTCACAATCCCCGTCACTCCACTGACCCCCTCACAATCCTCCTCCACTCAACTGACCCCCTCACAATCCCCCTCCACTCCACTGACCCTCTGACAATCTCCCTCCACTCCACTGACCCCCTCACAATCCCCCTCCACTCCACTGACCCCCTCACAATCCCCCTCCACTCCACTGACCCCCTCACAATCCCCCTCCACTCCACTGACCCCCTCACAATCCCGCTCCACTCCACTGACCCCTCACAATCCCCCTCCACTCCACTGACCCCCTCACAATCCCCCTCCACTCCACTGACCCCCTCACAATCCCCCTCCACTCCACTGACCCCCTCACAATCCTCTCCACTCCACTGACCCCCTCACAATCCCGCTCCACTCCACTGACCCCCTCACAATCACCCTCCACTCCACTGACCCCCTCACAATCCCCCTCCACTCCACTGACCCCCTCACAATCTCCCTCCACTCCACTGACCCCCTCACAATCCCCCTCCACTCCACTGACCCCCTCACAATCCCCCTCCACTCCACTGACCCCCTAACAATCCCCCTCCAGGTGGTGCACGAAGACCAGACAGGGTTCGTAAAAGGGAGACAACTGAATGTTAACGTGCGACGACTATTAGGGGTGATAATGATGCCCCCAGTGGAGGGGGAGGCAGAGATAGTGGCGGCAATGGACGCAGAGAAGGCATTTGATAGGGTGGAGTGGGAGTATTTATGGGAAGTGTTAAGGAGGTTTGGGTTTGGGAACGGGTTTATTAGCTGGGTTAGACTTCTTTATGGGGCTCCAACGGCAAGCGTAGTTACAGGTCGACATAGATCGGAGTATTTCCGACTATATAGGGGAACAAGACAGGGATGCCCGCTGTCTCCATTGTTGTTCGCGTTGGCAATTGAACCTCTGGCCATGGCGTTGAGAGACTCCAGGAAATGGAGAGGGGTGATTAGAGGGGGAGAAGAACACCGAGTCTCGTTATATGCGGATGACCTATTGTTATACGTGTCGGACCCAGCGGGGGGAATGATTGAGGTTATGCGAATTTTGAGGGGGTTCGGGGATTTCTCGGGGTATAGGCTAAACATGGGGAAGAGTGAATTATTTGTGATACATCCAGGGGACCAGAGTAGAGAGATAGAAGGCTTGCCGCTAAGGAAAGTGGAAAGAAACTTCCGATACCTGGGGATTCAGATCGCTAGGAGCTGGGGAACCTTGCACAGACTTAATCTGACACGGTTGGTAGAACAAATGGAGGAGGACTTCAAGAGGTGGGACATGCAGCCTCTATCGCTGGCGGGCAGGGTGCAAGCAATTAAGATGATGGTCCTCCCGAGGTTCTTATTTGTATTTCAATGTCTCCCTATACTAATCACTAAGACCTTTTTTAATAAAATAGACAGGAGCATCACGAGCTTCGTGTGGGCAGGGAAAGTTCCGAGAGTAAGGAGGGGGTTCCTTCAGCGTAGTAGGGACAGAGGAGGATTGGCACTACCGAACTTGGGCGATTACTATTGGGCCGCCAATGTGGCAATGATACGTAAATGGATGATGGAGGGTGAGGGAGCGGCGTGGGAAAGACTGGAGAGAAAGTCCTGTAAAGGGACGAGTTTAGAGGCGCTGGTGACGGCGCCGCTACCGATCTCACCTAAAAAGTTTACCACGAACCCGGTGGTGGCGGCAACATTGAATATCTGGGGACAGTGGAGCCCTGGTGGGGTCCCCAATCAGGAACAACCATAGGTTCGCCCCAGGAAGAATGGATGGAGGTTTTCAGAGCTGGTTCCAGTTGGGAATTAGGAGGGTGGGAGATTTATTTATAGATGGGACTTTTGCGAGCTTGGGAGCATTGGAGGAAAAGTATAAGTTGCCCCGGGGAAATTTCTTGAGATATATGCAGGTGAGGGCATTTACTAGACAACAGGTGAGGGAATTTCCATTGCTCCCGACACAGGGGATACAGGACAGGGTGCTTTCAGGGGTGTGGGTCGGAGAGGGCAAGGTGTCAGAGATTTACCGAGAGATGAGGGAAGAGGGGGAGGAGTCGGTGGGCGAACTAAAAGGAAAGTGGGAAGAAGAACTAGGGGAGGAGATAGAGGAGGGTATGTGGGCTGATGCCCTAAGCAGGGTAAATTCCTCTTCCTCATGCGCCAGGCTTAGCCTGATTCAATTTAAGGTGCTACATAGAGCACACATAACGGGAGCAAGATTGAGCAGGTTCTTTGGAGTGGAGGACAAATGTGGGAGGTGTGGCGGGAGCCCGGCAAACCACGCACATATGTTTTGGGCATGCCCGGCACTGGAAGGGTATTGGAAGGGAGTGACGGGAGTGATTTCGCGGGTGGTGAAGGCCCGGGTCAAACCAGGCTGGGGGTTAGCTCTATTTGGAGTTGCGGAAGAGCCGGGAGTGCAGGAGGCGAAAGAGGCCGACGTTGTGGCCTTTGCGTCCCTAGTAGCCCGGCGCAGGATCCTACTCATGTGGAAGGAGGCGAAACCCCCCGGACTGGAGGCCTGGGTAAACAATATGGCGGGGTTTATTAAACTGGAGCAGATAAAGTTTGCCCTGAGAGGATCGGCTCAAGGGTTCACCAGGCGGTGGCAGCCATTTCTCGACTACCTAGGGGAACGTTAGAGGGAAGACAGATGACCAGCAGCAGCAACCCAGGGGGAGGGGGGGGGGGGGTTTAGTTTAGGTCAAAGATAAAGGGGTTTTGTTACTTGTGTATTGTTTAAAATTTCTGTATTGTTATTGTTGCGTTTGCTTTGTAAGAGGGGAAAAATTGTTGTTTGGGAAAACATTTTCAATAAAACATTTATAAAAAAAAAACAATCCCCCTCCACTCCACTGACCCCCTCACAATCCCCTCCACTCCACTGACCCCCTCACAACCCCCTCCACTCCACTGACCCCCTCACAATCCCCCTCCATTCCACTGACCCCCTCAGAATCCCCCTCCACTCCACTGACCCCCTCACAATCCCCCTCCACTCCACTGACCCCCTCACAATCCCCCTCCACTCCACTGACCCCCTCACAATCCCCTCCACTCCACTGACCCCCTCACAATCCCCTCCACTCCACTGACTCCGTCACAATCCCCCTCCACTCCACTGACCCCCTCAATCCCCTTCCACTCCACTGACTCCGTCACAATCCCCCTCCACTCCACTGACCCCCTCACAATCCCCTTCCACTCCACTGACCCCCTCACAATCCCGCTCCACTCCACTGACCCCCTCACAATCCCCCTCCACTGACCCCCTCACAATCCCCGCCACTCCACTGACCCCCTCATAATCCCCCTCCACTCCACTGACCCCCTCACAATCCCCTCCACTCCACTGACCCCCTCACAATCCCCCTCCACTCCACTAACCCCCTCAGAATCCCCTCCACTTCACTGACCCCCTCACAATCCCCCTCCACTCCACTGACCCCCTCACAATCCCCCTCCACTCCACAGACCCCCTCACAATCCCCCTCCACTCCACTGACCCCCTCACAATCCCCTGCCACTCCACTGTCCCCCTCACAATCCCCTCCACTCCACTGACCCCCTCACAAACCCCCTCCACTCCACTGACCCCCTCACAAACCCCCTCCACTCCAGTGACCCCCTCACAATCCCTCTGCCACTCCACTGACCCCCTCACAATCCCCCTCCACTCCACTGACCCTCTCACAATCCCCTCCATTCCACTGACCCCCTCACAATCCCCTGCCACTCCACTGACCCCCTCACAATCCCCCTGCCACTCCACTGACCCCCTCACAATCCCCCTCCACTCCACTGACCCCCTCACAATCCCCCTCCACTCCACTGGCCCCCTCACAATCCCCCTGCCACTCCACTGACCCCCTCACAATCCCCCTCCACTCCACTAACCCCCTCACAATCCCCCTCCACTCCACTGACCCCCTCACAATCCCCGCCACTCCACTGACCCCCTCATAATTCCCCTCCACTCCACTGACCCCCTCACAATCCCCCTCCACTCCACTGACCCCCTCACAATCCCCTCCACTCCACTGACCCCCTCACAAACCCCTGCCACTCCACTGACCCCCTCACAATCCCCTCCACTCCACTGACCCCCTCACAATCCCCCTGCCACTGCACTGACCCCCCTCACAATCCCCCTCCACTCCACTGACCCCCTCACAATCCCCCTACCACTCCACTGACCCCCTCACAATCCCCCTCCACTCCACTGACCCCCTCACAATCCCCTCCACTCCACTGACCCCCTCACAATCCCCCTCCACTCCACTGACCCCCTCACAATCCCCCTCCATTCCACTGACCCCCTCACAATCCCCCTGCCACTCCACTGACCCCCTCACAATCCCCCGCCACTCCACTGACCCCCTCACAATCCCCCTTCACTCCACTGACCCCCTCACAATGCCCCTCCACTCCACTGACCCCCTCACAATCCCCCTCCATTCCACTGACCCCCTCACAATCCCCGCCACTCCACTGACGCCCTCACAATCCCCCGCCTCTCCACTGACCCCCTCACAATCCCCCTCCACTCCACTGACCCCCTCACAATCCCCCTGCCACTCCACTGACCCCCTCACAATCCCCCGCCACTCCACTGACGCCCTCACAATCCCCCGCCTCTCCACTGACCCCCTCACAATCCCCCTTCACTCCACTGACCCCCTCACAATGCCCCTCCACTCCACTGACCCCCCTCACAATCCCCCTCCATTCCACTGACCCCCTCACAATCCCCGCCACTCCACTGACGCCCTCACAATCCCCCTTCACTCCACTGACCCCCTCACAATGCCCCTCCACTCCACTGACCCCCCTCACAATCCCCCTCCATTCCACTGACCCCCTCACAATCCCCGCCTCTCCACTGACCCCCTCACAATCCCCTCCATTCCACTGACCCCCTCACAATCCCCTTCCACTCCACTGACCGCCTGATACGACAGCGGACCCCCCTCTCTTGTACTTCTGCAGTCCAAAACTCTGTGACCTCGTCCCATTTTTCATCCACTATCAGAGCTACATATAACAAGCGCATCCATGCCACAAACTTCGGGCCAACCGCAAACCTACCCACGATCTCAAATAAATACCTCCATTCCACCCAATCAAAAGCCTTCTCTGCATCCATTTAAAAAAAAAATATGTTTATTCAAATTTTTTCCAAAACACTCCAGAAAGGAAAGAAAATATACAAAAGAGAAATAAAAAGGTAATTACGCCAACACACAAAGCAACTTAATCCTCTAACCATTAAACTATCTAACAAATTAAGAACAAAAATGGGGCAAACGTCCCTTACATAAACCAAAACAAGAACCCCCCCCCCCCCCCCCCCCACCCCCGTCCGGGTTGCTGCTGCCATTGACCTCCACCTAACGTTCCACGAGAAAGTCTAGAAACGGTTGCCACCGCCTGGAGAACCCCTGTTCAGACCCTCTCAAGGCAAAATTTATCTTCTCCAACCTGAGAAACCCTGCCATGTCATTGATCCAAATCTCCACACTTGGGGGCTTAGCGCCCCTCCACATTAGTAAGGTCCTTCTCCGGGCTACCAAAGAGGCAAAGGCCAGAACTCCGGCCTCTTTCGGCTCCTGCACTCCCGGCTCGTCTGACACCCCAAATATTGCTATCCCCCAGCTCGGTTTTACCCGTGTATCCAAGTCTCTGGATATAGCCCTTGCGAAGCCCCTCCAAAACCCCTCAAGCGCCGGACACGCCCAGAACATATGGGCGTGATTCGCTGGGCTCCCCGAACACCTCACACACCTCTCCTCTACCCCAAAAAACTTACACATCATCGCCCCTGTCATATGCGCCATGTGCACCACTTTAAACTGCATCAGGCTGAGCCTGGCACAAGACGAGGAGGAATTAACCCTGCCCAGGGCGTCTGCCCACAGGCCCTCTTCAGCTCCTCACCCAGCTCCTCCTCCCACTTGCCCTTCAGCTCCTCCATCGAGGCTTCCGCCACCTCCTGCAGCTACTGGTAAATCGCCGAGACCTTACCCTCTCCGACCCACACACCCGAAATCACCCTGTCCTGTATCCTCCGGGCAGGCAACAGCGGAAATTCCCCTACCTGCCTCCTCACAAACGCACTGACCTGCATATACCTGAAGACATTTCCCAGGGGTAACCCAAATTTCTCCTCCAGCGCCCTCAGACTGGCAAAAGTCCCGTCAATGAATAGGTCCCCCATCCTTTTAATTCCTGCCCGATGCCAACTTAGAAATACGCCATCCATCCTGCCCGGTGCAAACCTATGGTTGTTCCGTATCGGGGACGAAACCGAGGCCCCCACTTCCCTCCTGTGCCATCTCCACTGCCCCCAGATCCTCAATGTCGCCGCCACCACTGGGCTCGTGGTGTACCGCGTCGGCGGTAGCGGCAACAGTGCTGTCACCAGTGCCCCCAGGCTAGTACCCACACATGACGCCGCCTCCAGGGTTTTCCACGCCGCCTCCTCTACCTCCATTACCCACTTCTGAATCATTGCCACATTAGCTGGCCAGTAGTAGCTACACAGATTCGGCAGCGCCAGCCACCACCACCACCACCCCCCCCCCCCCCCCACCCCCCCCCCCCCCACCCCCCCCCCACCCCCCACCCCCGGCTGCGCTCCAAGAACAGTCTCTTAACCCTCGGGGTCTTACTTGCCCATACGAACCCCATAATGCTCTTGCTCACTGGTTTGAAAAAGGCCTTAGGGATGAGAATAGGCAGGCACTGGAACACGAATTAAAAACCTAGGGAGGACCGTCATCTAAAGGACTGCACCCTACCCGCCAGGGAGAGTGGCAACACGTTCCATCTCCTAAAGTCCTCCTCCATCTGGTCTATCAACCGCGCCAAGTTGAGCTTGTGCAGGACCCCCTAACTCCTGGCCACCTGGATACCCAAATACCGGAAACTCCTCTCCACCCTCTTGAGCGGCAGCTCCTCCAGCCTCCTCTCCTGACCCCTCGCATGCACCACAAAGAGCTCACTCTTCCCAACATTGAGCTTATATCCTGAGAAGTCTCCAAACTCCCTAAGGGTCTGCATGACCTCTGCCATCCCCTCCACTGGACCTGCAATATACAAAAGCAGGTCATCTGCATATAACGAGACCCGTTGCTCCTCCCCTCCCCGGACCAACCCCCTCCAGTTTCTAGACTCCCTTAGTGCCATAGCCAGCGGCTCAATTGCCAGGGCAAACAACAGGGGGGACAGGGTGGGACCCCTGCTTCGTCCCACGGTACAACCTGAAGTACTCTGACCTCAGCCGATTCGTCAATACGCTCGCCACCGGGGCCTGGTATAACAATTTGACCCATCCTATGAACCCCTCCCCGAACCCAAACCTGCCCAGCACTTCCCACAGGTAATCCCACTCCACCCGATCAAAGGCCTTCTCCGCGTCCATTGCTGCCACCACTTCCACCTCCTCCCCCATCCGAGGGCATCATGATCACATTCAGGAGCCTCCGCACGTTTGCATTCAACTGCCTGCCCTTCACAAACTCAGTCTGTCCTCATTTATCATCCCGGGACACAATCCTCAATCCTAGTGGCCCGGAAGAATCCCTTCCTCCTTCACCTCGTTGAAGGTTCTCACCAACAACGGACCCAACAGTTCCACAAAGTTCCTATAGAATTCGACTGGGAACCCATCCGGCCCTGGGGCCTTGCCCGCCTCCATACTCCCTAACCCCTTAACCAGCTCCTCCATCCCGATCGGGGTCCCCAAACCTTCAATCTGTCCCTCCTCCACCCTCGGGAACCTCAATTGGTCCAGGAACCGCCGCATCCTCTCCCCCGCCTCCGGGGATTCTGACTTGTACAGGTTCCCGTAGAAATCCCTGAAGACCTCATTTATTTTGGCCGGACTCCACACCATGTTCCCCCCTCTATCCCTGATTCCTTCAATTTCCCTCGCCGCCTCCCTCCTACGTAGCTGATGCGCCAGCATCCGGCTCGCCTTCTCCCCATACTCGTACGCTGTCCCCTGCACCTTCCTCCACTGGGCCTCGGCTTTCCCCGTAGTCAGCAAATCAAACTCCATTTGGAGGCTCCAGCGCTCCTTCGCCCCTCTTGAGGGCAATCCGCGTATCTCCTATCCACCCTCAGTATCTCCCCCACCAATCTCTCCCTCTTCTCCCTGTGAGCCCTGATTGAGATTAGCTCTCCCCTGACCACTGCCTTCGGCGCCTCCCAAACAACACTAACCGGTACCTCCCCATTATCATTGGCCTCTATGTACCTTTGAATGCACCCCCGGACCCGCCCACAGACCTCCTCATCCGCCAGCAGTCCCACATCCATGCGCCACAGCGGGCGCTGGCCCCTCTCCTCCCCCAACTCCAGCTCCACCCAGTGCGAAATCGCTATGGCCAAGTACTCCATTCCCTCCACTCTTGGGATCAACGCCCTACTCACCACGAAGAAGTCTATCCGTGAATAGGCCTTGTGCACATGGGAAAAGGAGAACTCTCTCGCCGCTGGCCTGGCAAACCTCCACGGGTCCACTCCCCCCATCTGATCCATAAACCCCCTCAGAACCTTGTCCGCAGCTGGCCTCTTGCCCGACCTCGACCTAGATCGATCCAGTGCCGGGTCCAGTACCGTATTGAAGTCACCCCCCCATTATCAGATTCCCCGCCTCTAGATCCGAGATCCGGCTCAGCATGCGCTTCATGAACCCTGCATCGTCCCAGTTCGGGGCATATACATTCACCAGCACCACCCGGGTCCCCTGCAGTCTACCACTCACCATCACATATCGGCCCCCATTATCCGCCACAATACTCATCGCCTCGAACGTCACCCACTTGCTCACCAGGATTGCGACCCCCCCCCCATTCTTCGCATCCAGCCCAGAGTGAAAGACCTGCCCCACCCATCCCTTCCTCAGCCTGATCTGATCCGCAACCTTCAGGTGCGTCTCCTGCAACATAGCGACATCTGCCTTCCGTCCCTTTAAGTGCACGAACACCCGGGCCCTCTTGACCGGCCCATTCAGGCCTCTCCCGTTCCACGTGATCAGCCGGATCGGGGGACCAGCCGGATCGGGGGACCAGCCGGATCGGGGGACCACCCGCCCCATCGTGCCCCTCCCCCCACCCCCTGCCGACTAGCCATCTCCTTTCTTAGGCCAGCCACGTGCACACGCCTCACGCACTCACCAACCCCCCAGGCGGGGGCTCCCCGCCCCAACTCTCCCTCTTACCTCCAGCTCCCCCTCAGTCAGTACAGCAGCAACCCAGATCCCACCCCCCCACCCCCACCCACCCCTGGCCAGGCAGTTGCCTAGTCCCCTTGCTCCCCCCATTGCACTCCCGTAAGTCAGCTGACTCCTGCTGACCCCGGCCGCTCCCGCCTCTGCCGACGATCCCCCGATTGAATTCCCCCTCAAAGTCCCTCCACCCTCCTCCCCCTACGAGCCAGTGCAGGATCCATCCGGTACTGCCCCCCGCGTCGGGCCACACCCCCCCCTTTTTGCACGGGAAAAAGCCCGCGTTTTCTGCCTGGGCCGGCCCCGCCCCCTGTGGCGCAGCTCCTTTCTCCTGCAGCCTCTCCCCAATTCCTAACGGCCCAGGGCCTCCGGTCCCTCCCTTCCCCCTTCAAGCGCAGGGAACAGCCCCTCCTAACCGATTCACATGCCCAGAAAACACACACATCAAATCAAATCGCCCCTTGCCACTCCCCAGCATCCCTACAACCTGCAGCAAACCATTAATTCAAAGAACAAAGAACAAAGAAATGTACAGCACAGGAACAGGCCCTTCGGCCCTCAAAGCCCGTGCCGACCATGCTGCCCGACTAAACTACAATCTTCTACACTTCCTGGGTCCGTATCCCTCTATTCCCATCCTATTCATGCATTTGTCAAGATGCTCCTTAAATGTCCCTATCGTCCCTCCTTCCACCACCTCCTCCGGTAGCGAGTTCCAGGCACCCACTACCCTCTGCGTAAAAAACTTGCCTCATACATCTACTCTAAACCTTGCCTCTCTCACCTTAAACCCATGCACCCTACTAATTGACCCCTCTACCCTGGGGAAAAGCCTCTGACGATCCACTCTGTCTATGCCCCTCATAATTTTGTAGACCTCTATCAGGTCGCCCCTCAACCTCCGTCGTTCCAGTGAGAACAAACCGAGTTTATTCAACCGCTCCTCATAGCTAATGCCCTCCATACCAGGCAACATTCTGGTAAATCTCTTCTGCACCCTCTCTAAAGCCTCCACATCCTTCTGGTAGTGTGGCGACCAGAATTGAACACTATACTCCAAGTGTGGCCTAACTAAGGTTCTATACAGCTGCAACATGACTTGCCAATTCTTATACTCAATGCCCCGGCCAATGAAGGCAAGCATGCCGTATGCCTTCTTGACTACCTTCTCCACCTGTGTATCACCTTTCAGTGACCTGTGGACCTACACCTAGATCTCTCTGACTGTCAATACCCTTGAGGGTTCTACTATTCACTGTATATTCCCTACCTGCATTAGACCTTCCAAAATGCATTACCTCACATTTGTCCGGATTAAACTCCATCTACCATCTCTCCGCCCAAGTCTCCAAACAATCTAAATCCTGCTGTATCCTCTGACAGTCCTCATCGCTATCCGCAATTCCACCAACCTTTGTGTCGTCTGCAAACTTACTAATCAGACCAGTTACATTTTCCTCCAAATCATTTATATATACTACAAACAGCAACGGTCCCAGCACTGATCCCTGCGGAACACCACTAGTCACAGCCCTCCAATTAGAAAAGCATCCTTCCATTGCTACTCTCCGCCTTCTATGACCTTGCCAGTTATGTATCCATCTTGCCAGCTCACCCCTGATCCCGTGTGACTTCACCTTTTGCACTAGTCTACCATGAGGGACCTTGTCAAAGGCCTTACTGAAGTCCATATAGACAACATCCACTGCCCTACCTGCATCAATCATCTTTGTGACCTCCTCGAAAAACTCTATCAAGTTAGTGAGACACTACCTCCCCTTCACAAAACCATGCTGCCTCTCACTAATACGTCCATTTGCTTCCAAATGGGAGTAGATCCTGTCTCGAAGAATTCTCTCCAGTAATTCCCCTACCACTGACGTAAGGCTCACCGGCCTGTAGTTCCCTGGATTATCCTTGCTACCCTTCTTAAACAGAGGAACAACATTGGCTATTCTCCAGTCCTCTGGGACATCACCTGAAGACAGTGAGGATCCAAAGATTTCTGTCAAGGCTTCAGCAATTTCCTCTCTAGCCTCCTTCAGTACTCTGGGGTAGATCCCATCAGGCCCTGGAATTTATCGACCTTAATATTTTTCAAGACGCCCAACACCTCGTCTTTTTGGATCTCAATGTGACCCAGGCTATCTACACACCCTTCTCCAGACTCAACATCTACCAATTCCTTCTCTTTGGTGAATACTGATGCAAAGTATTCATTAAGTACCTCGCCCATTTCCTCTGGCTCCACACATAGATTCCCTTGCCTATCCTTCAGTGTGCCAACCCTTTCCCTGGCTACCCTCTTGCTTTTTATGTACGTGAAAAAAGCCTTGGGATTTTCCTTAACCCTATTTGCCAATGACTTTTCGTGACCCCTTCACTTGACAGAAATCTTTGGATCCTCGCTGTCTTCAGGGGATGTCCCGGAGGACTGGAGAATAGCCAATGTTGTTCCTCTGTTTAAGAAGGGTGGCAGGGATAATCCCGGGAACTACAGGCCGGTGAGCCTTACTTCAGTGGTAGGGAAATTACTGGAGAGAATTCTTCGAGACAGGATCTACTCCCATTTGGAAGCAAATGGACGTATTAGTGAGAGGCAGCACGGTTTTGTGAAGGGGAGGTCGTGTCTCACTAACTTGATAGAGTTTTTCGAGGAGGTCACTAAGATGATTGATGCAGGTAGGGCAGTAGATGTTGTCTATATGGACTTCAGTAAGGCCTTTGACAAGGTCCCTCATGGTAGACTAGTGCAAAAGGTGAAGTCACACGGGATCAGGGGTGAACTGGCAAGGTGGATACAGAACTGGCTAGGCCATAGAAGGCAGAGGGTAGCAATGGAGGGATGCTTTTCTAATTGGAGGGCTGTGACCAGTGGTGTTCCACAGGGATCAGTGCTGGGACCTTTGCTCTTTGTAGTATATATAAATGATTTGGAGGAAAATGTAACTGGTCTGATTAGTAAGTTTGCAGACGACACAAAGGTTGGTGGAATTGCGGATAGCGATGAGGACTGTCTGAGGATACAGCAGGATTTAGATTGTCTGGAGACTTGGGCGGAGAGATGGCAGATGGAGTTTAACCTGGACAAATGTGAGGTAATGCATTTTGGAAGGGCTAATGCAGGTAGGGAATATACAGTGAATGGTAGAACCCTCAAGAGTATTGAAAGTCAAAGAGATCTAGGAGTACAGGTCCACAGATCACTGAAAGGGGCTACACAGGTAGAGAAGGTAGTCAAGAAGGCATACGGCATGCTTGCCTTCATTGGCCGGGGCATTGAGTATAAGAATTGGCAAGTCATGTTGCAGCTGTATAGAACCTTAGTTAGGCCACACTTGGAGTATAGTGTTCAATTCTGGTCGCCACACTACCAGAAGGATGTGGAGGCTTTAGAGAGGGTGCAGAAGAGATTTACCAGAATGTTGCCTGGTATGGAGGGCATAAGCTATGAGGAGCGATTGAATAAACTCGGTTTGTTCTCACTGGAACGAAGGAGGTTGAGGGGCGACCTGATAGAGGTATACAAAATTATGAGGGGCATAGACAGAGTGGATAGTCAGAGGCTTTTCCCCAGGGTAGAGGGGTCAATTACTAGGGGGCATAGGTTTAAGGTGAGAGGGGCAAAGTTTAGAGTAGATGTACGAGGCAAGTTTTTTACGCAGAGGGTAGTGGGTGCCTGGAACTCACTACCGGAGGAGGTAGTGGAGGCAGGGACGATAGGGACATTTAAGGGGCATCTTGACAAATATATGAATAGGATGGGAATAGAAGGATACGGACCCAGGAAGTGTAGAAGATTGTAGTTTAGTCGGGCAGTATGGTCGGCACGGGCTTTGAGGGCCGAAGGGCCTGTTCCTGTGCTGTACATTTCTTTGTTCTTTGTTCTTTTGTTGTTCTAGCCCTCCTGACTCCTTGCTTAAGTTCCTTCCTACTTTCCTTATATTCCACACAGGCTTCGTCTGTTCCCAGCCTTTTAACCCTGACAAATGCCTCCTTTTTCTTTTTGACGAGGCCTACAATATCTCTCGTTATCCAAGGTTCCCAAAAATTGCCGTATTTATCCTTCTTCCTCACAGGAACATGCCGGTCCTGAATTCCTTTCAACTGACACTTGAAAGCCTCCCATATGTCAGATGTTGATTTACCCTCAAACATCCGCCCCCAATCTAGGTTCTTCAGTTCCCGCCTAATATTGTTATAATTAGCCTTCCCCCAATTTAGCACATTCCCCCTCAGACCACTCTTATCCTTGTCGACCAGCACTTTAAAACTTACTGAATTGTGGTCACAGTTCCCGAAATTCTCCCCTACTGAAACTTCTACCACCTGGCCAGGCTCATTCCCCAATACCAGGTCCAGTACAGCCCCTTCCCTAGTTGGACTGTCTACATATTGTTTTAAGAAGCCCTCCTGGATGCTCCTTACAAACTCTGCCCCATCTAAGCCCCTGGCACTAAGTGAGTCCCAGTCAATATTGGGGAAGTTGAAGTCTCCCATCACCACAACCCTGTTGTTTTTACTCTTTTCCAAAATCTGTCTACCTATCTGCTCCTCTATCTCCCGCTGGCTGTTGGGAGGCCTGTAGTAAACCCCTAACATTTTGACTGCACCCTTCTTATTCCTGATCTCTACCCATATAGCCTCACTGCCCTCTGAGGTGTCCTCCCGTAGTACAGCTGTGATATACTCCCGAACAAGTAGCGCAACTCCGCCTCCCCTTTTACATACCCCTCTATCCCACCTGAAACATCTAAATCCTGGAACGTTTAGCTGCCAATCCTGCCCTTCCCTCAACCAGGTCTCTGTAATGGCAACAACATCATAGTTCCAAGTACTAATCCAAGCTCTAAGTTCATCTGCCTTACCCGTAATACTTCTTGCATTAAAACATATGCACTTCAGGCCACCAGACCCGCTGTGTTCAGCAACTTCTCCCCGTCTGCTCTGCCTCAGAGCCACACTGTCCCCATCCCCTAGTTCTCCCTCAATGCTCTCACCTTCCGACCTATTGCTCCCGTTCCCACCCCCCTGCCATACTAGTTTAAACCCTCCCGTGTGACACTAGCAAACCTCGCGGCCAGGATATTTATGCCTCTCCAGTTTAGATGCAACCCATCCTTCTTATATAGGTCGCACCTGCCCCGGAAGAGCTCCCAGTGGTCCAGATAATGGAAACCCTCCCTCCTACACCAGCTGTTTAGCCACGTGTTTAGCTGCTCTATCTTACTATTTCTAGCCTCATTAGAGTCCAGCTTTTCATTTTGGATGAAGGTCCACGCCTCGTCCGGCGTATCAAAATAATGGTATCGGTCCTGAAAAGTGACCCACAACCGTGCTGGCTGCATCAGCCCAAATTTCACCTCCTTTCGATGGAGAACCGCCTTGGCCCGGTTGAATCCTGCCCTCTTCTTGGCCAGCTCTGCATTCCAGTCCTGGTAGATGCGGATTTCAGTGTTCTCCCACCTGCTGCTCCGCTCTTTCTTCGCCCACCTCAGGACACACTCTCGGTCAGTAAAACTTTGAAACCGCACCACCACAGCCCTCGGCGGCACATTCGCCCTCGGCCTCCTTGCCAGGACCCTGTGAGCCCCATCCAGCTCCAGGGGCCTCGGGAAGGCTCCCGGGCCCATTAGCGTGCCCAGCATCGTGGCTACATACCCCCCGACATCCGACCCCTCCACGCCTTCAGGGAGACCCAGAATCCGTAGATTCTTCCTCCTCGACCTGTTCTCCAGGTCCTCAGACTTCTCCTGCCACTTTTCGTGCAGTGCCTCGTGCGCCTCCATTTTCACCGGCAGGCCCAGGATCTCATCCTCATTTTCAGAGGCTTTCTGCTGCACCTCTTCAATCGCCGTCCCCTGCGCCCTCTGGGTCTCCACCAGCCTCTCGATCGACGCCTTCATAGGGGCCAACATCTCCACCTTCAACTCCGCAAAGCAGCTTTTCAAAAATTCCTGCTGCTCCCGAGACCACTGAGCCCACGCTGCCTGGTCCCCGCCCGCCACCATCTTGTTTTAACGCCCTCACTCTCCTCTCTTTTCCAGTGCCGCTTTTGTGACCACTCCGCTCCTGGTCCACTCCATACAGTGCTGGGGGAACCTCACTGCTGCCTTCCCACACCGGGAATCGTCGTCCAAGTGCCGCTGGGGCTCCTTAAAAGGGCCCAAAAGTCCGTTCACGGCGGGAGCTGCCGAACGTGCGACCTACCCAGGCATAGCCGCAACCGGAAGTCCTTCTCTGCATCCATAGAGACAATGACCTCCGGCACTCGCCCCACTGACGGTATCATAACCACACAGGCGCCGGAATGTGGCGACTAGGGGCTTTTCACAGTAACTTCATTGCAGTGTTAATGTCAGACACTAATGAGATTATTATTATTGTCTTGGACTGCATTATTTCTATTAATTATTATAGTAATCTTAAACATATCCTAATAAAACTCTTCCAACCCCTCACCGCAGCTGCTTATAATGTTCTGGCTTTGAGTCAGACTTCTAAAATAACACAGTCCAATAGGTAAGAACTGCCAAACTGCTCGAGGCTCCCAACATCCTTACGGAACAATGAACATCTGGAAAGACCAGCAACATTCTACTTGACTTCAGTCAGAGAACATATCGCATCAGTTTTCCTTTTATGACATTCAGTATGTTTTCTAAGGTGCTTTCTGTGAATGTTTTCAAAATTAACAAAATAAAAAGTCAACTATAGATTTTACATGCATATATTGCAGCTATAGAATCAAGTATATAGTATAGGTGATATGTTGCATTTAGCATTTGAAAGACATAATATGCTATCAATTGGAATGTATTGTTGGATTTTTACTAATTAACTGGTTTGCAGGATAGGTCTTATGAGGAAAGGTTGAGGGTGCTGAGTTTTCTCTTTGGAGCGGAGGAGGATGAGAGGCGACTTAATAAAAGTTTATAAGATAATGAGGGGGATAGATAGAGTGGACGTTCAGAGACTATTTCCTTGGGTGGATGTAGCTGTTACACAAGGGGGCATAACTATAAGATTCAGGGTGGGAGATATAGGAGGGATGTCCGAGGTAGGTGCTTTACTCAGAGAGTGGTTAGGGTGTGGAATGGACTGGCTGCTGTGATAGTGGAGTCGGACACTTTAGGAACTTTCTTTCTTTTTAAAAAATTTTTTTTTTAATTCTCCCACATTTACATCCATCAACAATAAACAATAATCAGCAAGATATGTCAGTCCCCATAATAACAACAACGATCCCATCTACCCACCAACCCCCAAACCTCAACCCGCATGTTTACATAAACAAATGACAAAAAGAAATCAGGGATTACCCGTAGTCACCCTTAATCTTACACAGCTCCCACCCCCCCACCCCAGGTCTCCAGCTCCTCCCGTCCACTGCCTCTTGTAAAACTCCTCCCCCTACCCTCGGTTCCTTCCCCCCCAACTTTCCACCCCGGCTAGACCACTCGGATCCTGTTCTGCCAGGCTCCGATGGCCGCAGCCCCTCCCCCCACCTCACTCCCGTTCACTGGCCGGCACACACCGGCCAGCGTGGAGGCCCCCGCCCGGGTCCCTTTCCCACTTGCCCGGCCCCAGGAAAGCCCAAAGATCCCCTTTTAGCACACAAACCCCACCTATCCACCTACACCCCAAAGAACTCTCATTTTGAGTGAAAGTCCCGTCCCTTCCCTCGTCCAAATATATACCACCTTGGCTCCTTTAATCTCTACACCCGCACGCAGTGATACAAAGAAGAAGAAAATACAGTCATGAGGTTACATCGGCACATGGCCATTCCTCAATTTGTCAGTTCTGCCACAGTCCTTCTGCTTTCGCAAACTCCTCCGCTGCTTCCACCGTTCCAAAATAAAAGTCCCTGAGCTTGTAAGTCACCCTCAGCTTCGCTGGATATACAATGCCGCACCGCACCTTGCTAATGTACAGTGCCCTCTTCACCCGGTTGAAGGCAGCCCGCTTCCTTGCCAGCTCCACCGTAAAGTCCTGGTATACACGTATACCAGCTCCAGCCCACTGCACCACCCGCTTCTGCTTGGCCCAGCTCAGAACCTTCTCCTTCACCCTGTACCTACGGAAGCACAGAGTCACTGTCCTTGGCGGCTCACTCGCCTTTGGTACAGGCCTCCACGACCGACGAGCCCGATCCAGTTCATATCGGGAGGGGTCCTCCCCCTCCCCCAGTAGTTTTGCCAGCATCGCGGCAAAATACTCAGTCGGCTTCGGTCCTTCAACTCCTTCGGGCAGCCCCACAATCCTCAAGTTCTGTCGCCTGGATCTATTTTCCAGGTCTTCCATTTTTCCTCGCAGATCCTTGTTCGTATCCATCACCTTCCGCATCTCTTTCCCCATCGAGGCAAGTTGATCACCATGCTGCAATAACGTCTCCTTCACTTCCTTCAGCGCCTCCCCTTGCTCTCGCACCGCCACTGCGCTCGCCACCGCCGTCCTCACCGGGGAAACCGCCTCCTCCACCAGCACACTCAAAGCCTCCCTCATCTCCTTCCTCACCGTCTCCATGCATTTCGCAATCTGCGCCAACTGCTTTTCAAATTCCGCAGCCATCACCTTGGTTATTTCTTCAGCCGTAAGCAGTGCGGCCTTCCCTGGTGCTCCAGCCTCCATTTTTCCTGGTGACCCCGCGGTGACCTTTCCACTCCCCGACGGACCTCCAGCTGGGTTTTTTTCGGCCGTTTTTTTGCTCACCCTCGACATTTTTCTTTGGGGTTTTTTTTCCCTCCTGTGTCTTCACTGTGCCTCCTCCGTGCCTTCTCCCTGCTTCTGCCGCCTCCGTGGACCCGGGGACCGGGCTTAAAGCCCCGAAAATGCCGTTCCCGAGCGGGGGCTCTCCATTGTGCGGCCGCCTCCCGCCCGCCGTCACCGGAAGTCCTTTAGGAACTTTCAAGCGGTTATTGGATAGGCACATGGAGCACACCAGAATGACAGGGAGTGGGATAGCTTGATCTTGGTTTTGGACAATGCTTGGCACAACATCGAAGGCCGAAGGGCCTGTTCTGTGCTGTACTTTTCTATGTTCTAATATTGGATTCAATTTCTCTCAGTACGTTTATGGGCAGCGCGGTCACACAGTGGTTAGCACTATGGATTCACAGCTCCAGGGTACCAGGTTCAATTCCCGGCTTGGGTCACTGTCTGTGCGGAGTCTGCACATTCTCCCCGTGTCTGCGTGGGTTTCCTTCAGGTGCTCCGGTTTCCTCCCACTAGTCCCGAAAGACGTGCTGTTAGGCGAATCGGACATATTGAATTCTTCCTCTGTGTACCCGAACAGGCGCTGGAATGTGGCGACTAGGGGCTTTTCACAGTAACATCATTGTTGTGTTAATGTAAGCCTTCTTGTGACACTATTAAAGATTATTATGGTCTGTAAGCAAACTTGAAGCATATCATTGCATCTGTATTGTATTTGCTGATTCATAAGGATAAGGAAAATTCAAAATTCCTTCTATAATAAGGAAACATGGGCAGCATGCGGCGCAATGGTTAGCACTGGGATTGAGTTTGTACATTCTCCCCATGTCTGCGTGGGTTTCACCCCCACAACCCAACGATGTGCAGGGTAGGTGGATTGGCCACAGTAAATTTCCCCTTAATTGGAAAAAAAAATAATTGGGTACTCTAAATTTATAAAAATAAATAATAATAAGGGTAATTAATTAATTTGGTAATTAGCCTGAATTTCCTCATCGGCCAATAAAAAGCAAGAAGCTTTACGAGCAATGCTTAGAGAATTGTCATTCACCACACAATGTTTGGTTTCTAAGGCAAGAGTAGCAAAAAAATGTTCTGATGAGTAAGCAGAGCCTGTAAGACTGTTTGTGAATGTCTGAATCTAGCAGGAATATTCTGTACCACATTAGGTATCTATAGCAGCAAGCAGTTGCAATCTGTAATCTTATCTAACATTAGTTTAGTAACAACTTTGTTTCAAGGGAAAAATAGCCCATCGTTGATGTTGCACCATTAATGTCAAAGCAACTATCTCACTGGCACAATATAGAAATAATCAGTACTATTTAGAGAAATTGGTTGTCAATTGTTCTACTTGACAATGCTCCTGTTTCACCCAACTGCGACTGAAAACTTTGACAGCTTTGACGTGTCCATCATGGACGCAGTGTCTTCCACCTGCCACTCATCCAAACATTTTGCTGCCGACATCCTTTCACTCATCAAATACTGTTTGCTCAGAATTTTATGATTTTATGATCCATTGTGACTCCAATACCTTATTGTCTGGTAAATTATCAGACACTTTGTTTATTGTTGAAACATTTTACCCAGGTGCCATTACTTACGAGACAAACAAAGAACACACAGGTTCACCATTTCGCCCAATTTTATTCACAAACAACTCTTAATTCTCTTGTACAAAACTCTTAATTTTTCTATAAAACAACCCTAAACTCTCAAAGCTATCATTTATTTTACTTTTTGTGGCAAATACAAAATATCAATGGAAGAATGTTTTGAAACTGTTCAGACACCAGCACAACCACAGCAGCAGCAACAACATGTAATTAAGCAACATCTTTAATAAAGACAAACATCCCAAGATGTAATTTTAAAAGTCACACAGAGTTAAATGAGCAGATATTAGGTGGGGTAACCAAGAGATTGATCAATGAGATTGGGTTTCCACGAGAGTATCAAAAAAGAGAAGTGTCAGGGAGGAGTCTCTAACATGGAGTCCAAACAATTGAAGGCAGAGTCACCAATGGGAAAGGGTGCACAGAGTTCAGGAAGGAGGCTACATATACAAGGGGGCCATGAGAGGATTTTAAATGAGAAATTTACATTTGAGGTTGTGGCCAGAAGGCCAATGGCCTGAGAAACTAGGCCCATCACAGAACTGGAAGGTTCGATGGTTCCCCGGAATTAGCATTTCCGTTGACCCTGCCCCCAACCCGAAATGCTGTCGAAACTGCCTCCAAATTCTCAATGAAGCTATTACTACCGGACTCCCCAAGTATCTCCCCGGGGCCGTCGGGAGCGGCGCGGTTGCTAGCACCTTCAATCCCGACCCCCTACACAAACTCTCCTCCATTCTGACCCATTGGGAGTCAACCCCTCTGACCCAGCTCCGTACCTTCTCCACATTCTCCGCCCAGTAATAATACATCAGGTTCGGAAGACCCAACCCCCCCCCTGCCTGCCTTCCCCTCTGTAGTAGCACCTTTCTAATTCTGGCCACCTCCCCTCCCCATATGAACCAGATAATCATCCCTTCAATCTCTCTAAAAATGCCTTTGGCAGGAAAATCGGCAGGCATTGAAAAATAAACAGGAATCACGGCAGCACATTCATTTTAACCGCCTGTACCGACCCGCCAGTGACAGAGTGAGACCATCCCACCGTGCCAGATCAGTTTTCACCCTCCCCACCAAACGGGAAATGTTGCACCTACGGAGCTCCCCACAATCTCGAGCAACCTGCACCTCCAGGTATCTAAAGTAAGTCCCTGCCTTACGGAATGGCAGCCCCCCCCCCCCCCCCCCTCCCCTGTCCCCACCCACGGTCGAGACACCACAAAATATTCACTCTTGTTTAGATTTAATTTGTACCCTGAGAAAGACCCAAACACACGAAACAGCTCCAGTATTCCCCCTATTGACACACTTGGTTCAGACACATATAATAACAAGTCATCGGCATATAAGGAGTTTTATAGAAGAATTAAGAGTTGTTTTGTACAAGAGAATTAAGAGTTGTTTGTGAATAAAATTGGGTTAAACGGTGAACCTGTTTGTGTTCTTTGTTTGTCTCATGAGTAAGGGCACCTGGGTAAAATGTTTTAACAATAAACTGGTCAAAGTGTTTAATAATTTACCACACAATAAGGCATTGGAGTCACAATGGATCATAAAAGACAAAAGTTCTGAGCAAACAGTATTTGATGAGTGAAAGGATGTCGGCAGCTAAATGTTTGGATGAGTGGCAGGTGGAAGATACTGCATCCAGGATGGACATGTCAAAGCTGTCAAAGGTTTCAGTCGCAGTTGGGTGAAACAGGAGCGGTAGTGTCAAGCATGTTGTTAAAGTTTGATGTCATGATCCCTCCATGTTCTTCCACGTCCCAAGCTCTGCAACCTCTTCCAGCCCCACAACCTCCAAGATTTCTGCACTCATCTAGTTGTAGCATCCCCCATTTTAATCACTCCACCGCTGGTGGCAGTGACTTCAGTTGCCGACGACATAGGCTCTGGAGCTACCTTCCTACGGTTCTTTACTTCATCTTCCCCCTTTAAGACACTTCTTAAAACCTACTACTTTGGGCATTTGACCTAATAACTCCTTATGTAGCTCTTTTTCATTTTTTTACATTTTCTGCAAAGTATCTTGGGACCTTTTATTACATTACACATGCTATATAGATATAAGTTGCTGTTGAATAATGAGATCTATACCATACCTGGTTTGCATGCAGGTCCAGCACATCAAGATCAGTGAGACTCTCCAGATTAGAAATGTTCTTGATTCTGAAGCACGACGGAAACAAAATTTAGTAATCATTTGTCCAGGGAAACTTGAGAAAAGACAGAGTGCACATATTTAGAGAGGTCTGTATTTTGAGCTTTTCACCCCCGGTCGGTTGGTGTTCAGTCAGTCCCTGGTTGCTGATCACCCTTTCGCATCACAGTATTTACACCAGGATCAGCCAGGAGCCCCAACGGGATTATGAAGAGTTCAGAGAGTGGACAAATAAACCCAAAAGTTCCAGGTTACAATGGAACCAGAAATGTATCTAGTAAGATGGGCAGCACAGTAGCACAAGTGGATAGCACTGTGGCTTCACAGCGCCAGGGTCCCAGGTTTGATTCCCCACTGGGTCACTGTCTGTGCGGAGTCTGCACATTCTCCCCGTGTCTGTGTGAGTTTCCTCCGGGTGCTCCGGTTTCCTCCCACAGTCCAAAGGGGCTGATTTAGCACAGGGCTAAATCGCTGGCTTTTAAAGCAGACCATGGCAGGCCAGCAGCACGGTTCAATTCCCGTACCAGCCTCCCCGAACAGGCGCCGGAATGTGGCGATTAGGGGCTTTTCACAGTAACTTAATTGAAGCCTACTTGTGACAATAAGCGATTCTCATTTTATTTCGTTTCATTTCAAGACATGAAGGTTCGGTGGATTGGCCATGATAAATTGCCCTTAGTGACCAAAAAGATTAGATGGGGTTATTGGGTTCCAGGGATAGGGTGGAAGTGAGGGCTTAAGTGGATCGGTGTGGGAGAGTGTTTGGTACGTGCAGGTGCGGGACTTTGTGAGGAAAGTCTTCCTGACCTTTCCGATAATGCCAGCTTCCTCATTGCTGGAGTGCAAATCCACGCGCAGCAGCCGGCTTTTAATTATGCCGGCTGCGAGCGGCCTTCAAAATGGTCAGGAAAAGATTTTAAAAATTTGGCTGCACTGCACATTCGTGCCCGATCATTGGTGCACATGCGCAAAACTATGCACATACGCACCGAAGATCGGGCACACATGCGCAGTGCGCCCGCATTTTTTTTTATATGGTCGCAGCCTTTTTTTTCCCCAAGTTCGGGGGGCCAAAGGGACCCAAAACCATTTCCTCCATTTTTGTCAGCAACAAACAAGGTAAGAGAAAATGGTGGATCGCGCAGGTCGGCCGGCGTGAGTTGCAAAGGGCGGCTGCCGTGGGTCGCGAATGTCGGCCGCCGTGGGTCGCAAAGGTCGGCCGGTGTGGGTCGCGAAGGCCGGCCGGCGTGGGTCGCGAAGGCCGGCCGGCGTGGGTCGCGAAGGCCGGCCGGCGTGGGTCGCGAAGGCCGGCCGGCGTGGGTCGCGAAGGTCGGCCGGCGTGGGTCGCGAAGGTCGGCCGGCGTGGGTCGCGAAGGTCGGCCGGCGTGGGTCGCGAAGGTCGGCCGGCGTGGGTCGCGAAGGTCGGCCGGCGTGGGTCGCGAAGGTCGGCCGGCGTGGGTCGCGAAGGTCGGCCGGCGTGGGTCGCGAAGGTCGGCCGGCGTGGGTCGCGAAGGTCGGCCGGCGTGGGTCGCGAAGGTCGGCCGGCGTGGGTCGCGAAGGTCGGCCGGCGTGGGTCGCGAAGGTCGGCCGGCGTGGGTCGCGAAGGTCGGCCGGCGTGGGTCGCGAAGGTCGGCCGGCGTGGGTCGCGAAGGTCGGCCGGCGTGGGTCGCGAAGGTCGGCCGGCGTGGGTCGCGAAGGTCGGCCGGCGTGGGTCGCGAAGGTCGGCCGGCGTGGGTCGCGAAGGTCGGCCGGCGTGGGTCGCGAAGGTCGGCCGGCGTGGGTCGCGAAGGTCGGCCGGCGTGGGTCGCGAAGGTCGGCCGGCGTGGGTCCCGAAGGTCGGCCGGCTAGGGTCCCGAAGGTCGGCCGGCTAGGGTCCCGAAGGTCGGCCGGCGTGGGTCCCGAAGGTCGGCCAGCGTGGGTCCCGAAGGTCGGCCGGCGTGGGTCCCGAAGGCTGGCCCATTGGTAAAAATGGGTCCCAGGAAAAAAAGTTTGAAAAACATTGTTGTATAGGGTGCACCTGACAAAGTCTAGGATGAGACGGCTGTTTGAAGGTGTGGAGGACCTCTGTGAGCGTTATGGGAGGGGCCCTGCAAACCATGTACATATCCTTTGGTCGTGCCCGAAGTTGGAAAGGTTTTGGAGGGTGGTTTTCAGCACCATTTTGGGGGTTCTGCAAGTTGATGGGGAGCCCGGTCTCCTCGAAGCAATTTGAGGTGTCGGACCGCCTAGAGCTGCAGATGGGTGCGGGGGAAGATGTCTCAGCCTTCGCTTCACTAATTGCTCATAGGCGGGTCTTGTTGGGGTGGAGGTCAGCCTCTCCACCTGTGCATCGGCGTGGCGGGGGGAACTACTGGACCTTTTGGCCCTGGAAAATTAATTGAGTACAGCTCCGCCTTCAACACCATATTCCCACCATGTCTTTACAAAAGTAAAATGTTAGTTTTATGAGTAAGTGTTCCATTCTGGGGCCTTCCTGTCCAGTAGTAATACCAACTGGGATCGTAACAGGTAATTTCCAGAAAAGTTCAACCCTTGGTCAAGGGTTGACTTAGATAGCACAGTTCAACAGTCCAGTAGGAACTTGATCTGTTAACCTTTAAAAAGTAGCTATGCATTCTTTATTCTGAATGGCATCATTTTATGATGATCAATGCAAAACCTTTGCATGCGGTCAGGTTTTGCTACCAACGTAACTGGTGAACTCCAAGTGCTTTGACTCAGTTCCAGTGTATCATTATCCAACATAAAGATGATTTCTTCTCTGGCAATTTCTCAGGGTTCAGTCTGTGAAAGATTTGTTTAATTTATGGAGTACTTCTCACGTCAGCATCATGCACAGCTGAAGTAGTTTGTCCAGGTCTATCTTTACACATTGGCTCATATTCTTCCAGCAATTTGATCATATCACCCCGAGACTGCTGGAAGATGGTGTAATATTTTATCCAATTTTTGGCACCTCTGTATTGACAAGTGTTATTACTGGTGGTTTAATTTGAAAACTTCCAAATTAAGTCTCATCATTTGAATCCTCAGGTATGATCATATAACTCTTTTCCTTCTTTACATCCTGAAGTAGTCATTGGTTGGTTATCCTTCCTGTCATAACATTATTTCAGCATACTTATGTGACACACTTGTGCAGTTCTCCTTGTAGCTGGCATATTAATAAGAGAGTTTACCTCATTCTGTTTCCTTTTAACCTAAAAACATCCACTAAATCTAGTTCATTTAGCAATGACATGCAATGTCACTGAAACACACAGAGAAAAGTACTGTGAAATCAAAGAAATGTATTAGAATTACTGAACAAAGCATTTGGAACACTTGCAAAGGCAGCTCTTTAACACCATCCCAGAGACTTGCAATAAGAGTGATTAGGAATTGGTAATAAATGCTGGCCTTCCCAGCGACACTCACATGATAAATAATAAAATAATGTAATTATATTCAGCATCCCCTTACCAATGCAAATAGCCTTTTTTTATTAAACTTATAAGTTGGTAACTTCATAAATTCTGAAGGACCTTGGCAAGCAGCTCTTACTGTACAGCTGGAAATGGCAAGACTTTAAGGCACTTTGTTTATAAATAAGGAGTTACAGGTTCTTTCAAACGAATTTCAGAGATTTTGTGTGAGCTGGAAAAAGCCATGAGGTGCAACATTTTTGTTTAGTAAAGTCAACATAGTCCCAGAAGACCACAGGCTACTGTCCCCTTTGAGGGGGAAAGCTGGCTGGTGGTGATTTAACCGGAGGGTTACAACACCTCAGGCGTGGGGCAAGGTTGAGAAGGCGGGGCCTTCATGAATGACTTCAGCCGGTACGGGAATTGAACCCACGCTGTTGGTTTCACTCTGCATCACGAACCAGCTGTCCAGCCAACTGAGCTAAACCGAGACCATTTTAAAAGCATCATTTCAATTTTATTCATATAACAAGGTAGATAAGGGTTTGGGGGGGGCACAGGTGTAGCTGAGGCCACAACCAGATCAGCCATGATCTTATTGGATGGTGGAGCAGGCTCGAGGGGTTGATTGGCTGCTCCCGCTCCTAATCTTTGGGTTCTGGTGATTTGCGTTTCTGCACAGGGCAGCCTTTGAGTGGGCGAGTTTTTCGTGTCAGAAGTGACCAATCCAGCAAATACAGAAACATCCACTTGGGAAAGAGTTAAATCCAGGTCTCCAGCTGGGGCCATCCTCTTACTTCAGAAAACTTTTCTAAAAGATAGCAGCACGGTAGCATAGCGGTTAGCGCAATTGCTTCACAGCTCCAGGGTCCCAGGTTCGATTCCCAGCTGGGTCACTGTCTGTGCGGAGTCTGCACGTTCTCCCCGTGTGTGCGTGGGTTTCCTCCGGGTGCTCCGGTTTCCTCCCACAGTCCAAAGATGTGCAGGTTAGGTGGATTGGCCGTGATAAATTGCCCTTAGTGTTGGTTGAGTGGGGTTACTGGGTTGTGGTGTGGGCTTGGGTAGGGTGCTCTTTCCAAGAGCTGGTGCAGACTCGATGGGCCGAATGGCCTCCTTCTGCACTGTAAATTCTATGAAATGAAATTCTATGAAATAACAGGACTAATTTGAAGTCTGGCAATTAATTGTGTTAAACTGTGATAAAATATAATTCTACGTTTGGATGAAAAATGTTTTAAACACAATTGAAAGCTCAGTAGAATGTCACACAGCTCTGGCTACAATTGAATTTAACAATCGCACAACTGGTTGAAAAGTTCAATTTTGTGCTATCTTAGTGACCCCTTGTGGAGGCTAATGGAACACGTGGTCAGTATAAATCAGAATTTTGAATTGTTTGGACAATTTACTTGGTAGTTATAATTTGGTGCAAATGAAATGTGATGCGAGCACCTTTGGCAATGTCAGCATTTATTTCCCATGTCTAAATGCCTGGATGGTGAGCTGCCTTCTTGAACTGTTGCAGTCCATGTGATATATGTATATCCACCGTGTTGTTTGGAAGGAATACAAATAAATTCCACTGACATGTGGCTTTTAGGGCAGCACGGTAGCACAAGTGGATAGCACTGTTGCTTCACAGCTCCAGGGTCCCAGGTTTGATTCCCAGCTTGGGTGACTGGCTGTGCGGAGTCTGCACGTTCTCCCCGTGTCTGCGTGGGTTTCCTCCGGGTGCTCCGGTTTCCTCCCACAGTCCAAAGATGTGCAGGTTAGGTGAATTGGCCTTGCTAAATTTCCCTTAGTGTCCAAAAAGCTTAGGTGGGGTCACAGGGACAGGGTGGAGGTGTGGGCTTAGGGTGCTCTTTCCAAGGGTTGGTGCAGACTCGATGAGCCAAATGGCCTCCTTCTGCACTGTAAATCCTATGTCTGCGTGGGTCTCACCCCCACAACCCAAAGATGTGCAAGGTAGGTAGGCTGGCCACGCTAAATTGTCCCATAATTGGATAAATTAAAAAATTGGAAGTATTCCACCTAGCTCAAAATGTCAGAGTAATCCTACACTATCACCTGCCTCCTGGTGGCCACCTTGAGAGTGACAGTGGCAATGGCAGCAGCTGCCAGAGTTCACTGAGAACGTGTTACAGCCGAAACAGGAGAAAATATTCAAAATTAGTGAGGGAGGAAAATAAATACAGATTTACTAATTTATTCAGTTTAATGGCCATTTCTTCCACAAATATAAATTATCAAACTCACTATAAATCTCCTGTTCTGCTCACGACCTTCTGGAGTCAAGATGCACTAAGTCCACTTTGGGAAACAAAGCTGTGACAAAGAATGCTTGAAGAGCATCAAATTAATGGTTTAGGGCAACACGGAGGCACAGTGAGTAGCCCTGATGCCTCACGATGCCGAGGTCCCAGGTTCGATCCCGGCTCTGGGTCACTGTCCGTGTGGAGTTTGCACATTCTCCCCGTGTCAGCGTGGATCTCACCCCCACAATCCAAAGTTGTGCAGGCTAGGTGGATTGGCCACGCTAAATTGCCCCTTAATTGGAAAAAAAGATACAAATAAATTGGGTACTCTAAAAAAAATTTTTTTTTTTTTAATTGATGGTTTAATAATTTTGGAAGATTCCCCACAGCACTTCATAAAGACCTAGTCAAAACAAATGGACAGGGGAGAAGACGCCATTGGGAGCAAACAAAAGCTTGGTCAGATGGAATTGAAAAGGAGAAAAAAGTAGAGTCAGAGTGGATTAAGGAGATAAAGAATAAGCCTAATTGGCTGAAAGTCGCCAATGTTGAGACAGAGGGAACAGGAGCATGATGCATGAGCCAAAAGACAGAGAAATAGCAGGTTTGGGGGATATGAGGGCTGTGGTCTGGAGGTAGAAAGGGTGAGACCATTAAGGGGTTTAAATCTGAGAATGAAAATGTTAAATTTGAGAACGTTGGTGTTCAAGGGCTGATGTAGATCAGTGATAGCCAAGTGGGGCAGGATATGGAGAATGGGGAGCCAATCAGGTGAGAATTGGAGCATTTGAAGTTGACAGTGACAAAGATGGATGAAGATATCAGTGAAACAGACTGAAAATGTGGTAGAAATGGTTAACGTTATGGAAGTGGAATTAAGTGGCCTGTGTGATGGAGAGGTTATGGGCCTAGAAACACAGCTTGGAATCAATTAAGACAGTCAGATGACTTAACTGGTGTTTGGCTGGAGAAGGGAATAAAGTCAATGGTACTAGTGCGGAGTTGTCGAAAGGGCGATGGTCACGGCGAGTCTTAGTCATGTTCAACTGGGGAAAATGGCTCATTCAAACCTTATATTGAATAAGGTGGCCACATTGCTCCAGACATATTCTGGACCAGTGTTTTCCCATGGCATCACAGAGAATCTGGTGGAGGTGGAAGTCTCTTCTAATATCAGCTGACATTAGGGGGAAAGGAGTGAAAATGGGTTCAGTAGAGCAGGAAATGGTTCTCTTTCAGCTTTTCTTTATGTTTGCATGATAAACATTCTGCTCAGAGAATTTGTTTCTAAATGTAACAGGATTTCAGTTTCTGGTGTTTTAAACTTATAACTTCCATGCAAACATTCAAGTAAAAGTATTCAGCTTCAATTATTATATCAGAATGTACGTTAAATTGGGACAAATATGGAAAATGAGGCAAATATGGAAAATGTTTATATTTATGATCAGAATTTCTAGAAACGCAAGCATTTGAAAATGATGGGCAGGTACAGATCTCCTACTAGTTTGTACACCAATGTCTTATGGACAACATAACTTTCCATCCACACAGAAGCAGCTAATCTTCTGAAATGTAAAAACAGATAAAAACCCAGGTTAATTTGGAAGCAAAAAAAGAAAACAAATCCTTTTCTGCCCTCTTAACCAATCAAAACTTGTCTAGGAGATCACTTTCACCATGATGTACAGTATTGGGTACCTATTTCTTGTGCAAGGTTATAATTTATGCTCGCAGTAATAGAGCAAAATCGACAATTTACTTCATAAGTTTCTAATTCTCTGGGGGAAGAAAAAACCCCAACATCAAGCTTAGTTCTGTCTTTGTGTAACTTGAAGTCTGAATAATTGTTCTTCATCAACACAGCGGGAAAACTAGCAAGAAAAGCAGAATAAGCAGAATTAGGGCTGCAAAGTAGCACTGTGGCTTCACAGCTCCAGGGTCCCAGGTTTGATTCCCCGCTGGGTCACTGTCTGTGCGGATTCTGCACGTTCTCCCCGTGTCTGCGTGGGTTTCCTCCGGGTGCTCCTGTTTCCTCCCACAGTCCAAAGACGTGCAGGTTAGGTGGTTTGGCCATGCTAAATTGCCCTTATTGACCAAAAAAGGTTAGGAGGGGTTATTGGGATATGGTGGAAGTGAGGGCTTAAGTGGGTTGGTGCAGACTCGATGGGCCAAACGACCTCCTTCTACACTGTATGTTCTATAGTAATGCAAAAGCTTCTACAAGTGTATAAAAAGGAAGAGAGTAGTTAAAGTAAGCATTTCAGATTTACAGCACCTGCAGTATTTTGCTTTATATTAATTAAAGAAAGTGTTTGTCACTTAAGATAGTGAAACTGAGGAATTATTGCAAAGCTGTGAACAACTATTTTGTATTTGTCTTCACAGCAGAAGACACGGAAAGCAGCGCTAGAATTGTAGAAAACAAAGAGGCAAAAGGGAAGGAAAAATTTAAGACATCATTAGAGAAAAAGTACTAGAAAGCTAATGATGCTAAAGGCTGACAAGTCCCCTGACACGATGAAATGCATCCTAGCATCTTATAAGAAATGACTGTAGGAATAGGGGATACATTGGTTGCAATCTTCCAAAATTCCATAGATTGTGGAAAAGTCCCAGCAAACTGGAAAACTGCAAATGTAATACGACTACTCAAGAAAGGAGGGAGACAGAAAACAGGATACTATAGGCCAGTTATTCTAACATCGGTCATTGGGAAAATGTTAATCCAATGTTAAGGAAGTGGCGTGGTGTAGCCATCTGGGATGGCCACTTTCAGAACACAAAATGGGTGCTCACAGAGACTCTAGGGAAATGTGGACAATACTAAACAACAAGCAGGCACAGAGCCTGAATGTATATTTGGGAAGCAGTTACCAGACGGAATCGAAACTCTGGGTCGATTAGCATATTGATGACCCATCTCCGAGGAACAAAGGACTAACACTCAGGTAGTTGATACGGTCGCAGACATCCCGGCTCCAGTACCCCAACCGAAAGACACAAACAAAGCAAGGCCAACGGCCACCGAAGACATGCCCAGCCATCAGGGCACCCACCCCTTTATTGGTTTAGATCGATGACCATGATCGAGAAGCTGCCCAATTAATTGGGACCAAGTTTAAGGCCCGCCTAAAAGCGTGCGAAGCCCCTCCAAGTTTAAGGAACCCCCACCAGAGATTCGCTCGCTTGGATTTGGCTCTCAAGCAGAGACCCCCATCCACCAGCATCACCAGAAGCAAGTAAGTTCAAGGTCAACGCTCGCTACCAGACGGATGACCTTAGCTGTTCTCCTGTTATCTCTTCGAACCCAACAGCCTCAGATCCGAACAACGGCCATTGTTCCTCTGACTGGGTGGGCACCCAAAGTTAAGTATAGGTGTTAGAGTTAGAGATAGTTTAGTTTGTAGTACTGTTGTGCATGAGTAGATCTTACTGTGTGTGGAAATAAATAGTATTGACTTTGAACTAACTAACTGGTGTATTGGCTCTTTGATCGGTATTCGGGTTGAACCTTGTGGCGGCATCGAGAGATACCTGGCAACTCTGAAAGTATACTCAGAATTAGGATTAAGAAAGGCGACCATATTGACCGCCATATTTATAACCAAATAAATATAGCAAGAGTGGTAATACAAAAAGCCACACGGTGAAATTCATGCACAACATTGTACGCTGTACATCACGCAAACTCGCAAATGCCACCACTTTGAGGATGCGTCTTCTCATGGGGTATTCTCTAATTAGGAGGCTCAGGTTAAAAATAAGAGATATTCCATTTAAGATGGAAATGAGGATGAATTTCCTCTCTCCAGGGGCCGTTAGTCTTTGGAATTCTCTTCCAAAGAAAGCAGTAGAAGATGGCTCATTGAATATAGTCAAGGCGGAGTTAAACAGATTTTGATCAACATGGAGTTAAGGGGGACAGACAGGGAAGTAGAGTTAAATGCACAATCAGACCAGCCATGATTTTACTGAAGAACCCCTCCAGTGACAAACAGGAATAAGATTATCGTCCAGTAGAGGCAGACGAGGATTCTGGAAGAAGTCAGCTCAGTCACCTCGACTGTTCTGTGGGTAGCCGAAGAACTGGTGTCAAAGAGCGGTTAAGCCCGAAACACCACATTCGTGTGTCCCTCCCTCCCTCCTCCTTTAACCAAAAAAAAAGGCACCGTGAGGAGGACAAGCAGGGATAAAGAAGGCTACCACGTCCAGCAGATTGATTCTGGAAGAAGTCAACTCATTCACTGCGACCAGCAGGTAAGTGATTGACTGGTGACTGGTAAGTAGTTTTTCTTTTCCTTTTTCTCTTTATCTCATTGCAGTTGTTGTAAGTTAACTTAAGGGATAGGTCATGGCAGGAGATCTCAGACCCATGTCATGTCCCTCTTTTGTGATGTGGGAATTCAGGGACCCTTCCGGACTTCTTACTGTGCTCCCGAGTCCAATGCCGGCATCTCCACATCAGAGATATACGAATAAAGAGAGCTATCTGGAGTTAGTTCACAATACAGCCACAATCACACTGAATGATAGAATAGGCTCGAGGGGTTAAATGACCTACTCTTGTTCCTATGTTCAATATCACTGTGTGATGTGAGCAAACCTGGTACAGTATTCTCACTCAGGTCTGGCCAGGGTCTTGTACAAAGACAAAATATTATGCTTTGCTTTAGAGTAAACTGTATTGTGACCCGAGAACCTGCTTTGCTTTAGCTACAGCTTCATAACATTGGTCATTTAGAGACTGATCACTAAACACCTAGATCTCTATGTTTCACCAGTGGCTTTAATTCTTTCCCTATAGGGTGTCTGCATGCTTACTATTTGACCTGCCCATAACACTATTCTTAGGTATTATTTGACGAACATGGACCCAGTTCACCCAGCTTCTAGACCTTACATTCGTTACTTCCTCACAATTTTTCCAATTAAGGGGCAATTTAGCGTGGTCAATCCACCTACCCTGCACATTGTGGGGGCGAAACCCACACAAACACGGGGAGAATGTGGAAACTCCACACGGACAGTGACCCGGGGCCAGGATCGAACCTGGGTCCTTGGCGCCATGAGGCAGCAGTGCTGACCATTGCGCCGCCGTGCCACCCACCTCCTCAAAAATTCAACTAAGGCATTTGATATGACTATGGTTGTGCTTCAAGATCGTAAAGGATTAGGGCATGAAGATAGGCTGCACTGACTAGCTTCACTTCTTTTAGGGAAATGTACTCAAGGTGATTTTGATCTTAAGACAAAGGAGCAGAATTAGGCCATAGGTCCATCGAATCTGCTCTGCCATTCAATCACAGCTGATATGTTCCTCATCCCTATTCTCCTGCCTTCTCCCCAAACCCCTGATCCCCTTATTAATCAAGAACCTATCTATCTCTGTCTTAAAGACACACAGTGACTTGGCATAGGTTGACACTACTTCCTCTGGTGGAATCAAGAGTAAGGGGAATAACATTAAAATAACAGATCAGTTAAGAGTGATGTCAGGAAACATTTTTGTATACAAATGTTCATTCAAATCAGGACTGTCCCCTAAAAGAATCTGTTGAGGCTGGAAGGAGGATTGATGGAGTCAACTGAAAATATCAAAACTGCAATTATTAGATCAGTGGACAAGCGTATAAAGGGTTACAAAACCAAGATGGGAGAACTACAATGAGTCAGGTGATCAAGATACATTACTTAGCTAATGCATTCTCAGTATCTGAGAAGAGCATGCTGAGACACCAGTTTATTTATCTGACTTGAAACAGATAATATTCAGCAGGCCAGGCAGCATTTGTGGCGGGCAAGACTTAATGTTTCAGGTTGACGGCTTTTAGTCAGCCCGAAAATATCAACCCTCTTTCTCTGTCCGCGCATAAAGCTGAGTATTTCTGACATTTGCTGCTTACATTACAGATTTTTAGCAACTGCAACACATTGTTTTTACGTTAGTTATTTTACTGATGCACAGAAATAGTAGCGATATCTGAATGACCACCAGACGTGGTCAATCTTGCCCTTTTATGAGTCCCAGGTCCAGCTGGCTGGCTGGTTGTACCTAGAGAGTTCCGTGCTCAGGGTTACGAGAAAGGACAATGGTGGATCCAGCATATTCTAGTGCTGAAGGCAGAGGGGCTATGAACGTGGAAGACAAACAGGTGGCTGGTGCAAGGCAGAGGATTGGCTGGGAAGAGGGATTGTATTTCCTTCAAACATGTGAGGAAGGCAATGAGAAACCACCTCAAGCTTCTCTTTTCCCTCATCAAATATGGTCATTCTGAACAATTCTGATCAAGAAAACAGCATGACTTGGATTTCCACCATTCCTGTTAAACCTGGTTTAGTTTGGATGCCCATGAACTGCAGGTAGTCATTAAAATCTGGCTTAACCAGAACTGCAGCAACAAGGTTATCCGCCAATGCTATGATCGGAAAGTTTGGAAGTCCGTGGTCACCTATGTCACTTATCCTGGCACTTAGCAATGACAACACATCTTACAAACCACAATCCTGGAGAGGGAGGAGGTGGCGTAGTGGTATTGTCACTGGACTAGTAATCTACAGACCCAGGGTACTGCTCCGGGGTCCCAGGTTCAAAAGTCTAGTGATGATCATGAAACCATTGTCGATTGTCCACCTGGTTCACTGATGTCCTTTAGGGAAGGAAATCGTCCATTCTTACCTGGTCTCGCCTATATGTGACTCCAGGCCCACAGCAATGTGGTTGACTCTTAACTGCCCCTCAGGGGCAATTAGGGATGGGCAATACATGCTGGCACAGCCTGCGATGCCCACATCCCATGAACGAATAAAACATTTTAAAAATTCAACCTGTAATGAAATGCACAACAGACACATTTCATTGTCACCTGTGCAACTCGCCAGTTTTTGATACGTACATATCTAGCATCATACCAGTATTGAAATTCCTAAACTACATCAAACAACATTTCCTTCCACTGTTTGCAATGGGCAAAGCACAGAACATACCCAATCAGTCTGTGCTTGCAAAACTCAAATGACATTGGATGTCATTCTGCAAGTGGGCAACATTTGCGAAATAATCTTCAATGTGCTACAAATTGCACTGACAACCAATTTAAAATTGTAAGTTGCCTCATAGTGTGGCACATTTGCGTATACTGGAAGCTACATATATTAATACATAGGGCAGCACGGTGGCGCAGTGGGTTAGCACTGCTGCCTCACGGCGCCGAGGTCCCAGGTTCGATCCCGGCTCTGGGTCACTGTCCGTGTGGAGTTTGCACATTCTCCCTGTGTTTGCGTAGGTTTCGCCCCCATAACCCAAAGATGTGCAGGGTAGGTGGATTGGCCTCGATAAATTGCCCCTTAATTGGAAAAAATGAATTGGGTACTCTAAAAAAAAAAAAATTTCAATTAATACATAAAGCCCTGTTCTTTGCAGACAAAAAGGACATGTACACACATTGCAGCTGTTTCAGGTGAACAAAAGAAGTCATGGCCATTTGTTGGAACAATCCTCAAGGCAATGCCTTGACCAGAGTCAAGATGCCTGGTTTAAATTTACAAACAATACTTGGTAATTAACTGTCATTCACCATTAACTGATGCATTCTCCATGGCACTACCTTTACCAAAGTCCACTTGCCAACCAATCAATACACTCTTCTCATACAGTATAAAGTTGTTATTTCCCGACATTGGTATTCTTGAGATTGTCTTGAAGAGTGCAAGATGAAAAGCTTTGACAAAATGTCTTTTTCAGTAATACTCCAGTACTTACAAAATATCCCACTGAGACAAGGAAGTAATGTCTTGGATGACAAGAGAAGTGGAGCTACTAGTCAAGAGGAAGAAGGAAGCTTACGTAAGGTTGAGGAAGCAAGGATCTGGCTCGGCTCTGGAGGGTTACAAGGTAGCCAGGAAGGAACTCAAAAATGGACTTAGGAGAGCGAGAAGAGGGGCATGAAAATGCCCTGGCGGTAAGGATTAGGGAAAACCCCAAGGCGTTCTACACTTATGTGAGAAGTAAAAGGATGATCAGAGTGAGAGAAGGGCTGATCAGGGATAGTGGATTGTGCCCAGAGTCTGAGGACGTAGGGGAGGCCCTAAATTAATATTTTGCTTCAGTATTCATCAGAGAGAGGGACCTTGTTGCTCGTGAGAACAGCGTGAGCCAGGTTAATAGGCTCAAACAGGTTGATATTGAGGAGGATGTGCTGGAAATTTTGAAAGCATCAGGATAGATAAGTCCCCTGGGACTGACGGGATATACCCAAGGTTACTACCAGAACAAAGAACAAGGAAATGTACAGCACAGGAACAGGCCCTCCAAGCCCGTGCCGACCATGCTGCCCGACTAAACTACAATCTTCTACACTTCCTGGGTCCGTATCCCTCTATTCCCATCCTATTCATGTATTTGTCAAGATGCCCCTTAAATGTCACTATCGTCCCTGCTTCCATCACCTCCTCCGGTAGCGGGTTCCAGGCACCCACTACACTCTGTGTAAAAAACTTGCCTCGTACATCTACTCTAAACCTTGCCCCTCTCACCTTAAACCTATGCCCCCTAGTATAGGACCCCTCTACCTTGGGGAAAAGCCTCTGACTATCCACTCTGTCTATGCCCCTCATAGTTTGTAGACCTCTATCAGGTCGCCCCTCAACCTCCGTCGTTCCAGTGAGAACAAACCGAGTTTATTCAACCGCTCCTCATAGCTAATGCCCTCCATACCAGGCAACATTCTGGTAAATCTCTTCTGCACCCTCTCTAAAGCCTCCACATCCTTCTGGTAGTGTGGCGACCAGAATTGAACACTATACTCCAAGTGTGACCTAACTAAGGTTCTATACAGCTGCAACATGACTTGCCAATTCTTATACTCAATGCCCCGGCCAATGAAGGCAAGCATGCCATATGCCTTCTTGACTACCTTCTCCACCTGTGTTGCCCCTTTCAGTGACCTGTGGACCTGTACTCCTAGATCTCTCTGACTTTCAATACTCTTGAGGGTTCTACCATTCACTGTATATTCCCTACCTGCATTAGACCTTCCAAAATGCATTACCTCACAATTGTCCGGATTAAACTCCATCTGCCATCTCTCCGCCCAAGTCTCCAAACAATCTAAATCCTGCTGTATCCTCTGACAGTCCTCATCGCTATCCGCAATTCCACTAACCTTTGTGTCGTCTGCAAACTTACTAATCAGACCAGTTACATTTTCCTCCAAATCATTTATATATACTGCAAACAGCAAAGGTCCCAGCACTGATCCCTGCGGAACACCACTGGTCACAGCCCTACAATTAGAAAAGCATCCTTCCATTGCTACTCTCTGCCTTCTTTGACCTAGCCAGTTCTGTATCCACCTTGCCAGCTCACCCCTGATCCCGTGTGACTTCACCTTTGTATTAGTCTACCATGAGGGACCTTGTCAAAGGCCTTACTGAAGTCCATATAGACAACCTCCACTGCCCTACCTGCATCAATCATCTTTGTGACCTCCTCGAAAAACTCTATCAAGTTAGTGAGACACGACCTCCCCTTCACAAAACCATGCTGCCTCTCACTAATACGTCCATTTGCTTCCAAATGGGAGTAGATCCTGTCTCGAAGAATTCTCTCCAGTAATTTCTCTACCACTGAAGTAAGGCTCACCGGCCTGTAGTTTTCTGGATTATCCTTGCTACCCTTCTTAAACAGAGGAACAAGATTGGCTATTCTCCAGTCCTCTGGGACATCACCTGAAGACAGTGAGGATCCAAAGATTTCGGTCAAGGCCTCAGCAATTTCCTGTCCAGCCTCCTTCAGTATTCTGGGGTAGATCCCATCAGGCCCTGGGGACTTATCAACCTTAATATTTTTTAAGACGCCCAACACCTCGTCTTTTTGGATCTCAATGTGACCCAGGCTATCTACACACCCTTCTCCAGACTCAACATCTACCAATTCCTTCTCTTTGGTGAATACTGATGCAAAGTATTCATTTAGTACCTCGCCCATTTCCTCTGGCTCCACACATAGATTCCCTTGCCTATCCTTCAGTGGGCCAACCCTTTCCCTGGCTACCCTCTTGCTTTTTATGTATGTGTAAAAAGCCTTGGGATTTTCCTTAACCCTATTTGCCAATTACTTTTCGTGACCCCTTCTAGCCCTCCTGACTCCTTGCTTAAGTTCCTTCCTACTCTCCTTATATTCCACACAGGCTTCGTCTGTTCCCAGCCTTTTAGCCCTGACATATGCCCCCTTTTTCTTTTTGACAAGGCCTACAATATCTCTCATTATCCAAGGTTCCCGAAAATTGCCGTATTTATCCTTCTTCCTCACAGGAACATGCCGGTCCTGAATTCCTTTCAACTGACACTTGAAAGCCTCCCACATGTCAGATGTTGATTTGCCCTCAAACATCCGCCCCCAATCTAGGTTCTTCAGTTCCCACCTAATATTATCATTAGCCTTCCCCCAATTTAGCACATTCACCCTCGGACCACTCTTATCCTTGTCCACCAGCACTTTAAAACTTACTGAATTGTGGTCACAGTTCCCGAAATGCTCCCCTACTGAAACTTCTACCACCTGGCCGGGCTCATTCCCCAATACCAGGTCCAGCACCGCCCCTTCCCTAGTTGGACTGTCTACATATTGTTTTAAGAAGCCCTCCTGGATGCTCCTTACAAACTCTGCCCCGTCTAAGCCCCTGGCACTAAGTGAGTCCCAGTCAATATTGGGGAAGTTGAAGTCTCCCATCACCACAACCCTGTTGTTTTTACTCTTTTCCAAAATCTGTCTACCTATCTGCTCCTCTATCTCCCGCTGGCTGTTGGGAGGCCTGTAGTAAACCCCCAACATTGTGACTGCACCCTTCTTATTCCTGATCTCTACCCATATAGCCTCACTGCCCTCTGAGGTGTCCTCCCGTAGTACAGCTGTGATATCCTCCCTAACCAGTAGCGCAACTCCGCCACCCCTTTTACATCCCCCTCTATCCCACCTGAAACATCTAAATCCTGGAACGTTTCACTGCCAATCCTGCCCCTCGCTCAACCAGGTCTCTGTAATGGCAACATCATAGTTCCAAGTGCTAATCCAAGCTCTAAGTTAATCTGCCTTACCCGTAATACCTCTTGCATTAAAACATATGCACTTCAGGCCACCAGACCCGCTGTGTTCAGCAACTTCTCCCTATCTGCTCTGCCTCAGAGCCACACTGTCCCTATTCCCTAGTTCTCCCTCAATGCTCTCACCTTCCGACCTATTGCTCCCGTGCCCACCCCCCTGCCATAGTAGTTTAAACCCTCCCGTGTGACACTAGCAAACCTCGCGGCCAGGATATTTATGTCTCTCCAGTTTAGATGCAACCCGTCCTTATATAGGTCACACCTGCCCCGGAAGAGCTCCCAGTGGTCCAGATAACGGAAACCCTCCCTCCCTCCTACACCAGCTGTTTAGCCACGTGTTTAGCTGCTCTATCTTCCTATTTCTAGCCTCACTGGCACGTGGCACAGGGAGTAATCCCGAGATTACAACCCTAGAGGTCCTGTCTTTTAACTTTCTGCCTAGCTCTCTGAACTCCTGCTGCAGGACCTCATGCCCCTTCCTGCCTATGTCGTTAGTACCAATATGTACAATGACCTCTGCCTGTTTGCCCTCCCCCTTCAGGATACCCTCTACCCGTTCGGAGACATCCTGGACCCTGGCACCAGGGAGGCAACATACCATCCTGGAGTCTCTTTCACGTCTACAGAAGCGCCTATCTGTGCCCCTGACTATAGAGTCCCCTATTACTATTGCTCTTCTGCGCTTTGACCCTCCCTTCTGAACATCAGAGCCAGCCGTGGTGCCACTGCTCTGGCTGCTGCTGTTTTCCCCTGATAGGCTATCCCCCCCGACAGTATCCAAAGGGGTATACCTGTTCGAGAGGGGGACAACCACAGGGGATTCCTGCACTGACTGCCTGCCCTTTCTGGTGGTCACCCATTTCTCTGCCTGCACCTTGGGTGTGACCACATTTATATAACTGCGATCTATGACGCTTTCCGCCACCTGCATGCTCCTAAGTGCATACAATTGCTGCTCCAACCGAACCATGCGGTCTGTGAGGAGCTCCAGTTGGGTGCACTTTCTGCAGATGAAGCCATCCGGGACGCTGGAAGCCTCCCGGACCTGCAACATCTCGCAGTCAGAGCACTACACCCCTCTAACTGACATTGCGTCAATTAATTAGTAAATTAAAGTTAAAAGTTTTTTTAAAAATTTAAAGTTACTGTTAACTATCTGTTTTCTAGCACTAGATTTCTACTATAAATATAAAAGCTAAATATAGTACTCTCCGATCTCTGGCTTAGATACCCCTCTAAATTATAATTAAGTAATTATGTTTAATTAGTTACCAATGCTTAATTTTTTTAATTTAGTGTAGATTCCCAACCAGCCACTCAGGTCACAGCTTTTCTGTGATGTCACTTCAGTTTCCCCACCCCACACACACACAATTTGAAAAGGTAATAAAAGTAAAAATGAGTAAAAATCACTTACTTACCTTCTGAGGGTCTTAGATGTTCTCAGGTTCTCTCCCTGACAGACTGCTCCCTCCTCCTCCGAACGGCTCCCAAAACTAGGCCGCGATCTTTTTAAATCTCCGACTCGCAGCTCCCGCGCTTTTTAAATCTCCGCTCCGACTCGCAGCTCCCGCGCTTTTTAAATCTCCGCTACGACTCGCAGCTCCCGCGCTTTTTAAATCTCCGCTCCAACTCGCAGCTCCCGCGCTTTTTAAATCTCTGCTCCGACTCGCAGCTCCCGCGCTTTTCAAATCTCCACTCCGACTCGCAGATCCCGCGCTTTTTAAATCTCCGAGGGAGGAGACTGCTGTGCCGTTGGCGATGATCTTTGCGTCTTCACTCGCCACTGGAGTAGTATCAGATGATTGGAGGGAGGCGAATGTTGTTCCCTTGCTCAAGAAAGGGAACAGGGAAATCCCCAGGAATTACAGACCAGTCAGTCTTACGTCTGTTGTGAGCAAATTACTAGAAAGGATTCTGAGAGACAGGATTTCAGTAAGGCATTTGATAAGATTCCCCATGGTAGGCTCACTCAAAAGGTCAGGGGGCATGGGATACAGGGAAATTTGGCTGTCTGGATACAGAATTGGCTGGCCGAAAGAAGACAGCGAGTGGTGGTGAATGGAAAATATTCCGCCTGGAGGGCGGTGACCAGTGATGTCCCGCAGGGATCTGTTCTGGGACCTCTGCTCTTTGTGATTTTTATAAATGACTTGGATGAGGAAGTGGAAGGGTGGGTTAGTGAGTTTGCCAATGACACAAAGGTTGGTGGAGCTGTAGATAGTGTTGAGGGCTGTTGCAGGTTACAACAGGATATTGACAGGGTGCAGAGCTGGGCTGAGAAGTGGCAGATGGAGTTCAACCTAGATAAATGTGAAGTGATTCATTTTGGAAGGTTCAGATTTGAAAGCTGAATACAGGGTTAAAGGCCGATTCTTGGAAGTGTGGAGGAACAGAGGGATCTTGGGGTCCACGGAAATAGATCCTTCAAAATTGCCACCCAGGTTGATAGGGTTGTTAAGAAGGCGTATGTTGTGTTGGCGTTCATTAACAGGGGGATTGAGTTTAAGAGCCGCGAGGTTTTGTTGCAGCTTTATAAAACCCTGATTAGACCACACTTGGGAATATCGTGTCCAGTTTTGGTCATCTCATTATTTCCCGTACCAGCCTCCCCGAACAGGCGCCGGAATGTGGCGACTAGGGGCTTTTCACAGTAACTTCATTTGAAGCCTACTTGTGACAATAAGCGATTTTCATTTCATTTTCATTTTTCATTTCATTTATAGGAAGGATGTGGATGCTTTGGAGAGGGTGCAGAGGAGATTTACCCCAGGATGCTGCCTAGATTGGAGGGCATGTCTTAGGGACATTTAAGTGACTCTAGGACAGGCACATAGACAGCAGTAAATTGAAGGGGTGTAGGTTAGAACAAAGAAATGTACAGCACAGGAACAGGCCCTTCGGCCCTCCAAGCCCGTGCCGACTATGCTGCCCGTCTAAACTACAATCTTCTTCACTTCCTGGGTCCGTATCCCTCTATTCCCATCCTATTCATGTATTTGTCAAGATGCCCCTTAAATGTCACTATCGTCCCTGCTTCCACCTCTTCCGGTAGCGAGTTCCAGGCACCCACTACTCTCTGTGTAAAAAGCTTGCCTCGTACATCTCCTCTAAACCTTGCCCCTCGCACCTTAAACCTATGCCCCCTAGTAATTGACCCCTCTACCTTGGGGAAAAGCCTCTGACTATCCACTCTGTCTATGCCCCTTTTGTAGACCTCTATCAGGTCGCCCCTTAACCTCCGTATTTCCAGTGAGAACAAACCGAGTTTATTCAACAGCTCCTCATAGCTAATGGCCTCCATACCAGGCAACATTCTGGTAAATCTCTTCTGCACCCTCTCTAAAGCCTCCACATCCTTCTGGTAGTGTGGCGACCAGAATTGAACACTATACTCCAAGTGTGACCTAACTAGGGTTCTATACAGCTGCAACATGACTTGCCAATTCTTATACTCAATGCCCCGGCCAATGAAGGCAAGCATGCCGTATGCCTTCTTGACTACCTTTCCACCTGTGTTGCCCCTTTCAGTGACCTGTGGACCTGTACTCCTAGATCTCTCTGACTTTCAATACTCTTGAGGGTTCTACCATTCACTGTATATTCCCTACCTGCATTAGACCTTCCAAAATGCATTACCTCACATTTGTCCGGATTAAACTCCATCTGCCATCTCTCCGCCCAAGTCTCCAAACAATCTAAATCCTGCTGTATCCTCTGATAGTCCTCATCGCTATCCGCAATTCCACTAACCTTTGTGTCGTCTGCAAACTTACTAATCAGACCAGTTACATTTTCCTCCAAATCATTTATATATACTACAAACAGCAACGGTCCCAGCACTGATCCCTGCGGAACACCACTGGTCACAGCCCTACAATTAGAAAAGCATCCTTCCATTGCTACTCTCTGCCTTCTATGACCTAGCCAGTTCTGTATCCACGTTGCCAGCTCACCCCTGATCCCTTGTGACTTCACCTTTTGTACTAGTCTACCATGAGGGACCTTGTCAAAGGCCTTACTGAAGTCCATATAGACAACATCCACTGCCCTACCTGCATCAATCATCTTTGTGACCGCCTCGAAAAACTCTATCAAGTTAGTGAGACATGACCTCCCCTTCACAAAACCATGCTGCCTCTCACTAATACGTCCATTTGCTTCCAAATGGGAGTAGATCCTGTCTCGAAGAATTCGCTCCAGTAATTTCCCTACCACTGAAGTAAGGCTCACCGGCCTGTAGTTCCCTGGATTATCCTTGCTACCCTTCTTAAACAGAGGAACAACATTGGCTATTCTCCAGTCCTCCGGGACATCACCTGAAGACAGCGAGGATCCAAAGATTTCTGTTAGGTTAATCTTAGATTAGGATAAAGGTTAGGTTGATCTTAGATGAGAATAAGTGGTTGGCACAACATCGTGGGCTGAAGGGCCTGTACTATGCTGTACTGTTCTATGATCTAAAATGACGAATAGAACATAGAACATACAGTGCAGAAGGAGGCCGTTTGGCCCACCGAGTCTGCACCGACCCACTTAAGCCCTCACTTCCACCCGATCCCCATAACCCAATAACCCCTCCTAACCTTTTTGGTCACTATGGGCAATTTAGCATGGCCAATCCACCTAACCTGCGTGTCTTGGGACTGTGGGAGGAAACCGGAGCATCCCGGAGGAAACCCATGCAGACACAGGGAGAACGCACAGACTCCGCACAGACTGACCCATCGGGGAATTGAACCTGGGACCCTGGCGCTGTGAAGCCGCAGTGCTATCCACATGTCCTACCCTGCTGCCCCTAACTAATGGTTAAAGAGATGGATTATTGAACCATAGGATCAACCCATGTTGACATCCCGTACAAAAGGTTCTTGCAACCCACAGGTCAATTTTTAAGCAAAGGTTTCCAACCACCATATCCATTTACTTTATGCAAGGCGAAGTTCATCCAAACTCTTTACCATCACAGAAGTTGCTCTAGCTGCACAACAAGATCACATATGAAAGCCAATCAACCCACTCAGCTATTCCTTCCCCAAGTTATGAATAATCCACTTGATCCCAGACTTTTGCAACATATTTCATCTGCTGTGAAAGATTATTCTAAGTGTCTGACTGCTGCCACTCCCAGGTAAATCATGCACAGAGTGTCTATCTAAAACTGCATCCTACAATTTGCATTACGCATTATTTTCTCTTCCAAGAGAAAGGCACTTGAAGTTCTTACTATTCATCTTGCTTAAAATAACATACTCATTGTTCCATTAGAAACTATGTTCCAAACTACCTTGAATCATCTGTCTGTACTTATCCTTAGAATTTTTCATCCCACTCTTAAGCAGACATTCGCCTGGCTAAGTGATAAAGCAATCTATTTCCTGTACTCACTAATTTAATCAAAGTTTTATACCTGTTTTTGCCCAACATAAGCACGCGAAGTGACTTCAGAGAAGAAAGACCAGAGATTTCCTCAATCCGATTATTGTAAAGGTCCAAAAAAATAAGGCGGCGTAGATTGGATAGGTGCTGGATTTGAGTGATGAGATTGTGCTGGAAATTCAACAAGCGAAGTTGCTGCTCACCCTCCAGAATCGGACAGACTGTTAGGTTTCGCCTGAATAACAAATAAAAATACAAAATCGCTGATGGTAAAATGTGCACATTAAGGAATATGCAATCGATAAAAATATTTATTTTTTCAACAAGAGCTGAGTATTCAAACCAATTTAAAACTACAGTTATCTTTCCAAAATAAGTGGTTATTTACTAACAATATGAAATTCAAAGTGTTTTTCGTTGAACATGCTGGAGATCCACAATGGTAATTTCAGGTACAACTATTTTTGAATGTGCCTTCTTTTATAAATAGGAGACATTCCATGCGACTTGGGATGAAAGAGATCAATGAACTGTGGTACTGGGGGGGGGTTTGGGGTCAAATATTGGCTTTTCTGCCTCTTTATCTCCTGCCTCCTCATCATTCAAAGCCCAAAATACTCCTTTCAGGTTAAGCAACGTTACATTTACACTTCCTTCAATTTGGTTTATTGATTTGCTGCTCCCATAGCGATCTCGTCTACATTGGGGAGACTAAATAGAGACAGGGTGACCACTTTACAGAACTCCTTCGCTCAGTTCGCAAGCATGACCCCAACATTCCTGTTGCTTGCAATTTTAACTCAGCACCTTGTTCTCATGTCCATCCTTGGCCTGCTGCAAAGGCTCCTGTGAAGCCCAACACAAGCTGGAGGAACAGCATCTCATTTTCCGATTGGGAACGTGGTAGCCCTCAGAACTCGACATTGGGTTCAGCAACTTTAGATTGTGACATTTCTCCTCCATCTTCAGCCCTCTTTTTTAAAAAATATCCCATTCATGTATTACCTCCGTGCACACTCGCCTCAACCTCACACACCAGGCTCTCTTTTGTTCCTAAAGTAGCTACTTTTTGTTGCAATCTCTTTAGCCTTCAGTTCTGACAAAGAGTCAAAGAACTTGAAATGTTAACTCTGCTTTCTCTTCTTGATGCTGCTAGACCTGCTGCGTTTTTCCACTGTCCCCTGTTTTTGCTTCAGATTCCAGCTTCTGCAGTATTTTGCTTATTTTACTGGCTTTTCTGGACCTGGATTGATAACCAGTTGGTACAAAGGAAATTTCCATTTTGTGTTTGAGACATAGAACATACAGTGCAGAAGGAGGCCATTCAGCCCATCGAGTCTGTACCGACCCACTTAAGCTCTCACTGCCACCCAATAAACCCACCTAACCTTTTTTGGTCACTAAGGGCAATTTACCATGGCCAATCCACCTAACCGGCACATCTTTGGACTGTGGGAGGAAACCGGAGCACCCGGAGGAAACCCACACAGACACGGGGAGAACGTGCAGACTCCGCACAGACAGTGACCCAGCAGGGAATCGAACCTGGGATCCTGGCGCTGTGAAGCTAACAGTGCTAATCGCTTGTGCTACCGTGCTGCCCATGATGTACAAAATACACTTGCTAGTTTCAATCTAGTCCTAATTGAACCTCGAGCAAGTACACGATCAGACAGCACTTCTTGGCGTGTTCAGGGCTTGGACCTGGCAGAGAGTAATTGATGGGCGTCAGGTATAAATGTGGCATTTGTTGAACATGCAAATTCTAAAGTCGGCAATAACCTGATTGACACGCCCTGCCTTTCCACTCTCAGTCAGCTGGAGATACACCTCAGCACTGAGGTGAACACTAAGTTCCGCAGAATCCTAGCTACATTCTGTTCGCCTGAGTACTGAGCCACATTCAAAAACTCTGTCAGGATCCTTAGACTTCTGCATTAATTTGCCCAACTTCTTTAGCAAGCAAGTACAAATGTGAAATGAGGAACACAGGAACAGGAGGAATTCACTGAGCCGCGGTTCAGTCTGTTCCAGCATTCAATTAGACCTGAACTCTATTTACCTGCCTTAGCTCCATGTCCCATGATACCATCACCTAATAGAAATTTGTCACTCGGTTATGACTCAGCAGCTAGACACAGCATTAGGTTAACACAATCTGCTCCACTTAATTCAAACTTGTCACACACACACATACACAAAAGAAAAGCTGTTCCTATTAACTAATTGTACAATAGCTAGGGGATGCAAGATTGAAGGTTTTGGGAAAAAGGTACAGAGATGTGAAGAACTTTTCTTTATACAGTGAGTGCTAATGGCCTGGAATCCACTACTTATCAGGTTGTTGGACAAGGAGGCAATTGATTATTTCATAAGATCTGCATAGGTCCTTGGAGGAAATTAATATGGAGGGCTACGGGATACAGTGGAGGGGAAACAGGACTGACTGGATGCTCAGAGAGTTGGTGTGGACTTCATGGGCCAAATGGCCTCCTGTGTCGCAAGTACTATATGAAGTGCATACTTAAGATTTCAAATGAGACAATTAGCTTAAAATAAACAAATGTTACATCAGTTAAGAAGCAAAATAAGTCAGTTGTTGTAGTTTCTTTCTGTGGAAACAAAACATGTGGAAGCGCAACACTGAAGGGTCACAGCACCAGCATTGTTAGCACGCGTGACAACAGCGTTTCCTTCATAAACACGGATATAGGAATTTATGATGGAGAAAAGTTACAAAGAAGTGTGGCAAAAATATGACAACTCAAAATATAGTTTAAAGCCTGGAGGAGCATTCAGGCAGCAGACTATTCTCTGAACTAAAGCGCACACTGAAACTTGGTGTCTTTTCTTCATTTATAAACACCTTAATTCTCTCGAGATCCCACAAACTACACACACCACTATGAAAAAATGTTTCTCGTATACCAAAATACTCACCTGTCTAAATTTAGCCTGTCAGAGTGCTCTGCCCTTTCCTCAGGTGTGCGATATACAACAGGAATTCCAGGTGTTGAAGGGATCTCAGAAAAAATTACATGGTCACCTAGGAGATAATAATCATGCCAATTATGCAGAAATCTATTATAAATTTACAACACAATATACGGAACATTAGAAACCCCATTATGATACACTGCATTATCACGGCGCCGAGGTCCCACGTTTGATCCCGGCTCTGGGTCACTGGCCGTGTGGAGTTTGCACATTCTCCCCGTGTCTGCGTGGGTCTCACCCTCACAACCCAAAGGTGTGCAGGTAGGTGGATTGGCCACGCTAAATTGCCCCTTAATTGGGAAAAATGAATTGGGTACTCTAAATTTTTAAAAAATACGAGAATAAAAAAAATGATACACTATATTAAACATGCAAATCAAAAATAAAATCACTCCACATAAATAAATGATAAACATCCCAGGATTGAGTCAATTCTACAGACTGAAGAAGCGATGCAAGCTCCTTAGTGAAGTTGATTTTCAGCTTATCACAAAATTCACAGGGGCAGCCATTCAGACACCAAGCCAATTCTGTCATCCAATCAGACCACAGCTTATCTGTCACCTAATTCCATCTAACCACCTTAGTTCCATAACTCTTAATACCTTTGCCAAAAGAATATTAAACTCAAATTAAAATTTAATTGACAGCCAGCCTCAATGTTTTTTGGGGGGGAAAGTGTTCCAAATTTCCACATTGTTCTGTGAAGAGATAGTTCCTGACATCATCTCTGAATAACATAGCTCTTTTCGGCAACGCCCCCTTGTCCTGGACTTAACCAACAAGAAAATACTTACTCCCTATTTACCCTTTCACATTTTTTAATCATCTTAAATACACAATTCAAGCATATTATCATAAGAAAGAGGATTCCCCCCTTAATAATCTATGTTCAAGGGAATAAAGGCCTAATCTGTGCAACAATCCTGTTCTCATAGTTTTAAACCTTTTATGTATCATTCTGGAGAATCTGTGCTGCACCCCCTACTTACACACTTACATACACACTCACACACACACTTACACACACCAGGTTTCAATGTTGAGTACTGGAGAGGGGATTGAAGAACATGCTTGCACAGCGGCAACATTACTTCCATCCTTTGTATTCCAGTCTCATTGGATGAGGCCAACACATCAGCCCTTTTGCAAATTGAAACAGAATGATTTATAAACTCAGTACCTGGTAAGTACGGCAGGGTTCCTTGACTGTGAGATGGGGGAGGGACAGCGCTACGAGAGCCCTGTCGTGACTTGCATTTTACTGAGAGGGGAACATGCGACGGCATGTCTCCAGCGGTTACCCGCGACATTGATTCCGAGTAGTAGTGAGATGGATCATCATGGCATATTGTGTCTGTAAACGACATAAAAACTGGATGCAGCATCTTCATATGTGCAGTTTGCCTCATCATAATGTGTGTACTTGACACACTGTTTAATGTGGAGCTCTACCAATTTAAATTCAAATAATTCAATTCAACACTAGAAATAAATGACTTTCAACTGCAACAATAGAAACATGTGCAATACTAAGTGGATAGAAAATAGAACATGTTCACTATTTTTTTGCTGAATTGTCTGGAGATGCACGTCCTATTTTTTTGAGAAACAATGTTTTCCAGGATTGATATCAGCATCTGATTTGCTGATAATGCAAAATATCTCAGCAGTTCTGTAATTAGCTGTTTTGAATACATTTTTGTATTTTAATATGAAGTCCAATCGCATCATTAGAGTTCACAGGCTGAGAGGACCCCCGATCTGCTCCTGCTTTGCAAATTATTTTTTCAGAAACCCAGTTTCACTACACTTGAAGACTTTGATGCAATGACAGACAAAATAGATACTTCACAAAACAATACAGGAGATACATTTTAATAGATTTTGAAGCAGAGGAAGGAGACTGACTTTCTATTGATTTATTTCTCTATGGTAGCAAGGAACCAGGATACACGAATATAGATGCTGCACAAATATTCCGACAGGAAGACAAAAAACTTTGTTTGACAGCTTAACAAAAGACATTTGAACTGAGGAGTATTGGAAATGTCTGTAAACTCAAACCATTTGGAACAGACTCTAGAGTTTTGAGAGTGAAGTGGGGAAACAGCCTGAAAAAAATAATTTTAGAGTACCCAATTCATTTTTTCCAATTAAGAGGTAATTTAACATGGCCAATCCACCTAGCCTGCACATCTTTGGGTTGTGGGGGCGAAACCCACGCAAACACGGGGAGAATGTGCAAACTCCACACGGACAGTGACCCAGAGCCGGGATCGAACCTGGGACCTCGGCACCGTGAGGCCGCAGTGCTAACCCACTGCGCCACCGTGCTGCCCTCAACTTGAGGAAGATGAGGGGAGCACTTCGGGCCAGTGATGGAGAAAATACATATCAGACATTGTCTGCCCTGAGCTAGCACTCCCCTGATAATCTAATCACACAGGCCATCCACAGACCCCCATCCCAGGAAGTGGAGAACCTTGGTTCTAGCTCATTAATATAATCAAAGACGTGTATTGTACATGCTCTTCAGGACTGCTTCCACAATCTCTCTGGAAAGTTACTCCATTGTTTGAGAACCCACTTATTGAAATATTATTTCCGCAGATTTATTTTGACTTTACCCCTCTTCAAGCGCAAGTCACGTTGCCTGGTTTTACTGTTCTGGACAAGGTGAAATAGCCTGCCATAATCTATATAACTAGTTCCTCCAGAAATCTCAAAACATAAATCATATCATTCAGGCATATAACTGTGAACAAATGCAGTTGGAATGTTGGAAAACTTTCAAAACATCATATTTTCAAGAAAAACAATGTTTTAATAATTAGCATATGAGGTCATCGCCATAAAATAGGAAAGAATAACATTGCACCATATGTGGAGCTGAGTGTTTGGCCTGAATTTTATTATGAACCAAATGATATCTGCCATCAACATATGTATTTGTAAAAGCAGTTGAATCATATGGATGAGCAATGGACTCATTGCTTCCATACAAATCTAGATAAATACAAAACCACAAAAGTTGGAAAATGTTAAAAATAAGTGGAAAATGCTGGAACATTACAGATCAGTGACTGAAGTCAAAAAAGATTAGCATTTCAGATGGGACAAATTGTTTGATGAAGCATAGATACATACAGAATAGGAGCAGATGTAGGCCATTCGGCCCTTCATCGCCATTCAATATGATCATGGCTAATTCTCTATCTCATCCTCATACTCTCACTTTCCCCAAACCTTCTGATACCTTTAGAGTCTAGAAATCTATTTCCCTCTTAAATATATTTAGCACCTTGGCCTCCACAACCTTCTGTGGTCGAGAATTCCACAGGTTTACCACCCTCTGAGCAAAGAGGTTTCTCCTCATCTCAGTCCTAAGTGGCCTACCCCATATCCTGAGACTGTAACCACTTGTATCCCATATCAGCCTCCCCGAACAGGCACCGGAATGTGGCGACTAGGGGCTTTTCACAGTAACTTTATTTGAAGCCTACTTGTGACAATAAGCGATTTTCATTTCATTTGTTCTAGACAACAGCCTTGCATCCAGTCCATCCAGCCCTGTCGAAATTTTATACTTTTCAATGAGATATCCTCTCATTCTTCTAAACTCCAGTGAATACAGGACTAGCAAACATGCTAACTGGATGCTGACACATCTTTCTCAAGTGCTGACTGTCCTGCTACCAAGTTCTAGCAATATCTTCTACCTCTCCCTTGCTCATTGCGGGCTATGTCCTGCACCCTCTCCTATGCTCAGTATGGGTTGTGCCTTGCACCCTCTCCCATGCTTAGTGAGCATTGTTTTCTGAATAGCTACCATGACCATTTTACTACTGAAAAAGTGTTCAAAGTTATCCATAATCCCAAAAATAGTCCGAGAAGCTGCATATAAATAAAAGCTGGAGGAGGCATCTTACCTGGTTTGCAAAGAAAGTTCTTGTCACCATCTACATTTAAAATCTTATTATGTGAAGGAAGTAGTTCCTTGTTTAATCTACAGTCTACCTGCAAAAACAAAAGTCATTAACCTCTCTGTGGAGCCAGACAAATGGAACTGAGTTTTGAATTTCTTTCACAGCGCTGATCACCAAATATAATCGCAAAACAACAGTAAAATGTTTAAATTAAAATGACTAGATTTTGCCAATGTTGAACGCAGGAAGTAGCTATGATCGAAGTCAACACATTTGTTCCAGAGGAATGTGTAACACTCCAACTCAATTATCATGCAATTAAGGAAAGATTCCAGTATGTAAATCAAAATCTGTAATATAGAGATAATAAGAGTTAAGTAAAACATTTCAGTTAACTTCCTATTACAATAAAAATACATCATCACAAGGACAGTGGCTGATTAGTGAATAGGTGGGTCTTTATTTAATCAAGTCTATTTCTATTAAATCAAGAGGTACAGCAGGACATCTTATTTCTATGAAATGCTCATCACATTGCAACAGGACGCTTTCCTGAACAACCACATGTGCAGGAAGCTTCATCAGCCAGGGCAGCTTGAGCTCTGAGTTTCCAAACATGAGCAATAACTGGTATCACTTTTATGTACCTTGCGGTTGAGAATTTTGTGGCTAGCATGTTTCTGGATGTGGACACTCTGCAGTTTAAGATTATGCGGGTAGATAGGGAATGCGTGAACAGGCAATCAAGGAGGACAAGGCACAAAGTGCAGGAGTCCCCCAAGTGCATCTCACGCTTCAATCAGTGCTCAGTTCTGATTACTAAGAATGTTTCTGTGGGGCGTGCAGCCAAACCAAGACCTTAGCAGGCTCAGTTGTATGGGGCAGGAGGAGAATTGGAAAAGTGTTATGATCCCAGTTGATGTTATAACTGGATGGGAAGATCCCAAATGGAACCCTGGCTCAAAAGACTGTAACTTTTATTTTTTTTAAATAAAATGTGGAGGAACAGAATCACAGGACCACTAATTAGTTTTAATAACAGGAAAGAAACATTTATTAAACATGAAAATTTTGGATTATGGTACAATACACCTTTACTCTCCCCTTAGCTTAACAATTACACACAGGTTTTACGATTAGCACAGATTACAAAGAACATCTTAATCTACAATGGTCTCGTTAATACAAAGTCCCTTTTAAGCACACAAGATGACTGTGGAAAAATACACTCTCCACTCTAATTCCAAGTGAATGTTTGTGGATGTCTCCTCAAAATCCCCCAGATGATTGTCACGCGAGAGTTTCCAAACTCCACTCCCAAAAAACACACCTCAAATTCTCTCATAATTAGGTCATCCCTTAGGGTTTGCATTCCAAAATACAGACCAGGTTTTTCCAAATGGCACTTTTAAACACAGCTTCCACTCTACTTTCAACAGCGAGTCCAGTCCAGGATTTTACAGCAACCCTTTAGGATTTCTTTGTCTTCACTGTTGTGCAAACTGCTCAAAATTGCTTTAACTCTCGATTCCCAGACTGTATTGAAAGTGGCATCAGACATTTAATTTACCTTTGAAGGCTGCTGTCCCACTTTAAATCTGGTTACTGAAATTGTCTCTTTGATTCAGAGCACTTTGTTTACTCTTCTTTGAATTCTTCTGAACGATACTTTGGTCTCTGTTCACTTAAATCCAGACGTCTTGGACACTTCTCTTCATTTCTCTAGTTTTCTCAACTAGCTGGACTTTAGATTTCCAGTACCTGTTTTATTAATCATTACTCCATAGTATGGCTAAGAGAGATGTTCCCTCTTTAGCCTTCTAATACCAACTGCTTCTAGCAGAGCTGTGAGAACTGCTTTCTCTTTCACGACCTATCTACAACTACAATCAAATTAGCTAAACTAAAACTTAAAAGCTTCTCTGCCTTACAAGGCCGCGGTTGCGAAGCAACCACTGCTGGTTTATATTTTCTTCATACTATAGCGCTAAGCATGACAGAAACACAGTTGGAATTTAACCAACCCACACACATACAAACACCTATGTCCAGCATGAATCTAATGAGAGGTTTTAACCTTCTAGGCACAGAAACATTAATTGATACCCACTTAAAACCATACCTTATTTCTAATGTTTACCAATGCAAATATAAATTCCTGAAAACTACCTTTGTTTTAATAACAAAACTAATGTTAAGAGGAGGTTCTATAATTAGGGGAGCAAACAGGCAGTTCTTCATCTACAGATAGGAACTCAGGATGGTTTGCTGCCTCCCTGGTGCCGGAAATAAAAATGTAATCGAGTGGCTGCAGTGTAGAAAATAAACAAGCAAGTAGGACTTCAAAAGTAGTAAACTGCAGATTACTTCTGGTGCCACTCACTACGGAGCAAAACAGTCAGAGGATATCGTGGATGAATGAAGGCGAGTGGGAGGGGTCAGATTTCTGGGACCAGTTCGAGGACAGATAGGATCTGTACAGGCTAGATGGGCTGCACCTGAACGCAGTCAGAGCCAATTCCCATGCAAAACAGTTTGATAGTGTGAATGAGCAGGGTATAAACTAACTTTGGGATGTGGAAACCAGGAGGTAACAGTACAGGGGTAAAGTGAGGTGCACAAAGGGAGAGATAGATATCACGAAATAAATGGCATTGCTGAAAAAAAGACATCCTGTTGAAGCCTTTCATCTTGCACTCATCAAGACAGAATGGCAAGAACACCAAAGGAATTCAGAAGGATTCTAAAGGCAGAAGGAACAGGCTCGAAGGGACAAAAGGCCTCCTCCTGCTCCTATCTTCTTCTATGAACTCATACTGCATGAATATATTGTTCCCTTTGAGATCTGACAAGTACAAGATGAAAAGCTTTGACGTGTCTCTTTTTGGGGGGAATACTCAAGAGCTATATTACCAAGCAACTAAATAAATAATAAGGCATTAACTAGGATCAGAGCCAGAGGAAATGCAATAAGATCTAATTTAGGTTTACAACATATGTATATGAATGCACAGTGTGAGAACTAGTGTTGGTGATCTGTTGGTGCAGGTAGTCAAGCAAAGTATGATGTTATGCCAATAACTGACTCAAAAAAAGCGCAGGACTAGGTATTAACTATTCCTGGATACAAGATGTTCGGGAAAAATAGGGAAGGAAAGAAACAAGAAGGTTTTGCACTTTTGATTTGGATATTACAGTGGTGAAAAGGGATGTTCTAGAGTGGTCATGGATAGAACCTATTTAATAATAATAATCTTTATTATTGTCACAAGTAGGTTTACATTAACACTGCAATGAAATTACTGTGAAAAGCCCCTAGTCGCCTCATTCCAGCACTTGTTCGAGTACACAGAAAGAATTCAGAATGACAAATTACCTAACAGCATGTCTTTCGGGACTTGTGGGAGGAAACCGGAGCACCCAGAAGAAACCCACGCAGACTCAGGGAGAATGTGCAGACTCCGCACAGATAGTGATCCAAGCCGGGAATCAAACCTGGGGCCTTGGTGCTTTGAGCAATTGCTAATCACTGTGTTTCTGTGCCTATTTGGTTCGAGCAAAGAAACAATAGAGGAACCATTACACAAATGGGGATATTTTGTTGCTAACTTTTGGTTGGCTCTTAAATGTTGCCCGTTGTATCTTTACTGAATTTGCTCTGTTTCTATAACCTTTGCTCTAGAGTTGCCAGGTATCTTTATGATACCGCCATGAGGTTCAAGTTCAAGTACTGATCAATAACTCGACACAGCAATTAGTAAGATTCAAATCAAAACACATTTATTATACACAGTAAATCACTACTCATGCATAAACTCTACTTTCTAGACTATTCTCTATCTATAAAAGGCCTTAGCTTCGGAACTGACCCACCAGGTCAGGGGAATAAATGGCCTTTCGTTCGATCTGAGTCTGCAGGATTCAAAAGCTGGTATGGACTGGTAGCTAGGAGCGCCTATCTCGTAGCGTGCGCTGACTGGAGACTTATTTGGTTGATGTGGCAGCTTAGACAGTTCACTCTCACGGGTTGAATCGAGTTGCTGAGTGACCCTGCCAAGAAGACCGATTTGAACTTGGGGACTCTATTTTATAGTCCCCAGGGGCTTCCTGCCCTTCGGGGCGGACCTCGTACCTGGTTCCAAGTGATTGGACTACGTTTCGATCACTTGGATCGATTTCTCCAATACTGGAGTTGTTCCCTGATCGCTGGGCGGTCCCTGAGTGTCCGTTGGCCTTCCTTTGTCTTGGCTCCTGCTGGCGCCGAGGAGTCTGGCTTGGCCTTATTCACCTTACATGTTTCAATTGTTCCCGGGGATCGCTCATTAGTATGCAGATAGCTGTTGGTTTCAGTGCTGTATGGGCTTTTGCAAGTTTTAATACACAGGATTTCTGCACTTGCTAGTTTTTGCCTGTGTTGGCTGAATTTCCCTTTAGTCTTTGCGGTTCTCCATTTTAAGTCGGGAAGTGGCCAACCCAGGTGGCTACAATTCTATCAGCCATAAACTAGTAGAAGAGATATTGAGGAACAAAGTTGCAAGGAAATTATAGGGAGATGCAAAAACTATAGAGTAGTGATAATGGGTGTGGTGATATGCATCACTGTAAATACACATGGGGTTAATGTAAATACACTACGACTAAGTAAACACTAGAGGGAGCACCAGAGACATCATGACATGCAGACATACAGCTAATGAACACATAGAATAGGACACAACCAATGGGCAGTCAAGACACCCAGAGGTCACACTACCACAAGGGGGCATTACACAACCCATATAGAAGGACAGGGCACACATGCTCTGTTTCTTTCCACAGGCGACACTTAGCGAGTAGGACAGGGGCAGATCAGAAGCATCACACCCACCATGTGGCTTAGAGCAGACTGGTTAGTTAGACTGAGTTACTATAGCAAGATTAGCAGGAGAGTCGAACTCATAGAGAACTGTGCTAATGGTTCAATAAATCACATTGAACTTACTTCAAAGTCTGGAGTATCTTTTGGTCAAAGCTGCATCGAGTTGCAGCCTGTGTTATCCCAGAGTACACAACACAACAATGGGGACTTTCTAATTATCTTAATGTTGAATGGTCACAAAGACAAAAGATATGTATATTAACAACATTTCTATCCTCTTGATTGTCAATTTTTAAACAAAAAATTATCTAATTCTGTGGGGTTTTAACAATACCAAATAGCTCAAGCTCCTCAATGTAATTCCTGTACACTCATTGACAAACATCTATTTACCTGCTGCTTCTGTGATAAACGATCCCCGACAGTTGAAGCTTGCACGGTTAGCTGAAGGCTACAAGTATTTATCTGCAAGCAAAACAGTAGAATTACAGTACTTGCAAGTGAAATATAATAATGAAGGTCAACGTGAAAAGTGATTTATGTAAACAGGGTAGTTATTCTTTAATGAGCAAGAAAGACTGGCAAATAAAATACTTTGCCAAGTCTCAAAGAAAACCATTATTAATTGTGATGTGATGTTGTCAAAAGTCATATTGCTCCATTTGCTAATATATAAAATCTCAACTGAACACTGCGTCTCCTCTCTTCTTCCCCCAAAACTGTTGCCTTCACCAAAGTGATCATTTTTCTCATGTCATTATATAGAGTGCCTGTAACTAATTGGACCATGAGGAGGGGTGAAAAAATAAAAACTCAACTGATTTCTGTACTCATCCATCATCTAAAACAGCAGTCATTGGGTAATAACCAAGGCATAATATGGCAACAGGTGAGTGCTAAAATCTTGGCTAATACCAGAAAAATAGAGACAATGCCCAAGTGAGGCACAGATTGATTGAGGAGTTGGGTATTTGGCTCAGGTGGGGATTTCTGGTAAGTTTTTCTTAATGTTAAATTTATATGAGGAGTTATGTTCTTACTTTCAAACATTGTTGGTTAAATAGCCTTGTTAAATAGAAGCTGCCTGAAGTGGGCGTTAACGGTCAGTCGGAAGTAGTTTCCCTGAAGCATTGAGCTGAGCTCACCAAGGAGTCATCAGAGACTATATATAAGCAGAGAAGTTTGAAACCTGCAGCAGAAAGGGGTGTACAATCTCCAGATGCTCTGGAGAGGACTGAGTGAGGAGTTGGGAAAATTGGTACATAGGAGAAAACAGGTGTTCCTTTTTTTTATTTTTTGCAGACTCCAGTAGTTAGTGAGTTTCCTTCCCTCATCTCCAAGCCAGGTAAGTGCAACTTTCTCCTACACTAACTATGTAACTTTTCAACTAACTAAATAAAGAAAGTTTGGATGGGATCCCATGGACCGAAACCTTCCGCAGTACATGCAGCTGTGCGATTTTACAAGGAATACATTTCCGGCATTCCGGGTGATGCCACCCTCCATACTGTTAGAGAGAATGCTGTCGGTGGCGGGCATGGAGGAGGGGGGTCCTTGGGGATTTACGGGAAGATTCTCGAGGAAGGTATGGTAAATCTGGAGGGAGTTACAGCTAAGTGGGAGGAGTTGGGAATGATGCGGCATTGACTGATTTATTGTCACACGTACCAAAGTACGGTGAAAAGTATTTTACTGCGGCCAAGGGAACGTACATAGTATGTACATAATAGACAAAAAGAATTATCAACGAAGTACATTGACAAATAGGAGGGGGTGTGGGAGGGACCTGACCAATCATGTTCTGGACTTGCCCTGAGCAGCTCCCTCGGTGCTGACCCTCTGACAGTGCAGCACTCCCTCAGTACTGACCCTCTGACAGTGCGGCACTCCCTCGGTACTGACCCTCTGACAGTGCGGCACTCCCTCAGTACTGACCCTCTGACAGTGCAGCACTCCCTCAGTACTGACCCTCTGACAGTGCGGCACTCCCTCGGTACTGACCCTCTGACAGTGCGGCACTCCCTCAGTACTGACCCCCTGACAGTGCAGCACTCCCTCAGTACTGACCCTCTGACAGTGCGGCACTCGCTCAGTACTGACCCTCTGACAGTGCAGCACTCCCTCAGTACTGACCCTCTGACAGTGCGGCACTCCCTCAGTACTGACCCCCTGACAGTGCAGCACTCCCTCAGTACTGACCCTCTGACAGTGCGGCACTCGCTCAGTACTGACCCTCTGACAGTGCAGCACTCCCTCAGTACTGACCCTCTGACAGTGCGGCACTCCCTCGGTACTGACCCTCTGACAGTGCAGCACTCCCTCAGTACTGACCCTCTGACAGTGCAGCACTCCCTCAGTACTGACCCTCTGACAGTGCGGCACTCCCTCGGTACTGACCCTCTGACAGTGCGGCACTCCCTCAGTACTGACCCTCTGACAGTGCAGCACTCCCTCAGTACTGACCCTCTGACAGGGCAGTACTCCCTCAGTACTGACCCCCTGACAGTGCAGCACTCCCTCAGTACTGACCCTCTGACAGTTCGGCACTCCCTCAGTACTGACCCTCTGACAGTGCGGCACTCCCTCAGTACTGACCCCCTGACAGTGCGGCACTCCCTCAGTACTGACCCTCTGACAGTGCGGCACTCCCTCAGTACTGACCCTCTGACAGTGCGGCACTCCCTCAGTACTGACCCTCTGACAGTGCGGCACTCCCTCAGTACTGACCCTCTGACAGTGCGGCACTCCCTCAGTACTGACCCCCTGACAGTGCAGCACTCCCTCAGTACTGACCCTCTGACAGTGCGGCACTCCCTCAGTACTGACCCACTGACAGTGCGGCACTCCCTCAGTACTGACCCTCTGACAGTGCAGCACTCCCTCAGTACTGACCCTCTGACAGTGCGGCACTCCCTCAGTACTGACCCTCTGACAGTGCAGCACTCCCTCAGTACTGACCCTCTGACAGTGCGGCACTCCCTCAGTACTGACCTTATGACAGTGCGGCACTCCCTCAGTACTGACTCTCTGACAGTGCGGCACTCCCTCAGTACTGACCCACTGACAGTGCGGCACTCCCTCAGTACTGACCCTCTGACAGTGCAGCACTCCCTCAGCACTGACCCTCTGACAGTGCAGCACTCGCTCAGCACTGACCCTCTGACAGTGCAGCACTCGCTCAGTACTGACCCTCTGACAGTGCGGCACTCCCTCAGTACTGACCTTCTGACAGTGCGGCACTCCCTCAGTACTGACTCTCTGACAGTGCGGCACTCCCTCAGTACTGGTCCTCTGACAGTGCGGCACTCCCTCAGTACTGACCCTCTGACAGTGCAGCATTCCCTCAGTACTGACCCTCTGACAGTGCGGCACTCCCTCAGTACTGGTCCTCTGACAGTGCGGCACTCCCTCAGTACTGACCCTCTGACAGTGCAGCACTCGCTCAGCACTGACCCTCTGACAGTGCGGCACTCCCTCAGTACTGGTCCTCTGACAGTGCGGCACTCCCTCAGTACTGACCCTCTGACAGTGCAGCATTCCCTCAGTACTGACCCTCTGACAGTGCGGCACTCCCTCAGTACTGGTCCTCTGACAGTGCGGCACTCCCTCAGTACTGACTCTCTGACAGTGCGGCACTCCCTCAGTACTGGTCCTCTGACAGTGCGGCACTCCCTCAGTACTGACCCTCTGACAGTGCAGCATTCCCTCAGTACTGACCCTCTGACAGTGCGGCACTCCCTCAGTACTGGTCCTCTGACAGTGCGGCACTCCCTCAGTACTGACCCTCTGACAGTGCAGCACTCCCTCAGTACTGACCCTCTGACAGTGCAGCATTCCCTCAGTACTGACCCACTGACAGTGCGGCACTCCCTCAGTACTGGTCCTCTGACAGTGCGGCACTCCCTCAGTACTGACCCTCTGACAGTGCAGCATTCCCTCAGTACTGACCCTCTGACAGTGCAGCACTCCCTCAGTACTGACCCTCTGACAGTGCGGCACTCCCTCAGTACTGACCCTCTGACAGTGCGGCACTCCCTCAGTACTGACCCTCTGACAGTGCAGCACTCCCTCAGTACTGACCCTCTGACAGTGCGGCACTCCCTCAGTACTGACCCTCTGACAGTGCGGCACTCCCTCAGTACTGACCCTCTGACAGTGCGGCACTCCCTCAGTACTGACCCTCTGACAGTGCAGCATTCCCTCAGTACTGACCCTCTGACAGTGCAGCACTCCCTCAGTACTGACCCTCTGACAGTGCGGCACTCCCTCAGTACTGACTCTCTGACAGTGCGGCACTCCCTCAGTACTGACCCACTGACAGTGCGGCACTCCCTCAGTACTGATCCTCTGACAGTGCAGCATTCCCTCAGTACTGACCCTCTGACAGTGCGGCACTCCCTCAGTACTGACCCTCTGACAGTGCGGCACTCCCTCAGTACTGACCCTCTGACAGTGCGGCACTCCCTCAGTACTGACCCTCTGACAGTGCGGCACTCCCTCAGTACTGACCCTCTGACAGTGCGGCACTCCCTCAGTACTGACCCTCTGACAGTGCGGCACTCCCTCAGTACTGACCCTCTGACAGTGCGGCACTCCCTCAGTACTGACCCTCTGACAGTGCGGCACTCCCTCAGTACTGACCCTCTGACAGTGCGGCACTCCCTCAGTACTGACCCTCTGACAGTGCGGCGCTCGCTCAGTTTCCATGGTGACCGCGACTCACTCACCGGGTTGCCGAGCAGCCGAGCCCGGTATTTGCTGGGCAGCATCTCCGCCGCCGTCTCAGCCTCTGCTCCTGGTGTCCGACGTCCCGGTATCTCCCGCTGCCGCTCTCGCGCCCTGGTCCAGGTCCAGACGCTCCCGGCTCCCTGACAACGGCCACTTCCGGTGGCGGCCGGAGCCCCGCGTTCCCCGTCCCCGGAAAACCGGAGCCGCCACTGACCGGACCCCCCCCCCCCCCGGAGGGAAACCAGTGGACAGACTGGGATTGGCAGTGGGCAGACTGTGGGATTGGCAGTGGGCAGACTGGGATTGGCAGTGGGCAGACTGTGGGATTGGCAGTGGGCAGACTGGGATTGGCAGTGGGCAGACTGTGGGATTGGCAGTGGGCAGACTGGGATTGGCAGTGGGCAGACTGGGATTGGAAGTGGGCAGACTGGGATTGGCAGTGGGCAGACTGGGATTGGCAGTGGGCAGACTGGGATTGGCAGTGGGCAGACTGGGATTGGCAGTGGGCAGACTGGGATTGGAAGTGGGCAGACTGGGATTGGCAGTGGGCAGACTGGGATTGGAAGTGGGCAGACTGTGGGATTGGCAGTGGGCAGACTGGGATAGGCAGTGGGCAGACTGGGATTGGCAGTGGGCAGACTGGGATTGGCAGTGGGCAGACTGGGATTGGCAGTGGGCAGACTGGGATTGGCAGTGGACAGACTGTGGGATTGGCAGTGGGCAGACTGTGGGATTGGCAGTGGGCAGACTGGGATTGGCAGTCGGCAGACTGGGATTGGCAGTGGGCAGACTGTGGGATTGGCAGTGGGCAGACTGTGGGATTGGCAGTGGGCAGACTGGGATTGGCAGTGGGCAGACTGGGATTGGCAGTGGGCAGACTGGGATTGGCAGTGGGCAGACTGGGATTGGCAGTGGGCAGACTGGGATTGGCAGTGGGCAGGCAGTGGGATTGGCAGTGGGCAGACTGTGGGATTGGCAGTGGGCAGACAGGGATTGGCAGTGGGCAGACTGGGATTGGCAGTGGGCAGACTGGGATTGGAAGTGGGCAGACTGGGATTGGCAGTGGGCAGACTGGGATTGGCAGTGGGCAGACTGGGATTGGCAGTGGACAGACTGGGATTGGCAGTGGGCAGACTGGGATTGGCAGTGGGCAGACTGGGATTGGCAGTGGGCAGACTGGGATTGGCAGTGGGCAGACTGTGGGATTGGCAGTGGGCAGACTGGGATTGGCAGTGGACAGACTGGGATTGGAAGTGGGCAGACTGTGGGATTGGCAGTGGGCAGACTGGGATAGGCAGTGGGCAGACTGGGATTGGCAGTGGGCAGACTGGGATTGGCAGTGGGCAGACTGGGATTGGCAGTGGGCAGACTGGGATTGGCAGTGGACAGACTGTGGGATTGGCAGTGGGCAGACTGTGGGATTGGCAGTGGGCAGACTGGGATTGGCAGTCGGCAGACTGGGATTGGCAGTGGGCAGACTGTGGGATTGGCAGTGGGCAGACTGTGGGATTGGCAGTGGGCAGACTGTGGGATTGGCAGTGGACAGACTGGGATTGGAAGTGGGCAGACTGTGGGATTGGCAGTGGACAGACTGGGATTGGCAGTGGGCAGACTGGGATTGGCAGTGGGCAGACTGTGGGATTGGCAGTGGGCAGACTGTGGGATTGGCAGTGGACAGACTGGGATTGGAAGTGGGCAGACTGTGGGATTGGCAGTGGGCAGACTGGGATTGGCAGTGGGCAGACAGTGGGATTGGCAGTGGACAGACTGGGATTGGAAGTGGGCAGACTGTGGGATTGGCAGTGGACAGACTGGGATTGGCAGTGGGCAGACTGTGGGATTGGCAGTGGACAGACTGGGATTGGCAGTGGGCAGACTGGGATTGGCAGTGGGCAGACTGGGATTGGCAGTGGGCAGACTGTGGGATTGGCAGTGGGCAGACTGGGATTGGCAGTGGGCAGACAGTGGGATTGGCAGTGGACAGACTAGGATTGGAAGTGGGCAGACTGGGATTGGCAGTGGGCAGACTGTGGGATTGGCAGTGGGCAGACTGGGATTGGCAGTGGACAGACTGGGATTGGCAGTGGGCAGACTGGGATTGGCAGTGGGCAGACTGGGATTGGCAGTGGACAGACTGGGATTGGCAGTGGACAGACTGGGATTGGCAGTGGGCAGACTGGGATTGGCAGTGGGCAGACTGGGATTGGCAGTGGGCAGACTGTGGGATTGGCAGTGGGCAGACAGGGATTGGCAGTGGGCAGACAGTGAGATTGGCAGTGGGCAGACTGTGGGATTGGCAGTGGGCAGACAGTGGGATTGGCAGTGGGCAGACTGGGATTGGCAGTGGGCAGACTGTGGGATTGGCAGTGGGCAGACTGGGATTGGAAGTGGGCAGACTGGGATTGGCAGTGGGCAGACTGTGGGATTGGCAGTGGGCAGACTGTGGGATTGGCAGTGGGCAGACTGGGATTGGCAGTGGGCAGACTGTGGGATTGGCAGTGGACAGACTGGGATTGGCAGCGGGCAGACAGGGATTGGCAGTGGGCAGACTGGGATTGGCAGTGGGCAGACTGTGGGATTGGCAGCGGACAGACTGGGATTGGCAGTGGGCAGACTGGGATTGGAAGTGGGCAGACTGTGGGATTGGCAGTGGGCAGGCAGTGGGCAGACTGGGATTGGAAGTGGGCAGACTGTGGGATTGGCAGTGGGCAGACTGGGATTGGCAGTGGGCAGACTGTGGGATTGGCAGTGGACAGACTGGGATTGGCAGTGGGCAGACAGGGATTGGCAGTGGGCAGACTGGGATTGGCAGTGGGCAGACTGTGGGATTGGCAGTGGGCAGACTGTGGGATTGGCAGTGGGCAGACTGTGGGATTGGCAGTGGACAGACTGGGATTGGAAGTGGGCAGACTGTGGGATTGGCAGTGGACAGACTGGGATTGGCAGTGGGCAGACTGGGATTGGCAGTGGGCAGACTGTGGGATTGGCAGTGGGCAGACTGTGGGATTGGCAGTGGACAGACTGGGATTGGAAGTGGGCAGACTGTGGGATTGGCAGTGGGCAGACTGGGATTGGCAGTGGGCAGACAGTGGGATTGGCAGTGGACAGACTGGGATTGGAAGTGGGCAGACTGTGGGATTGGCAGTGGACAGACTGGGATTGGCAGTGGGCAGACTATGGGATTGGCAGTGGACAGACTGGGATTGGCAGTGGGCAGACTGGGATTGGCAGTGGGCAGACTGTGGGATTGGCAGTGGGCAGACTGGGATTGGCAGTGGGCAGACAGTGGGATTGGCAGTGGACAGACTGGGATTGGAAGTGGGCAGACTGGGATTGGCAGTGGGCAGACTGTGGGATTGGCAGTGGGCAGACTGGGATTGGCAGTGGACAGACTGGGATTGGCAGTGGGCAGACTGGGATTGGCAGTGGGCAGACTGGGATTGGCAGTGGACAGACTGGGATTGGCAGTGGGCAGACTGGGATTGGCAGTGGGCAGACTGGGATTGGCAGTGGGCAGACTGTGGGATTGGCAGTGGGCAGACAGGGATTGGCAGTGGGCAGACAGTGAGATTGGCAGTGGGCAGACTGTGGGATTGGCAGTGGGCAGACAGTGGGATTGGCAGTGGGCAGACTGGGATTGGCAGTGGGCAGACTGTGGGATTGGCAGTGGGCAGACTGGGATTGGAAGTGGGCAGACTGGGATTGGCAGTGGGCAGACTGTAGGATTGGCAGTGGGCAGACTGTGGGATTGGCAGTGGGCAGACTGGGATTGGCAGTGGGCAGACTGTGGGATTGGCAGTGGACAGACTGGGATTGGCAGTGGGCAGACAGGGATTGGCAGTGGGCAGACTGGGATTGGCAGTGGGCAGACTGTGGGATTGGCAGTGGACAGACTGGGATTGGCAGTGGGCAGACTGGGATTGGAAGTGGGCAGACTGTGGGATTGGCAGTGGGCAGGCAGTGGGCAGACTGGGATTGGAAGTGGGCAGACTGTGGGATTGGCAGTGGGCAGACTGGGATTGGCAGTGGGCAGACTGTGGGATTGGCAGTGGGCAGACTGGGATTGGCAGTGGGCAGACAGGGATTGGCAGTGGGCAGACTGGGATTGGCAGTGGGCAGACTGTGGGATTGGCAGTGGACAGACTGGGATTGGCAGTGGGCAGACTGGGATTGGAAGTGGGCAGACTGTGGGATTGGCAGTGGGCAGGCAGTGGGCAGACTGGGATTGGAAGTGGGCAGACTGTGGGATTGGCAGTGGGCAGACTGGGATTGGCAGTGGGCAGACTGTGGGATTGGCAGTGGACAGACTGGGATTGGCAGTGGGCAGACAGGGATTGGCAGTGGGCAGACTGGGATTGGCAGTGGGCAGACTGTGGGATTGGCAGTGGACAGACTGGGATTGGCAGTGGGCAGACTGGGATTGGCAGTGGGCAGACTGTGGGATTGGCAGTGGGCAGACTGGGATTGGCAGTGGGCAGACTGTGGGATTGGCAGTGGGCAGACTGTGGGATTGGCAGTGGACAGACTGGGATTGGCAGTGGGCAGACTGGGATTGGAAGTGGGCAGACTGTGGGATTGGCAGTGGGCAGGCAGTGGGCAGACTGGGATTGGAAGTGGGCAGACTGTGGGATTGGCAGTGGGCAGACTGGGATTGGCAGTGGGCAGACTGTGGGATTGGCAGTGGACAGACTGGGATTGGCAGTGGGCAGACAGGAATTGGCAGTGGGCAGACTGGGATTGGCAGTGGGCAGACTGTGGGATTGGCAGTGGACAGACTGGGATTGGCAGTGGGCAGACAGGGATTGGCAGTGGGCAGACAGTGAGATTGGCAGTGGGCAGACTGGGATTGGCAGTGGGCAGACAGTGGGATTGGCAGTGGGCAGACTGGGATTGGCAGTGGGCAGGCTGGGATTGGCAGTGGGCAGACTGGGATTGGCAGTGGACAGACTGGGATTGGCAGTGGGCAGGCAGTGGGATTGGCAGTGGGCAGACTGGGATTGGCAGTGGGCAGGCAGTGGGCAGACTGTGGGATTGGCAGTGGGCAGACAGTGGGATTGGCAGTGGGCAGACTGGGATTGGCAGTGGGCAGACAGTGGGAATGGCAGTGGGCAGACTGGGATTGGCAGTGGACAGACTGGGATTGGCAGTGGGCAGACTGGGATTGGCAGTGGACAGACTGGGATTTGCAGTGGGGAGACTGGGATTGGGAGTGGGCAGACTGTGGGATTGGCAGTGGACAGACTGGGATTGGCAGTGGGCAGACAGGGATTGGCAGTGGGCAGACAGTGGGATTGGCAGTGGGCAGACAGTGGGATTGGCAGTGGGCAGACTGGGATTGGCAGTGGGCAGACTGGGATTGGCAGTGGGCAGACAGTGAGATTGGCAGTGGGCAGACTGGGATTGGCAGTGGGCAGACAGTGGGATTGGCAGTGGGCAGACTGGGATTGGCAGTGGGCAGACTGTGGGATTGGCAGTGGGCAGTCTGGGATTGGCAGTGGGCAGACTGGGATTGGCAGTGGGCAGACTGGGATTGGCAGTGGACAGACTGGGATTGGCAGTGGGCAGACAGTGGGATTGGCAGTGGGCAGACTGGGATTGGCAGTGGGCAGACAGTGGGATTGGCAGTGGGCAGACTGGGATTGGCAGTGGGCAGACTGTGGGATTGGCAGTGGGCAGACTGGGATTGGCAGTGGGCAGACTGTGGGATTGGCAGTGGGCAGACAGTGGGATTGGCAGTGGGCAGACTGGGATTGGCAGTGGACAGACTGGGATTGGCAGTGGGCAGACTGGGATTGGCAGTGGGCAGACTGGGATTGGCAGTGGGCAGACAGGGATTGGCAGTGGGCAGACTGTGGGATTGGCAGTGGACAGACTGGGATTGGCAGTGGACAGACTGGGATTGGCAGTGGGCAGACTGGGATTGGAAGTGGGCAGACTGTGGGATTGGCAGTGGGCAGGCAGTGGGCAGACTGGGATTGGAAGTGGGCAGACTGTGGGATTGGCAGTGGGCAGACTGGGATTGGCAGTGGGCAGACTGTGGGATTGGCAGTGGACAGACTGGGATTGGCAGTGGGCAGACAGGGATTGGCAGTGGGCAGACTGGGATTGGCAGTGGGCAGACTGTGGGATTGGCAGTGGACAGACTGGGATTGGCAGTGGGCAGACTGGAATTGGCAGTGGGCAGACTGTGGGATTGGCAGTGGGCAGACTGGGATTGGCAGTGGGCAGACTGTGGGATTGGCAGTGGGCAGACTGTGGGATTGGCAGTGGACAGACTGGGATTGGCAGTGGGCAGACTGGGATTGGAAGTGGGCAGACTGTGGGATTGGCAGTGGGCAGGCAGTGGGCAGACTGGGATTGGCAGTGGGCAGACTGGGATTGGCAGTGGACAGACTGGGATTGGCAGTGGGCAGACTGGGATTGGCAGTGGGCAGACTGGGATTGGCAGTGGGCAGACTGGGATTGGCAGTGGGCAGACTGGGATTGGCAGTGGGCAGACTGTGGGATTGGCAGTGGGCAGACAGGGATTGGCAGTGGGCAGACAGTGAGATTGGCAGTGGGCAGACTGTGGGATTGGCAGTGGGCAGACAGTGGGATTGGCAGTGGGCAGACTGGGATTGGCAGTGGGCAGACTGTGGGATTGGCAGTGGGCAGACTGGGATTGGAAGTGGGCAGACTGGGATTGGCAGTGGGCAGACTGTAGGATTGGCAGTGGGCAGACTGTGGGATTGGCAGTGGGCAGACTGGGATTGGCAGTGGGCAGACTGTGGGATTGGCAGTGGACAGACTGGGATTGGCAGTGGGCAGACAGGGATTGGCAGTGGGCAGACTGGGATTGGCAGTGGGCAGACTGTGGGATTGGCAGTGGACAGACTGGGATTGGCAGTGGGCAGACTGGGATTGGAAGTGGGCAGACTGTGGGATTGGCAGTGGGCAGGCAGTGGGCAGACTGGGATTGGAAGTGGGCAGACTGTGGGATTGGCAGTGGGCAGACTGGGATTGGCAGTGGGCAGACTGTGGGATTGGCAGTGGGCAGACTGGGATTGGCAGTGGGCAGACAGGGATTGGCAGTGGGCAGACTGGGATTGGCAGTGGGCAGACTGTGGGATTGGCAGTGGACAGACTGGGATTGGCAGTGGGCAGACTGGGATTGGAAGTGGGCAGACTGTGGGATTGGCAGTGGGCAGGCAGTGGGCAGACTGGGATTGGAAGTGGGCAGACTGTGGGATTGGCAGTGGGCAGACTGGGATTGGCAGTGGGCAGACTGTGGGATTGGCAGTGGACAGACTGGGATTGGCAGTGGGCAGACAGGGATTGGCAGTGGGCAGACTGGGATTGGCAGTGGGCAGACTGTGGGATTGGCAGTGGACAGACTGGGATTGGCAGTGGGCAGACTGGGATTGGCAGTGGGCAGACTGTGGGATTGGCAGTGGGCAGACTGGGATTGGCAGTGGGCAGACTGTGGGATTGGCAGTGGGCAGACTGTGGGATTGGCAGTGGACAGACTGGGATTGGCAGTGGGCAGACTGGGATTGGAAGTGGGCAGACTGTGGGATTGGCAGTGGGCAGGCAGTGGGCAGACTGGGATTGGAAGTGGGCAGACTGTGGGATTGGCAGTGGGCAGACTGGGATTGGCAGTGGGCAGACTGTGGGATTGGCAGTGGACAGACTGGGATTGGCAGTGGGCAGACAGGAATTGGCAGTGGGCAGACTGGGATTGGCAGTGGGCAGACTGTGGGATTGGCAGTGGACAGACTGGGATTGGCAGTGGGCAGACAGGGATTGGCAGTGGGCAGACAGTGAGATTGGCAGTGGGCAGACTGGGATTGGCAGTGGGCAGACAGTGGGATTGGCAGTGGGCAGACTGGGATTGGCAGTGGGCAGGCTGGGATTGGCAGTGGGCAGACTGGGATTGGCAGTGGACAGACTGGGATTGGCAGTGGGCAGGCAGTGGGATTGGCAGTGGGCAGACTGGGATTGGCAGTGGGCAGGCAGTGGGCAGACTGTGGGATTGGCAGTGGGCAGACAGTGGGATTGGCAGTGGGCAGACTGGGATTGGCAGTGGGCAGACAGTGGGAATGGCAGTGGGCAGACTGGGATTGGCAGTGGACAGACTGGGATTGGCAGTGGGCAGACTGGGATTGGCAGTGGACAGACTGGGATTTGCAGTGGGGAGACTGGGATTGGGAGTGGGCAGACTGTGGGATTGGCAGTGGACAGACTGGGATTGGCAGTGGGCAGACAGGGATTGGCAGTGGGCAGACAGTGGGATTGGCAGTGGGCAGACAGTGGGATTGGCAGTGGGCAGACTGGGATTGGCAGTGGGCAGACTGGGATTGGCAGTGGGCAGACAGTGAGATTGGCAGTGGGCAGACTGGGATTGGCAGTGGGCAGACAGTGGGATTGGCAGTGGGCAGACTGGGATTGGCAGTGGGCAGACTGTGGGATTGGCAGTGGGCAGTCTGGGATTGGCAGTGGGCAGACTGGGATTGGCAGTGGGCAGACTGGGATTGGCAGTGGACAGACTGGGATTGGCAGTGGGCAGACAGTGGGATTGGCAGTGGGCAGACTGGGATTGGCAGTGGGCAGACAGTGGGATTGGCAGTGGGCAGACTGGGATTGGCAGTGGGCAGACTGTGGGATTGGCAGTGGGCAGACTGGGATTGGCAGTGGGCAGACTGTGGGATTGGCAGTGGGCAGACAGTGGGATTGGCAGTGGGCAGACTGGGATTGGCAGTGGACAGACTGGGATTGGCAGTGGGCAGACTGGGATTGGCAGTGGGCAGACTGGGATTGGCAGTGGGCAGACAGGGATTGGCAGTGGGCAGACTGTGGGATTGGCAGTGGACAGACTGGGATTGGCAGTGGACAGACTGGGATTGGCAGTGGGCAGACTGGGATTGGAAGTGGGCAGACTGTGGGATTGGCAGTGGGCAGGCAGTGGGCAGACTGGGATTGGAAGTGGGCAGACTGTGGGATTGGCAGTGGGCAGACTGGGATTGGCAGTGGGCAGACTGTGGGATTGGCAGTGGACAGACTGGGATTGGCAGTGGGCAGACAGGGATTGGCAGTGGGCAGACTGGGATTGGCAGTGGGCAGACTGTGGGATTGGCAGTGGACAGACTGGGATTGGCAGTGGGCAGACTGGAATTGGCAGTGGGCAGACTGTGGGATTGGCAGTGGGCAGACTGGGATTGGCAGTGGGCAGACTGTGGGATTGGCAGTGGGCAGACTGTGGGATTGGCAGTGGACAGACTGGGATTGGCAGTGGGCAGACTGGGATTGGAAGTGGGCAGACTGTGGGATTGGCAGTGGGCAGGCAGTGGGCAGACTGGGATTGGAAGTGGGCAGACTGTGGGATTGGCAGTGGGCAGACTGGGATTGGCAGTGGGCAGACTGTGGGATTGGCAGTGGACAGACTGGGATTGGCAGTGGGCAGACAGGGATTGGCAGTGGGCAGACTGGGATTGGCAGTGGGCAGACTGTGGGATTGGCAGTGGGCAGACTGGGATTGGCAGTGGGCAGACAGGGATTGGCAGTGGGCAGACAGTGAGATTGGCAGTGGGCAGACTGGGATTGGCAGTGGGCAGACAGTGGGATTGGCAGTGGGCAGACTGGGATTGGCAGTGGGCAGACTGGGATTGGCAGTGGGCAGACTGGGATTGGCAGTGGACAGACTGGGATTGGCAGTGGGCAGGCAGTTGGATTGGCAGTGGGCAGACTGGGATTGGCAGTGGGCAGACTGTGGGATTGGCAGTGGGCAGACAGTGGGATTGGCAGTGGGCAGACTGGGATTGGCAGTGGGCAGGCAGTGGGCAGACAGTGGGAATGGCAGTGGGCAGACTGCGATTGGCAGTGGACAGACTGGGATTGGCAGTGGGCAGACTGCGATTGGCAGTGGACAGACTGGGATTTGCAGTGGGGAGACTGGGATTGGCAGTGGGCAGACTGTGGGATTGGCAGTGGACAGACTGGGATTGGCAGTGGGCAGACAGGGATTGGCAGTGGGCAGACAGTGGGATTGGCAGTGGGCAGACTGTGGGATTGGCAGTGGGCAGACTGGGATTGGCAGTGGACAGACTGGGATTGGCAGTGGGCAGACAGTGAGATTGGCAGTGGGCAGACTGGGATTGGCAGTGGGCAGACAGTGGGATTGGCAGTGGGCAGACTGGGATTGGCAGTGGGCAGACAGGGATTGGCAGTGGGCAGACTGTGGGATTGGCAGTGGGCAGTCTGGGATTGGCAGTGGGCAGACTGGGATTGGCAGTGGGCAGACAGTGAGATTGGCAGTGGGCAGACTGGGATTGGCAGTGGGCAGACTGTGGGATTGGCAGTGGGCAGTCTGGGATTGGCAGTGGGCAGACTGGGATTGGCAGTGGGCAGACTGGGATTGGCAGTGGACAGACTGGGATTGGCAGTGGACAGACTGGGATTGGCAGTGGGCAGACTGTGGGATTGGCAGTGGGCAGACTGGGATTGGCAGTGGGCAGACAGTGGGATTGGCAGTGGACAGACTGGGATTGGCAGTGGGCAGACAGTGAGATTGGCAGTGGGCAGACTGGGATTGGCAGTGGGCAGACAGTGGGATTGGCAGTGGGCAGACAGTGGGATTGGCAGTGGGCAGACTGGGATTGGCAGTGGGCAGACTGTGGGATTGGCAGTGGGCAGTCTGGGATTGGCAGTGGGCAGACTGGGATTGGCAGTGGGCAGACTGGGATTGGCAGTGGGCAGACTGGGATTGGCAGTGGACAGACTGGGATTGGCAGTGGACAGACTGGGATTGGCAGTGGGCAGACTGTGGGATTGGCAGTGGGCAGACAGTGGGATTGGCAGTGGGCAGACTGGGATTGGCAGTGGGCAGACAGTGGGATTGGCAGTGGGCAGACTGGGATTGGCAGTGGACAGACTGGGATTGGCAGTGGGCAGACTGGGATTGGCAGTGGGCAGACTGGGATTGGCAGTGGGCAGACTGGGATTGGCAGTGGGCAGACTGTGGGATTGGCAGTGGGCAGACTGGGATTGGCAGTGGGCAGACAGTGGGATTGGCAGTGGGCAGATTGGGATTGGCAGTGGGCAGACTGGGATTGGCAGTGGACAGACTGGGATTGGCAGTGGACAGACTGGGATTGGCAGTGGGCAGACTGTGGGATTGGCAGTGGGCAGACAGTGGGATTGGCAGTGGGCAGACTGGGATTGGCAGTGGGCAGACAGTGGGATTGGCAGTGGGCAGACTGGGATTGGCAGTGGGCAGACAGTGGGATTGGCAGTGGGCAGACTGGGATTGGCAGTGGGCAGTCTGGGATTGGCAGTGAGCAGACTGGGATTGGCAGTGGGCAGTCTGGGATTGGCAGTGAGCAGACTGGGATTGGCAGTGGGCAGACTGTGGGATTGGCAGTGGGCAGACAGTGGGATTGGCAGTGGGCAGACTGTGGGATTGGAAGTGGGCAGACAGTGGGATTGGCAGTGGGCAGACTGGGATTGGCAGTGGGCAGACTGGGATTGGCAGTGGGCAGACTGGGATTGGCAGTGGGCAGACTGGGATTGGCAGTGGGCAGACTGTGGGATTGGCAGTGGGCAGACTGGGATTGGCAGTGGGCAGACAGTGGGATTGGCAGTGGGATTGGCAGTGGGCAGACTGTGGGATTGGCAGTGGGCAGACTGGGATTGGCAGTGGGCAGACTGGGATTGGCAGTGGGCCGACTGTGGGATTGGCAGTGGGATTGGCAGTGGGCAGACTGTGGGATTGGCAGTGGGATTGGCAGTGGGCAGACTGTGGGATTGGCAGTGGGATTGGCAGTGGGCAGACTGGGATTGGCAGTGGGCAGACAGTGGGATTGGCAGTGGGCAGACTGGGATTGGCAGTGGGCAGACTGGGATTGGCAGTGGACACACTGGGATTGGCAGTGGACAGACTGGGATTGGCAGTGGGCAGACTGTGGGATTGGCAGTGGGCAGACAGTGGGATTGGCAGTGGGCAGACTGGGATTGGCAGTGGGCAGACAGTGGGATTGGCAGTGGGCAGACTGGGATTGGCAGTGGGCAGACACTGGGATTGGCAGTGGGCAGACAGTGGGATTGGCAGTGGGCAGACAGTGGGATTGGCAGTGGGCAGACTGGGATTGGCAGTGGGCAGACTGTGGGATTGGCAGTGGGCAGACAGTGGGATTGGCAGTGGGCAGACTGGGATTGGCAGTGGGCAGTCTGGGATTGGCTGTGGGCAGACTGGGATTGGCAGTGGGCAGACTGTGGGATTGGCAGTGGGCAGACAGTGGGATTGGCAGTGGGCAGACTGTGGGATTGGAAGTGGGCAGACAGTGGGATTGGCAGTGGGCAGACTGGGATTGGCAGTGGGCAGGCTGGGATTGGCAGTGGGCAGACTGTGGGATTGGCAGTGGGCAGACTGGTATTGGCAGTGGGCAGACTGGTATTGGCAGTGGGCAGACTGGGATTGGCAGTGGGCAGACTGGGATTGGCAGTGGGCAGACAGTGGGATTTGAAGTGGGCAGACTGGGATTGGCAGTGGGCAGACTGGGATTGGCAGTGGGCAGACTGGGATTGGCAGTGGGCAGACTATGGGATTGGCAGTGGGCAGACTGGGATTGGCAGTGGGCAGACAGTGGGATTGGCAGTGGGCAGACTGTGGGATTGGCAGTGGGCAGACTGGGATTGGCAGTGGGCAGACTGGGATTGGCAGTGGGCCGACTGTGGGATTGGCAGTGGGCAGACTGTGGGATTGGCAGTGGGATTGGCAGTGGGCAGACTGTGGGATTGGCAGTGGGCAGACAGTGGGATTGACAGTGGGCAGACTGGGATTGGCAGTGGGCAGACTGGGATTGGCAGTGGGATTGGCAGTGGACAGACTGGGATTGGCAGTGGGCAGACAGTGGGATTGGCAGTGGGCAGACTGGGATTGGCAGTGGGCAGACTGTGGGATTGGCAGTGGGCAGACAGTGGGATTGGCAGTGGACAGACTGGGATTGGCAGTGGGCAGACAGTGGGATTGGCAGTGGGCAGACAGTGGGATTGGCAGTGGGCAGACTGTGGGATTGGCAGTGGGCAGACTGTGGGATTGGCAGTGGGCAGACTGGGATTGGCAGTGGGATTGGCAGTGGGCAGACAGTGGGATTGGCAGTGGGCAGACTGGGATTGGCAGTGGGATTGGCAGTGGGCAGACTGTGGGATTGGCAGTGGGCAGACTGGGATTGGCAGTGGGCAGACTGGGATTGGCAGTGGGCAGACTGGGATTGGCAGTGGGCAGACTGGGATTGGCAGTGGGCAGACTGGGATTGGCAGTGGGCAGACTGGGATTGGCAGTGGGCAGACTGGGATTGGCAGTGGGCAGACAGTGGGATTGGCAGTGGGCAGACTGGGATTGGCAGTGGGCAGACAGTGGGATTGGCAGTGGGCAGACTGTGGGATTGGCAGTAGGCAGACTGGGATTGGCAGTGGGCAGACAGTAGGATTGGCAGTGGGCAGACTGGGATTCGCAGTGGGCAGACTGGGATTGGCAGTGGGCAGGCAGTGGGATTGGCAGTGGGCAGACTGGGATTGGCCGTGGGCAGACTGGGATTGGCAGTGGGATTGGCAGTGGGCAGACTGGGATTGGCAGTGGGCAGGCAGTGGGATTGGCAGTGGGCAGACTGGGATTGGCAGTGGGATTGGCAGTGGGCAAACAGTGGGATTGGCAGTGGGCAGACTGTGGGATTGGCAGTGGGCAGACTGTGGGATTGGCAGTGGGCAGACTGTGGGATTGGCAGTGGGCAGACTGTGGGATTGGCAGTGGGCAGACTGGGATTGGCAGTAGGCAGACTGGGATTGGCAGTGGGCAGACAGTAGGATTGGCAGTGGGCAGACTGTGGGATTCACAGTGGGCAGACTGGGATTGGCAGTGGGCAGGCAGTGGGATTGGCAGTGGGCAGACTGGGATTGGCAGTGGGCAGACAGTGGGATTGGCAGTGGGCAGACTGGGATTGGCAGTGGGATTGGCAGTGGGCAGACAGTGGGGTTGGCAGTGGGCAGACTGGGATTGGCAGTGGGCAGACAGTGGGATTGGCAGTGGGCAGACTGTGGGATTGGCAGTGGGCAGACTGGGATTGGCAGTGGGCAGACAGTGGGATTGGCAGTGGGCAGACTGGGATTGGCAGTGGGCAGACTGTGGGATTGGCAGTGGGCAGACTGGGATTGGCAGTGGGCAGACAGTGGGATTGGCAGTGGGCAGACTGGGATTGGCAGTGGGCAGACTGGGATTGGCAGTGGACAGACTGTGGGATTGGCAGTGGGCAGACTGGGATTGGCAGTGGACAGACTGGGATTGGCAGTGGACAGACTGGGATTGGCAGTGGGCAGACAGTGGGATTGGCAGTGGGCAGACTGGGATTGGCAGTGGGCAGACTGGGATTGGCAGTGGGCAGACTGGGATTGGCAGTGGGCAGACAGTGGGATTGGCAGTGGGCAGACAGTGGGATTGGCAGTGGGCAGACTGGGATTGGCAGTGGGCAGACTGGGATTGGCAGTGGGCAGACAGTGGGATTGGCAGTGGGCAGACTGGGATTGGCAGTGGGCAGACTGGGATTGGCAGTGGGCAGACTGGGATTGGCAGTGGGCAGACTGGGATTGGCAGTGGGCAGACAGTGGGATTGGCAGTGGGCAGACAGTGGGATTGGCAGTGGGCAGACTGGGATTGGCAGGGGGCAGACTGGGATTGGCAGTGGGCAGACTGTGGGATTGGCAGTGGGCAGACTGTGGGATTGGCAGTGGGCAGACTGGGATTGGCAGTGGCAGACAGTGGGATTGGCAGTGGGCAGACAGTGAGATTGGCAGTGGGCAGACAGTGGGATTGGCAGTGGGCAGACTGGGATTGGCAGTGGACAGACTGGGATTGGCAGTGGGCAGACAGTGAGATTGGCAGTGGGCAGACAGTGGGATTGGCAGTGGGCAGACTGGGATTGGCAGTGGACAGACTGGGATTGGCAGTGGGCAGACTGTGGGATTGGCAGTGGGCAGACTGGGATTGGCAGTGGGCAGACTGTGGGATTGGCAGTGGGCAGACTGGGATTGGCAGTGGACAGACTGGGATTGGCAGTGGGCAGACTGTGGGATTGGCAGTGGGCAGACTGGGATTGGCAGTGGGCAGACTGTGGGATTGGCAGCGGACAGACTGGGATTGGCAGTGGGCAGACTGGGATTGGCAGTGGGCAGACTGGGATTGGCAGTGGGCAGACTGTGGGATTGGCAGTGGGCAGACTGTGGGATTGGCAGTGGGCAGACTGGGATTGGCAGTCGGCAGACTGGGATTGGCAGTGGGCAGACTGGGATTGGCAGTGGGCAGACAGTGGGATTGGCAGTGGGCAGACAGTGGGATTGGCAGTGGGCAGACTGGGATTGGCAGTGGGCAGACTGGGATTGGCAGTGGGCAGACAGTGGGATTGGCAGTGGGCAGACTGGGATTGGCAGTGGGCAGACTGGGATTGGCAGTGGGCAGACTGGGATTGGCAGTGGGCAGACTGTGGGATTGGCAGTGGACAGACTGGGATTGGCAGTGGGCAGACTGGGATAGGCAGTGGGCAGACTGGGATTGGCAGTGGGCAGACAGTGGGATTGGCAGTGGGCAGACTGTGGGATTGGCAGTGGGCAGACTGTGGGATTGGCAGTGGGCAGACTGGGATTGGCAGTGGGCAGACTGTGGGATTGGCAGTGGACAGACTGGGATTGGCAGTGGGCAGACTGTGGGATTGGCAGTGGGCAGACTGGAATTGGCAGTGGGCAGACTGTGGGATTGGCAGTGGGCAGACTGGGATTTGCAGTGGGCAGACTGGGATTGGCACTGGGCAGACTGTGGGATTGGCAGTGGGCAGACTGGGATTGGCAGTGGGCAGACTGTGGGATTGGCAGTGGGCAGACTGGAATTGGCAGTGGGCAGGCAGTGGGATTGGCAGTGGGCAGACTGGGATTGGCAGTGGGCAGACAGTGGGATTGGCAGTGGGCAGACTGTGGGATTGGCAGTGGGCAGACTGGAATTGGCAGTGGGCAGACTGGGATTGGCAGTGGGCAGACTGGAATTGGCAGTGGGTAGACTGTGGGATTGGCAGTGGGCAGACTGGGATTGGCAGTGGGATTGGCAGTGGGCAGACTGTGGGATTGGCAGTGGGCAGACTGGGATTAGCAGTGGGCAGACTGTGGGATTGGCAGTGGGCAGACTGGGATTGGCAGTGGGCAGACTGTGGGATTGGCAGTGGGCAGACTGTGGGATTGGCAGTGGGCAGACTGTGGGATTGGCAGTGGGCAGACTGTGGGATTGGCAGTGGGCAGACAGTGGGATTGGCAGTGGGCAGACTGGGATTGGCAGTGGGCAGACAGTGGGATTGGCAGTGGGCAGACTGGGATTGGCAGTGGGCAGACAGTGGGATTGGCAGTGGGCAGACTGGGATTGGCAGTGGGCAGGCAGTGGGCAGACTGTGGGATTGGCAGTGGGCAGACTGTGGGATTGGCAGTGGGCAGACTGTGGGATTGGCAGTGGGCAGACTGTGGGATTCGCAGTGGGCAGACTGTGGGATTGGCAGTGGGCAGACTGTGGGATTGGCAGTGGACAGACTGGGATTGGCAGTGGGCAGTCTGGGATTGGCAGTGGGCAGACAGTGGGATTGGCAGTGGGCAGACAGTGGGATTGGCAGTGGGCAGACTGGGATTGGCAGTGGGCAGTCTGGGATTGGCAGTGGGCAGACTGTGGGATTGGCAGTGGGCAGACTGGGATTCGCAGTGGGCAGGCAGTGGGCAGACTGTGGGATTAGCAGTGGGCAGACTGTGGGATTCGCAGTGGGCAGACTGGGATTCGCAGTGGGCAGGCAGTGGGCAGACTGTGGGATTGGCAGTGGGCAGACAGTGGGATTGGCAGTGGGCAGACAGTGGGATTGGCAGTGGGCAGACTATGGGATTGGCAGTGGACAGACTGGGATTGGCAGTGGGCAGGCATTGGCAGACTGTGGGATTGGCAGTGGGCAGACAGTGGGATTGGCAGTGGGCAGACTGGGATTGGCAGTGGGCAGACTGGGATTGGCAGTGGGCAGACTGGGATTGGCAGTGGGCAGACTGGGATTGGCAGTGGGCAGACAGTAGGATTGGCAGTGGGCAGACTGTGGGATTGGCAGTGGGCAGACTGTGGGATTGGCAGTGGGCAGACTGGGATTGGCAGTGGGCAGACTGGGATTGGCAGTGGGCAGACTGTGGGATTGGCAGTGGGCAGACTGGGATTGGCAGTGGGCAGACTGTGGGATTGGCAGTGGGCAGACAGGGATTGGCAGTGGACAGACTGGGATTGGCAGTGGGCAGACTGTGGGATTGGCAGTGGGCAGACTGTGGGATTGGCAGTGGGCAGACAGTGGGATTGGCAGTGGACAGACTGGGATTGGCAGTGGACCGACTGGGATTGGCAGTTGCCAGACAGTGGGATTGGCAGTGGGCAGACAGTGGGTTTGGCAGTGGGCAGACTGTGGGATTGGCAGTGGGCAGACGGATTGGCAGTGGGCAGACTGTGGGATTGGCAGTGGGCAGGCAGTGGGCAGACTGGGATTGGCAGTGGGCTGACAGTGGGATTGGCAGTGGGCAGACGGATTGGCAGTGGGCAGACTGTGGGATTGGCAGTGGACAGACTGGGATTGGCAGTGGGCAGACAGTGGGATTGGCAGTGGGCAGACTGGGATTGGCAGTGGGCAGACTGGGATTGGCAGTGGGATTGGCAGTGGGCAGACTGGGATTGGCAGTGGTCAGACTGTGGGATTGGCAGTGGACAGACTGGGATTGGCAGTGGGCAGACAGTGGGATTGGCAGTGGGCAGACTGTGGGATTGGCAGTGGGCAGACAGTGAGATTGGCAGTGGGCAGACTGTGGGATTGGCAGTGGGCAGACAGTGAGATTGGCAGTGGACAGACTGGGATTGGCAGTGGACAGACTGGGATTGGCAGTGGGCAGACTGTGGGATTGGCAGTGGACAGACTGGGATTGGCGGTGGGCAGACTGGGATTGGCAGTGGGCAGACAGTGGGATTGGCAGTGGGCAGACAGTGGGATTGGCAGTGGACAGACTGGGATTGGCAGTGGGCAGACTGTGGGATTGGCAGTGGGCAGACTGGGATTGCAGTGGGCAGACTGGGATTGGCAGTGGGCAGACAGTGGGATTGGCAGTGGGCAGACTGGGATTGCAGTGGGCAGACTGGGATTGGCAGTGGGCAGACTGTGGGATTGGCAGTGGGCAGACTGTGGGATTGGCAGTGGACAGACTGGGATTGGCAGTGGGCAGACTGGGATTGGCAGTGGACAGACTGGGATTGGCAGTTGGCAGACTGGAATTGGCAGTGGGCAGACTGTGGGATTGGCAGTGGACAGACTGGGATTGGCAGTGGGCAGACTGGGATTGGCAGTGGGCAGACTGTGGGATTGGCAGTGGACAGACTGGGATTGGCAGTGGGCAGACTGGGATTGGCAGTGGGCAGACAGTGGGATTGGCAGTGGGCAGACTGTGGGATTGGCAGTGGGCAGACTGGGATTGGCAGTTGGCAGACTGGAATTGGCAGTGGGCAGACTGTGGGATTGGCTCCACTGTGGTTTACTGTCAATGAGAGGGACACAGAGCAGTTTTGAGAAACTCTTTCACACTGATGGTCATTGGAGCATTGTGCTCACTGCTTCGAGTAGGGACGCGGTTATAGGACTCCAGGCTGGGTGTCCCATTTGCAACAACATTCAAGTAGAAGTAGCGTAAATAATGCAGAAGAAAAAAGGGAGAATATCAACAGTTAGGAGTAGTTCGGAATTGTTGGGAATAAAAAGGGTGCCTTCCATCCAGTTTGATGTCGGCCATCCTGGTTGTCCCATCTGAGAGTAGGATGTGGACATCACTGTTCTGATGGGATGCCAGTTCAGTGCTTCCCCTTCGCTGCTATTTTTTCCCCTTTTTCCATATATTATTTCAATGCCTGTAAAATGATTTGTTTAGTTATTTCTGTGGGGTGGAACGAAACATTATTGTGGGCACAGAAAAAATCCCACAAAATATGAAAATGCATTAGTGTGTTCACCATAAAGGACTGATGATCAGAGAGACCAGAGCATCTCACACATCTTTAGCTGGCGCAGAGAGGAAAACCCACACTTTTCCATTAAACTATCTTGCTCATGGTGGGGGATGGGAGGGGATGAGGATAAATTTAATTTGACAGCTATCATAGCAGCTCCTGTGAATTGTCAATATATTCAAATTCAAAGTTAATTTCTTTGAACAGGAAATGAGACCAAGATTCAAGTGAGTGGTTTAATAAATCAGAATTTCTGTTGTTTCCATGGGAGGGTTGGTCTTCACGGCCAGTCCCCAAGTGTCAGTGTTTGCACTAGATTGGGTGGGTGGGGGGGGTGTCAGTGCCTCAACGTTTATTTGGGAAGTGGGTGTCGCCGGGAACGTGCTGACATTTACAGGGAATCCTTGCAACCTGGGGTCAGCAATACAATTCACTTCATGATAAGTGGGCCACCCCAGCTCGATCTGGTCTTCCTGCTTGGAAATAGATATAGTTTTAATTTTTTTATATTTGTTTTTGTGGGTGATAGGAATAAGGTTAACCTTTCATTTTAAGCTTAATTTATACCTCTGTAGTTCAGTGTTTAGGAAACAGCAGTTTTAGTTTCACCTTAAAGGTTGCCTGCATTGTAATGAGGTTTTAAGACTCTAATGTAACACAGGATATAAAAATCAGGGCTGCTGCCTATCAACAGTGGTTCAGTTGGTGATCATGCGCTGAGGTGCAGGAAGCAATTTAAGTCTCTCTCTCTCTCTCGCAGGACATGAAGGGAGACGGCAGAGAGCAGGCCCCAAACTAAAAAACAGAACGGTGCTAAAAGACAGGGGTGGAACAGAGAGATGGAAATTCCAAGAAGACCATCTAGTCAAAGGGAAAGAACTGAATCTGGAAAAGAAATTCTGATCAGAGTGAGGAGCAGATGCTCCAAGTTAAAAGACAGGGCTGTGAGGTGCACACCTGGGATCACATGGGCTTGTGAAAAGCCATAGATCTAAGCAGAGCTAAAGGTCGGTGATTCCTTACTGTGTAGCAATGGTGTTCTGTTGGCATGGCTGGGTATCTGAGATTGTGTGGAAAGCAAAGCTTGAATGCATGTGACATTCCAGAGTAAGGGAACATTGGAAGGAAAGGTTAAACTCTGGAGGTGGATCCTTGGTGAAGACATCCGAGAGAAAGCGTAATTTGGGAGATGATTTCAAGACAAGTTCTTTGAGAGCACAGATCGGAAACCCTTTTGTGAAAGACCAAGTTCCTTTTTTTTCCTCTTTTTAAAATAAATTTAGAGTACCTGTTGAGAAAAATGCAAAGGTGGCATTTGAAACATGGACTGATGGAGAAAACCCCGAGAAACATGAGAAAAAGCAAAGTAACAGAAAAGATCCCATAAAAGTAAATGTAATGAAATGCTAAAATGAAATAGCAGAAGGCGCTCGAAGGGTTATGCAGACAAAGATTCTTTAGAAAGCAGACAGCCATTATCACACAGGCCTTGAGATAAGGAGTTCATGCTGCAACTTAATATCTTTAGTTCAAGAAATTCTTGTCAAAAATTAAGTTTTAAGTTAAATAAAAAGAATGAGTTTTATACCCTTTAATAGAAGTTAATTAGTTTAGCAAGCAGTTGATTGGAATTATCAGATTCTTAATTTTGAATAATTTGAAACATTTAAGAATACAAGAAAATACAATACTTCCAAAAGATAAGGGAATGAAAGACTGGAATGCCCCAGTATAATTAACAAGGAAACCTCCCTTCCAGTAAGCTGGCAGACCAAGGTCAGGTTTACACGAAGGCCCTCTCATGATATTATGAGGACTTGATGTGGAATCACATGAACAGGAAAAGTATTGCGATCAGGACCAGAAGAAAATACTTTAGAATAATGTCAGGTAATCAGCAAAGCTGTTTTAAAGGTGATATATATCCTAGATCGCCCCCAGCCAGGCACTCACTCTCAGCCTGCAGGGTGATATCGGTACATGGGACAGACAGAAGACGAAAGCCGAGCAGAACCGTAAAACAACCGGGAAGAGACCAGCAGATAAAGGAGAGAGATTGTCGAGGAGGCCCAGGAATGTCTGCTCAACCGACCAGGAGAATCCAGAAGCAACATCTTTTTATTTTTCTGTAAAGACAGTGATTTTATCTTTTAAAAGAAAAAATAAAATAGCTTAAAGTTTAAACCTGAAACAGTGGTTTATTACAAAAGTCTACTTTACTTATCTAGCAACGCAGGACCCAGGATCGATGCTACTAGGTGGTAAGGAGATAAAATTCTTCTATGAAGATACGGGTTATCCCGGGGAATAACTTGAAACACTAGTTTGACCTGAATAGCACCCGTTAGTAAGTCTTGTAGCCACGTAAAATGGCTGCGTCCCGATTAATCTGGCCAAAACCCAGTTTGAAATGGCTAACCCGAAAGACTGCTGGGAAAAGCAGCTAAGAAGACACAAGCAGGCAGCTGCAGGCAGTATTGCATATTCGGCTCTGGGGAAGTTAGCCCAGATCGATACTCAGGGCTATCAACAGCCCAGGTATTTGCAGTTACATTCAGGACTGTTAGCAGCCCATCTACCCAGACATCTGCAGCTAAATCGGCTATCCCCGGGAACAATTGCAACATATTAGCAATTGAATGCCGGGCCAGACCGCTCGGCGCCTGCAGTGGCCGAAACAAAGACAGGTGAACGACCACCCCCCGATCGAGGAATCGCCTCACCATTGGACACATCGACCCCAGAGACTGGGGACAGAATCCAATCACTTGGGACTCAGGGTCAAGGGCCGCCCCGGGAGGCGGGAAGCCCCTGGGCCCTATAAAAGTGAGGGGCCAAGTTCAGATCTCTCTCTCTCTCTCTCCTCTTCGCCTGCTCGAGACCTTCGCAAGAACAGCAACCGGCAACCTTAAGTTTGAATCCAGCGATCGCTATCCGATAGAGACACTTGTTGTTGTATATAATAAATGACCGTTGTTTTAATCCTTACTAAACGGTGTGCTGTGTTATTAATCATAACCTGAACTTGAACCACGTGGCGGTATCAGAAAGATACCTGGCGACTCATGAGCAAAGGTGACGTAATCAGAGCAAATAGACTAAGGATAAAAAGAGCAACAGTCTGCATAGGAGTCGGGGAGTGTGAATCCCTGTCCACCATTTAGAATCTCTTGACCCTTGTTCCGTAAAGGGGAAACCTAAGAATTCTAAGAATAGTGGTGAGGTTGAAATACATGGCGCCCAAACATGGTTCATTTTGAAAGTTGAAAGTTTGTGGGGCATCAGGACCCAGCAGGTTGTTTTAAATTACTCCATGGCACCCAGCATGGAGGCCTAGAATATTAGAAGTTTCTAGTTAAGCAGAGTGGGGGCTAGAATATTAGAAGTTTCTAGTTTCCAAATAACGGTTAGAATACGAGAAATTTCTAACCGGCACAAAGGCTGGAATATTAGAAGTTTTTGGTCTATGTGTGAGTCAGACTTTACCTGCCGAGTTTAGTCTGGAAAGTCGTGTGTGATTGACTTTTGTAAGGATATTCTGTGGATTGAGGGGACATAAAACTCAGGTTGGGTGTGGAGATCAGTAGACTAGAAGATACTGACCCTGAGTAAAAGTCTGCGAGACATCTTAGTGACAGCACTAAAAATCTTGCATCCATTACTGGTAAAAGGGGGCCAAAAAATAAATCATCTTTAGAGTAAGGCAGATTGTGACGTTACATCCTAGAGAAATGGGGACGCCTAGCATCTTTAGAGACCAATAACCAATCGACCCTTAACTAAAACAGGAAGATAGTGCCTTAGTCAGCTTTGGATAGGGCCCAGAAAGGGTACTTGTCCTTAATTTCAGATTGCAACTGAAAGGGACAACCAGGAACAGAACTTAGAATTCCGAAAAATGGCAATTAGAATAATCCTCTTGCTCTGAAACACGGTCAAGAGAGTTGAAGCAATGAAACAAGAGTGGAAAAGAAATTAACAGAGGCAAAAAACTCCTGCATAAGTGAAACTTTATCAGCATGGAGGGGTCTCAATTTTTGTTAAGACTAACTAAAACCCTACAGAATAGAGGTCCAAGATCTCAGTGGATAAATGTGAGTGTGTGTTTAATAAGGATTTGTGAAATCCCACAGATCTGAGTGGATGAATGAATGTGTGTATGTCTAATAAGGAATTGTGAATTTCTTTTGGTGTTTGTATTTTTTTTTAAATGTTGTATTTTGTAAAACCGAGTTTCACATCTATTAGAAGTTATAAATGGCAGGTAGAAATGTGATCAGTATTATAAGGTAGAAAATTAGTATGTTCAGAACTAAATTGATCTTAGCATAAACACAAAGAGAAGTTTTACTTGCCAGCAGTCAGAGTTAGGTGCAGGAAATTACTTTGAAACTAACATGTTGAAATTGACACGGCACAGCTCCACCAGGGTCCTAGTGCCCGAGATTCACAAGATAGTCAAGAGCAGGGAAAATTATGTTTAGAATTTTAAATACATTGTAGAAGGAGCTTTAGGGAATAAAGATGTCAGACCAGAAGTTAGATTAGGAGAATTACTTGCAGTACCAGGAAATGAGAATCTGATGGCAGGGAAAGATTTAATAAAAATAGATGTAGGAAAAATTAGGATATTAAAACCAATTGATGACACAGAGGAAGTTTGGGTGAAACTACCAACTAAAACCACGGGGAAAGTAATCAGTGAAGCTGTCAAAGGTAAAGACAAGATCATTCAGAATTTAGGTGAACATACAGTTGAATTAGAGAACCATGGAATCTGGAGCAAAAAGACATTGGGCGAAATTCTCCGGAAACGGCGCGATGTCCGCCGACTGGCGCCCAAAACGGCGCAAATCAGATGGGCATCGCGCCGCCCCAAAGGTGCGGAATGCTCCACATCTTTGGGGGCCGAGCCCCAACATTGAGGGGCTAGGTCGGCGCCGTAGGAATTTCCACCCCGCCGGCTGGTGGAAAAGGCCTTTGGTGCCCCGCCAGCTGGCGCGGAAATGACATCTCCGGGCGGCGCATGCGCGGGAGCGTCAGCGGCCGCTGACAGTTTCCCACGCATGCGCAGTGGAGGGAGTCTCTTCCGCCTCCGCCATGGTGGAGACCGTGGCGGAGGCGGAAGGGAAAGAGTGCCCCCACGGCACAGGCCCGCCCACGGATCGGTGGGCCCCGATCGCGGGCCAGGCCACCGTGGGGGCACCCCCCAGGGCCAGATCGCCCTGCGCGCCCCCCAGGACCCCGAAGCCCGCCCACGCCGCCTTGTCCCGCCGGTAAGGTAGGTGGTTCAATTTACGCCGGCGGGACAGGCATTTTAGCGGCGGGACTTCGGCCCATCCAGGCCGGAGAATCGAGCGGGGGGGGCCCGCCAACCAGCGCGGCGCGATTCCCGCCCCCGCCGAATCTCCGGTGCCGGAGACTTCGGCAACCGGCGGGGGCGGGATTCACGCCAGCCCCCGGCGATTCTCCGACCCGGCAAGGGGTCGGAGAATTTCGCCCATTGTATCAGAACTAAAAAATCTGACCCAGTTAAATGATAACAGAGGGATTATTATAATCCACAGGCAACCTATTGGCAGCAAACGAGGAAACATAATCAGTGAGGAATTGACAATATGGGATGATAGATCAAGGGCTGTTATTAATGGACCTCAGTTTAAATTGATTCATTGTGAACATAATGAAACATCGTGTCAAGGATGTGGCACGTTTTGTAGCCCAGTAGTTTGGACAGGGAGTAATCATATGAAACCTCGAAGAATGGCAGACACAGAGTATTCAGGCAATTTGATATTGCATTTAAAACGACAACAATGGGGAAATTCTGAGGCTCCCAGGGAAATTTGGGGAATTCAGATTGTCACAATTGTTCTGTGAAATATCAGGCAACACTGATGATTGAAGTTTGTGACCACAAGATAGATTTTGACCATGAGAGGTGTAATTGTGTATGGGATGGTGTGATAATGACTAATTGTGATTACTGCAGAGAAAACCTAGCTGACGAAAAAGTGGTGGTGAAAGGATGTGCAGGATTGTGGAGAAGTGACAGACTTATGGTACCAGTCAGTGAGGGAGTACGTAGTTTAAAAGATGTTGGGATGACCCGGGGACGTAAAATTGGCCTGACAGTGTTTAGAACCTGTATCACTGCAATGATACCATGACACAGGATAGATCATATCGCCAAACCACTCGGACAAGGGAAAAAAGAATGTTGTACTCAATTAATGATTGACCCGGGATATGGATTTGGAAAATATATGAAGCAAAATAGGCCCCAAGACAGGGAAGGGGGTTCTGTGGATAAATTAGAAACTCTGGACGATGGACAGGCTGTAGAGGGAAAGGAATGTTTGGTTATGAGTGTCAGGGGATTACTGCACTTACTGGTATTATGTGATGAAGTAGAGTGGGATGTCAGTGAATTGAACACTGTTAGCAGCATAGATAGGACAGATGATAAAGTAAAAATGTCACGTTCAGAACTTACCTTTCATAAAAATCCTGTCATAATCAGAAATGAAGAAATTGAAGTAAAAGCAGTAGCAATACCAGAAATGTATCAAGGTAAGTTTCGACCTGATTGGACCACTGAGCGAGCAAAAGAGGAGGAATTTGAGATTCTTATAATCTCACTCAGGGGGGCAATGATAGAAGGAGGAGGCTTAACAGGCCTTAATTGTATGATGTACGTAAATAATCAGAAAAACAAACCAGTTAAAAAAGAAAAAAGAAAGAGATGGTGGCAAAGGAAATCCGGAAGTCCTGGAGAGGGCACTTCTGGAAAATCCAAACAAGAATAGAAAGATACAAATTTAGCATTCGGGCCCTCTCCAACCTTAACCTGTTCTTTTGATTTTACAGAAGGAAAAAATAATACAGATTCATTTGTTGGGACGGAGAAAGAGGACTACACTCAAGAGAAAAATAAGGATCAAGCTTGAAGAAGGAAAGGAAGAAGCTAGGACTAGGAGTAGGCTTGATTAGTTAAAAAGGGGGGGGAGGCGACAATATTAATGGGGTTTACAGTAATTAGTTTGGGAATATTAGTACGGCTAATCACCATGGGAAAATCAAGTGAAGTAATGGGGGATGGAAAGATAGACACCAGATTTAATCACATAGAACATGTAATAAAAATAAGAATAAACAAATGTTTAAATATAACGGAAGAAAACATTAATTTCCAGGACATCCAGGAGGTGGGGCTCAACAGCAGTATGTTAGAATCAGGCAACAGTGTCAGTAACAACATGTTCAGTAGAATGTGGGGAGCGCTTACAAGCAGCCTGGGATACGTACTAAACCTATCTGACAGATTAAAGATTTTTCGACAGTATTCGGGGAAAACTAATGATACTCAGTGGGACTCCAAGAAAGGGCAAGTTAAGTAAGGAAATACATTGCAAAACAAAACCACAGATAGAAGAATGAAACAAAATAGATGGAAGAAATGCCAGAAACCACCAATAAAAGGAAGTTTATGTGAATTAAAAAATAATCTCACAGGGTGGAACATTAGTGATGTATGGGTGAAGGAAGGAAGTATTGAGTTAACTAAAGTGAAAACAGGTACAGAACAGGTATGGGTAAAGGAAATAATAGATAGATTAGAAGGCCGGAACGAAGTCACTATAACAAAGAATGTCACATTAATAGATAGGGGGACATGTTATGAAGTAATAAGCAAAGATGAAGTCACACAACATTTTGACTTAAATAATCCTAATCCTAATAACAATAACAATAATAATAATGATAAAAGTTCAGATAACCAGATGAAAACCTGGTGGACAGATTTAAAGGAGAAGTGGAGGAATGGATTACATGGCATTGCCTGTGCTCCATGTTAACAAGAGAACCAGTGTGGTTGGTAATCAGACCAGAGGATAAGAGCAAAGTAAAAATAGCACTGAACAATTCATTTCCATGGGTACGTTATAGAGAGGAATGGGGGTTAGCTATAGATTGGGATCAAAAAACTTCCGGACAAACAGCAAGTATAGAAGGAATTATTGGCATTAGAGGAGAGAAATTAAAAGTAAGTAGAGTAGGAATATTTTATAGTGAAGGATGGAACGTGGACATGGATAAAGTTAAGGAGATACAAAAAGGAAGATGGAATAGCCACTTGGTATTTGGATAGAGCCGTAGGATCAGGAATAGTGTGTCAGGTAGATGATAACGAAATGTTAATGGAAGGATGGAAAGATTTCAAGGAAGAAGAATGGTGTAAGGGAGGAACTTGGAATAGGACAAGCTCAAATAAAACAGTGTGTCAGGAATAGAACATCTCCCATACTACCCCAGCTGGAGTAATTTGGGAAACAATTTGGTAGATGTAGGTTTAAAAATTAAGGAAACAGTTAAAACAGCAATTAAAATTATAGCAAGTCCATTTAAATGGTTTTGGACTAACCTGGATTCGAAACAATTGGTACTTGTTTGTATCAATAGCAGGGGGAACAATAGTTGCAGCATTGCTGTGGAAATTGGGAATTTTAAAATTGTCAAAACTTAAGTTGCACATGTTGCAACAAAAAAAAATCACTCGGCGGAAGGAAAGAAAATTAATAAAACTGACTACATATCTAAGAGATTTGAAATATCAAATTATCACCGAACTGTGAGACATCCGGTCACACATCACTGGCTGGATGTGTGTCCATGACATCAAGGGATGGATGATCTGCAGTCTCCATGGGACACATGCTATGCAGTGAAATTATTAAGGGTCTCGGCGGATAGCGGCGACTGACGAGGCACCAATATACTTAATGACAATAGCTTAAGAACATTTAGAAACGGCAGCTTGATAGCATAACGGGAACTTTGTATCAAAACTTTCTTTTTATAACCAAGGGTCGAATGACCTCCTTCTGCACTGTTAAGTCTATGATAACCAATGCAGCATACAATATTGCATTAAAGAACTGTAATTGTTAAGAAATAAATGTCATGTGTGTTATTAAAGACTGTTATATAATAAACAGGGAGAGAAGGGTAAAGTATCACTATGTTTATTGTTTAATAACAAGAGGAAGTTAGGACAGTTTGGATTGGGAGGTGACTAATTGATTAGGAAGGAATGTTAGACAAATAAGTATGTAAATGCAATAGGGTTAGGGTCTGAATAGAATTAAATTATACTGGGCTATAAGTCATGATAAAGACAGCATGTGATTTGTGAATGAAAGTTGCTAAGTTTCTAGACAATTGCAGCAAAACAAAATTTAACAGGATTGCGTACGACAGGTGGCAAGCCTTAGCATAACATGGACCAGCTAGACAATATCAGTGTTAATGTGGATGAGGGTGCGTGTGACGGTCCAGAAATTGATTGGCAATTACAAGGGGTAAGGATATTTCTAAACTGTGTGAATATTTCAATAAAGGGGAGTAAATAAAAGTATGATGTTGATAGTTTAGTGTGTGTGTTAAAAACGTACCTGATCACAACGTCACGAATAAGAACGATGTTGTTAACATATCATGGGTATTTTGCATGTTTTGTAAACAAGTGCGGAGTTTTGTAAAGCACTTGAATAGAGCCTATAAGGAGTGTGTCACTATTATATTGTTTTGATTATTGTTAAGATTGTGATAATTACTAAAAATGCTTAATGGTATAACACACGTGCTACTCGTGTGGTTAAGAGATGAACAAAATGTTAAGATGAGACTTATTTGTTGGCTTTGTATTTGTAAACAGGAGGAACTCGAGGTTTGTCTGGAAAAGGATGAGGTGATGGTTCGAAGTATGGAGAGAGGGATTGATTGGGTTATACCGCGTAATAATGAATGTATTAAATGTACCTGTATATGTAATAGAGGCGGGGTTGTAACCGCTCTCGGCTTATGTAGCAAATGTTTTAATGGCAAATATACGCTTCATATTATAAGGGAATTGTTAATGGAAAAAAGGGATCTGAAGGAAACATGGCAAAAAGTTATCATCTCATGTACTCCAAAGGGTGTCAGACGTAATTGGTTCAGAATGATGTTAGAAGTCAATGAGAGAAAGTTAGGGCCAGAATCAGGAGTGGTAGATCCTTTTAAAGTAATGAGGCAAGGGAAAAAATGGATGATATAGTGATTCACGATACTAATGAAATACGGAAAGCAATTTGGATGGAGAGAATGGGACACTAGACTGCCAGTGATAGACAAAAGACCTTTTTGGTTACTGATGGACTGAGTGGCGTGCTGTTTCTAAGGGACACGAGAAAGCGTCTACGGTGCTGCCACCCCAAGGAGGTAATATGCTTTGGAGGTGTTATGACACGCGGGATTAGCTATTGTGTTACCTTTCTGGATAGCCACCACTGTGGTTCACGGTGATTGAATTAAGGATAACATGTCTAACGACACTGGTAAGAGCAATGGATTAATTTGAACGTCGTTTTAAAGAGGACATGAAAATATGGACAATAATGATCTGGGAGAAAAGACAGTAAGAAATGATTATGGGGTAAAGAAAATTAAAGAAGAATAGAGTCATGTTTCAAATGTCAAGAGGGGGTGTTGAGAAAAATGCAAAGGTGGCATTTGAAACATGGACTGATGGAAAAAACCCCAAGAAACATGAGAAAAAGCAAAGTAACAGAAAAGATCCCATAAAAGTAAATGTAATGAAATGCTAAAATGAAATAGCAGAAGGCGCTCGAAGAGTTAACTGCAGACAAAGGTTCCTTAGAAAGCAGACAGCCATTATCACACAGGCCTTGAGATCAGGAAGCAGTTCATGCTGCAACTTAATATCTTTAGTTCAAGAAATTCTTGTCAAAAATTAAGTTTTAAGTTAAATAAAAAGAATGAGTTTTATACCCTTTAATAGAAGTTAATTAGTTTAGCAAGCAGTTGATTGGAATCATCAGATTCTTAATTTTGAATAATTTGAAACATTTAAGAATACAAGAAAATACAATACTTCCAAAAGATAAGGGAATGAAAGACTGGAATGCCCCAGTATAATTAACAAGGAAACCTCCCTTCCAGTAAGCTGGCAGACCAAGGTCAGGTTTACACGAAGGCCCTCTCATGATATTATGAGGACTTGATGTGGAATCACATGAACAGGAAAAGTATTGCGATCAGGACCAGAAGAAAATACTTTAGAATAATGTCATGTAATTAGCAAAGCTATTTTAAAGGTGATATATATCCTAGATCGCCCCCAGCCAGGCACTCACTCTCAGCCTGCAGGGTGATATCGGTACATGGGACAGACAGAAGACGAAAGCCGAGCAGAACCGTAAAACAACCGGGAAGAGACCAGCAGATAAAGGAGAGAGATTGTCGAGGAGGCCCAGGAAGGTCTGCTCAACCGACCAGGAGAATCCAGAAGCAAGATCTTTTTATTTTTCTGTAAAGACAGTGATTTTATCTTTTAAAAGAAAAAATAAAATAGCTTAAAGTTTAAACCTGAAACAGTGGTTTATTACAAAAGTCTACTTTACTTATCTAGCAACGCGGGACCCAGGATCGATGCTACTAGGTGGTAAGTAGATAAAATTCTTCTATGAAGATACGGGTTAGCCCGGGGAATAACTTGAAACACTAGTTTGACCTGAATAGCACCCGTTAGTAAGTCTGCATAGGAGTTGGGGAGTGTGAATCCCTGTCCACCATTTAGAATTTCTTGACCCTTGTTCCGTAAAGGGGAAACCTAAGAATTCTAAGAATAGTGGTGAGGTTTAAATACATACCCCATTTTTTTTTCTCAATTAAGGCGCGATTTAGTATTCACCTACCCTGCACATCTTTTTGAGCTGTGGGGGTGAGACCCACCCAGATATGGGGGGAATGTGCAAACTCCACACGAACAGTGATCCGGGGCTGGCATTGAACCCGGGTCCTCGGTGCCATGAGGCAACAGTGAAAGACAGAGTTCCAGTCAGACCACTTGGTCACAGTGGACTAATGTCTGGGGGAATTGATGAGATCTGTGCAAGTTGGTTTGGGTGTCATCTGCCACTTGGTTTCAGAATGCAGTGTGTCTAAACAGTTTGCCTATTGGTTTACAGGGACTGTGTTCTTCCAGTGAATATTAGAGTACGAGATGGATTTTCTAACTTGTTATCGTTACGAATCTGGGCATCTGTAAAGATATAGTTGGGAGTGAAGGAGTAGTGTAATATACTTAATTTTTTCTTGTTTAAATTTATTTTTATTCTTTGGTCACAAGTTGCACAACTGATCCCAGAGACTCTGCTCAATTGCTGCCCTCCACCTACCTAAACAAAAAAAGGTAGGATTTATTAAGCCGGGTTCCACCCTGGATCAGACTTGTCCAGTAAGACCAGCGAAGAGCGTAACTCTAACACATGACTTCAGTCACTTGCTTCATTGTGGGATGCCTCGAGTGTGTTACCTAAATTGTAGAAGTAAATAATGAAGTAGACATGGAGCATCACAGGGACCCCATGTTGAGCATCTACATTGCAGTGAACTGAGGTGGCACTGTGACTCTGGATCTGGACACTTGTCCCTTGCCGAGGAGGACTCTCACTCACTGCAGGCTGCGGATTTGAAATGTTCCCATTTCCCAGCCTAGTTCTCAACATGGATTGTCACCAGGCATTCTAGACATCCCAACACGGTGCAGCACTGAGAGAATTCCATCCTCACTATAAATGGTGGTTTCCACACTGCTGGTATCAGCCAGTGTCGCTCATCTCAATGTCCATCTGCAGTAAACCTCAATCACAAAGTTACTGTCAGTTTAGAGCAAATTATGCACAACAATCTTTGGTCTACGCAATGCTTTGTCTCGCACATAAAACTGCTTTTCTGCACACTGACCCTCTCTCCGGACACTGACCCTCCCTCTCCGGATACTGACCCTCTCTCCGGACACTGACCCTCTCGCCGGACACTGACCCTCTCTCCGGACACTGACCCTCTCTCCGGACACTGACCCTCTCTCTGGATACTGACCCTCTCCGGACACTGACCATCTCTCTCCGGACACTGACCCTCTCTCTCCGGACACTGACCCTCCCTCCGGACACTGACCCTCTCTCCGGACACTGACACTCCCTCTTCGGATACTGACCCTCTCTCCGGACACTGACCCTCTCTCCAGATACTGACCCTCTCTCCGGACACTGACCCTCCCTCTCCGGACACTGACCCTCTCTCTCCGGACACTGACCCTCTCTCCGGACACTGACCCTCCCTCTCCGGACACTGACCCTCCCTCTCTGGACACTGACCCTCTCTCCGGACACTGACCCTCCCTCTCCGGATACTGACCTGCTCTCCAGACACTGGCCCTCTCTCCGGACACTGACCCTCTCTCCGGACACTGACCCTCCCTCTCCGGATACTGACCCTCTCTCCGGACACTGACCCTCTCTCCGGACACTGACCCTCTCTCCGGACACTGACCCTCCCTCTCCGGACACTGACCCTCTGTCCGGACACTGACCCTCTCTCCGGACACTGACCCTCCCTCTCCGGACACTGACCCTCTCTCACCGGACACTGACCCTCTCTCCGGACACTGACTCTCCCTCTCCGGACACTGATCCTCTCTCCGGACACTGACCCTCTCTCCGGACACTGACCCTCCCTCTCCGGACACTGTCCCTCTCCGGACACTGACCCTCTCTCTGGACGCTGACCCTCTCTCCGGACACTGACCCTCTCTCCGGACAGTGACCCTCTCTCCGGACACTGACCCTCTCTCCGGACACTGACCCTCTCTCCGGACACTGACCCTCTCTCCGGACGCTGACCCTCTCTCCGGACGCTGACCCTCTCTCCGGACGCTGACCCTCTCTCCGGACACTGACCCTCTCTCCGGACACTGACCCTCCCTCCGGACACTGACCCTCCCTCCGGACACTCACTCTCTCTCCGGACACTGACCCTCTCTCCGGACACTGACCCTCCCTCTCCGGACACTGACCCTCCCTCTCCGGACACTGACCCTCCCTCTCCGGACACTGACTCTCCCTCTCCGGACACTGACCCTCCCTCTCCGGACACTGACCCTCTCTCCGGACACTGACCCTCTCTCCGGACACTGACCCTCCCTCTGCGGACACTGACCCTCTCTCCGGACACTGACCCTCCCTCCGGACACTGACCCTCCCTCCGGACACTGACCCTCCCTCTCCGGACACTGACCCTCCCTCTCCGGACACTGACTCTCCCTCTCCGGACACTGACCCTCCCTCTCCGGACACTGACCCTCTCTCCGGACACTGACCCTCTCTCCGGACACTGACCCTCCCTCTGCGGACACTGACCCTCTCTCCGGACACTGACCCTCCCTCCGGACACTGACCCTCCCTCCGGACACTGACCCTCTCTCCGGACACTGACCCTGATGGGGGCGGCCCGGGGGCGGCTCCCTGATAAGCCGGCGCGGGGGCCCCGCTGCCCCTCCCGCCCCAATGAGCAGCCTCCGGGACTCGGCGCTGCGCTGCGCCGCCTTCCTGCTGCCGCCCCGGCTCCGGGAGTCGCTGCTGCCGAGCGGCCCGAGCCTCCCGCCCAGACCCCGGCTTCAACCCCGCTCCGGAGGCCCCGACCCCCGGCCTCCCGCCATGGAGCCGCCCCCCGCCCCGGGGCCCGGAGCCGCGCCCACCATCCAGGTGGCCCCGGCTGAGGAGGCGCCGTCCCCGGAGCCGAGTGAGGAGAGCGGCAGCCCGGAGAGCGGGAGGAGAACCCGGTGGGTGACGGGGGGGGGGGGGCGGGGGGGGGTAGGGAGGGTAGGGCGGGGGGGGGTAGGGTAGGGAGGGGGGGGCGGGGGGGGGGTAGGGAGGGGGGGGCGGGGGGGGGTAGGGAGGGGGGGGCGGGGGGGGGTAGGGAGGGGGGGGCGGGGGGGGGTAGGGAGGGGGGGGCGGGGGGGGGTAGGGAGGGGGGGGAGGGGGGGGCGGGGGGGGGTAGGGAGGGGGGGGCGGGGGGGGGTAGGGAGGGGGGGGCGGGGGGGGGTAGGGAGGGGGGGGCGGGGGGGGGGTAGGGAGGGGGGGGCGGGGGGGGGGTAGGGAGGGGGGGGCGGGGGGGGGGTAGGGAGGGGGAGGGGGGGGCGGGGTAGGGAGGGGGAGGGGGGGGCGGGGGGGGTAGGGAGGGGGGGCGGGGGGGGGTAGGGAGGGGGAGGGGGGGGTAGGGAGGGGGGGGCGGGGGGGGGGTAGGGAGGGGGAGGGGGGGGCGGGGGGGGTAGGGAGGGGGGGGTAGGGAGGGGGGGGCGGGGAGGGTGGGGGAGGGAGGGAGGGGGGGGCAGGGAGGGTGGGGGAGGGAGGGGGGGTAGGGAGGGGGGGGCGTGGGGGGGGGTAGGGAGGGGGGGGCGTGGGGGGGGGTAGGGAGGGGGGGGCGGGGTGGGGGAGGGAGGGAGGGGGGGGTAGGGAGGGGTGGGGGAGGGAGGGGGGGTAGGGAGGGGGGGGCGTGGAGGGGGGGGTAGGGAGGGTGGGGGAGGGAGGGGGGGTAGGGAGGGGGGGGCGTGGGGGGGGGTAGGGAGGGGGGGGCGGGGGGGGGTAGGGAGGGGGGGGCGTGGGGGGGGGTAGGGAGGGGGGGGCGGGGGGGGGTAGGGAGGGGGGGGCGTGGGGGGGGGGTAGGGAGGGGGGGGCGGGGGGGGTAGGGCGGGGGGGGCGCGGGGGGGGGTAGGGCGGGGGGGGCGCGGGGGGGGGTAGGGAGGGGGGGGCGTGGGGGGGGTAGGGAGGGGGGGGCGTGGGGGGGGGTAGGGAGGGGGGGCGTGGGGGGGTAGGGAGGGGGGGGCGGGGGGGGGTAGGGGGGGTGGGGGGGGGTAGGGAGGGGGAGGCGTGGGGGGGGTAGGGAGGGGGGGGCGTGGGGGGGGTAGGGAGGGGGGGGCGTGGGGGGGGGTAGGGAGGGGGGGGCGGGGCGGGGGGGGGTAGGGAGGGGGGGCGGGGGGGGGTAGGGAGGGGGGGGCGGGGCGGGGGGGGTAGGGAGGGGGGGGTAGGGAGGGGGGGGCGGAGGGGGGGGTAGGGAGGGGGGGGCGGGGGGGGGTAGGGAGGGGGGGGCGGGGCGGGGGGGGCGGGGCGGGGGGGGGTAGGGAGGGGGGGTAGGGAGGGGGTAGGGAGGGGGGGGCGGGGGGGGGTAGGGAGGGGGGGGCGGGGGGGGGTAGGGAGGGGGGGGCGGGGGGGGGTAGGGAGGGGGGGGCGGGGGGGGGTAGGGAGGGGGGGGCGGGGGGGGGTAGGGAGGGGGAGGGGGGGGCGGGGGGGGTAGGGAGGGGGGGGCGGGGGGGGTAGGGAGGGGGGGGCGGGGAGGGTGGGGGAGGGAGGGAGGGGGGGGTAGGGAGGGTGGGGGAGGGAGGGGGGGTAGGGAGGGGGGGGCGTGGGGGGGGGTAGGGAGGGGGGGGCGGGGTGGGGGAGGGAGGGAGGGGGGGGTAGGGAGGGTGGGGGAGGGAGGGGGGGTAGGGAGGGGGGGGCGTGGGGGGGGGTAGGGAGGGGGGGGCGGGGGGGGGTAGGGAGGGGGGGGCGTGGGGGGGGGTAGGGAGGGGGGGGCGGGGGGGGGTAGGGAGGGGGGGGCGTGGGGGGGGGTAGGGAGGGGGGGGCGGGGGGGGTAGGGCGGGGGGGGCGCGGGGGGGGTAGGGCGGGGGGGGCGTGGGGGGGGTAGGGAGGGGGGGGCGTGGGGGGGGTAGGGAGGGGGGGGCGTGGGGGGGGGTAGGGAGGGGGGGCGTGGGGGGGTAGGGAGGGGGGGGCGGGGGGGGGGTAGGGGGGGTGGGGGGGGTAGGGAGGGGGGGGCGTGGGGGGGGTAGGGAGGGGGGGGCGTGGGGGGGGGTAGGGAGGGGGGGGCGGGGTGGGGGGGGGTAGGGAGGGGGGGGCGGGGGGGGTAGGGAGGGGGGGGCGGGGCGGGGGGGGGTAGGGAGGGGGGGGTAGGGAGGGGGGGGCGGGGGGGGGTAGGGAGGGGGGGGCGGGGCGGGGGGGCGGGGCGGGGGGGGGTAGGGAGGGGGGGTAGGGAGGGGGTAGGGAGGGAGGGGGGGGGTAGGGAGGGGGGGGTAGGGAGGGGGGGGTGGGGGTAGGGCGGGGGGGGGTAGGGAGGGAGGGGGGGGGTAGGGAGGGGGGGTAGGGAGGGGGGGTGGGGGTAGGGCGGGGGGGGGTAGGGAGAGGGGGTAGGGAGGGAGGGGGGGGTAGGGAGGGGGGGGTGGGGGAGGGAGGGGGGGGGTAGGGCGGGGGGGGTGGGGGTAGGGCGGGGGGGGGTAGGGAGAGGGGGTAGGGAGGGAGGGGGGGGTAGGGAGGGGGGGCGGGGGGGGTAGGGCGGGGGGGGCGGGGGGGTGGGGGAGGGGGGGGTGGGGGGGCGGGGGGGGTAGGGAGGGGGGGGTAGGGAGGGGGGGGCGTGGGGGGGGTAGGGAGGGGGGGGCGTGGGGGGGGTAGGGTGGGGGGGTAGGGGGGGGCGTGGGGGGTAGGGAGGGGGGGGCGTGGGGGGTAGGGAGGGGGTGGGGGGGGGCGTGGGGGTAGGGGGGGGGGCGTGGGGGGTAGGGAGGGGGGGGCGTGGGGGGTAGGGAGGGGGTAGGGAGGGGGGGGCGTGGGGGGTTGGGAGGGGGGGCGTGGGGGGTAGGGAGGGGGGGGCGTGGGGGGTTGGGAGGGGGGGGCGTGGGGGGTAGGGAGGGGGGGGCGTGGGGGGTAGGGAGGGGGGGGCGTGGGGGGTAGGGAGGGGGGGGCGTGGGGGGTAGGGAGGGGGGGGTGTGGGGGGTGGGGTAGGGCGTGGGGGGTGGGGTAGGGCGTGGGGGGTAGGGCAGGGGGGGGTAGGGAGGGGGGGCGTGGGGGGTAGGGAGGGGGGGCGTGGGGGGTAGGGAGGGGGGGGCGTGGGGGGTAGGGTGGGGGGTAGGGAGGGGGGGGCGTGGGGGGTAGGGAGGGGGGGGCGTGGGGGGTAGGGAGGGGGGGTAGGGAGGGGGGGAGGGGGGGTAGGGAGGGGGGGCTGGGGGGGGTAGGGAGGGGGGGGCGGGGGGGGTAGGGAGGGGGGGGCGGGGGGGGTAGGGAGGGGGGGGCGGGGGGGGGGGTAGGGAGGGGGGGGCGGGGGGGGGGTAGGGAGGGGGGGGCGTGGGGGGTAGGGAGGGGGGGGTAGGGGAGGGGGGGGCGGGGGGGGTAGGGAGGGGGGGGCGAGGGGGGGGCGGGGGGGGTAGGGAGGGGGGGGCGGGGGGGGGTAGGGAGGGGGGGGGCGGGGGGGGGTAGGGAGGGGGGGGCGGGGGGGGTAGGGCGGGGGGGGTAGGGAGGGGGGGGCGGGGGGGGTAGGGAGGGGGGGGTAGGGAGGGGGGGGTAGGGAGGGGGGGGTAGGGCGGGGGGGGTAGGGAGGGGGGGGCGGGGGGGGTAGGGAGGGGGGGGCGGGGGGGTAGGGAGGGGGGGGCGGGGGGGGTAGGGAGGGGGGGGCGGGGGGGTGGGGGGGTGGGGGAGGGGGGGGGGGAGGGGGGGGTAGGGAGGGGGGGGTAGGGAGTGGGGGGGGTAGGGAGGGGGGGGCGTGGGGGGGGTAGGGTGGGGGGGGTAGGGGGGGGCGTGGGGGGTAGGGAGGGGGGGGCGTGGGGGGTAGGGAGGGGGTGGGGGGGGGCGTGGGGGGTAGGGGGGGGGCGTGGGGGGTAGGGAGGGGGGGGCGGGGGGGGTAGGGGGGGGCGTGGGGGGTAGGGAGGGGGGGGCGTGGGGGGTAGGGAGGGGGTGGGGGGGGGCGTGGGGGGTAGGGGGGGGGCGTGGGGGGTAGGGAGGGGGGGGCGTGGGGGGTAGGGAGGGGGTAGGGGGGGGGGTGTGGGGGGTTGGGAGGGGGGGCGTGGGGGGTAGGGAGGGGGGGGCGTGGGGGGTAGGGAGGGGGGGGCGTGGGGGGTAGGGGGGGGCGTGGGGGGTAGGGAGGGGGGGGTGTGGGGGGTGGGGTAGGGCGTGGGGGGTAGGGCGTGGGGGGGCGTGGGGGGTAGGGAGGGGGGGCGTGGGGGGTGGGGTAGGGCGTGGGGGGTAGGGCGTGGGGGGTAGGGCAGGGGGGGGTAGGGAGGGGGGGAGGGGGGGCGTGGGGGGTAGGGAAGGGGGGGCGTGGGGGGAGGGAGGGGGGGGCGTGGGGGGTAGGGTGGGGGGTAGGGAGGGGGGGGCGTGGGGGGTAGGGAGGGGGGGGTAGGGAGGGGGGGGGGGCGGGGGGGGTAGGGAGGGGGGGGCTGGGGGGGGTAGGGAGGGGGGGGCGGGGGGGGTGGGGGGGGGGGGTAGGGAGGGGGGGGTAGGGAGGGGGGGGGTAGGGAGGGGGGGGTGGGGGAGGGAGGGGGGGGGTAGGGAGGGGGGGGCGGGGGGGGTAGGGCGGGGGGGGTAGGGAGGGGGGGGCGGGGGGGGTAGGGAGGGGGGGGCGGGGGGGGTAGGGAGGGGGGGGCGGGGGGGGTAGGGAGGGGGGGGCGGGGGGGGGTGGGGGGGGTGGGGGGGAGGGGGGCGGGGGGGGTAGGAGGGGGGGGGTGGGGGGGCGGGGGGGGTAGGGAGGGGGGGGTAGGGAGGGGGGGGCGTGGGGGGGTAGGGTGGGGGGGGTAGGGGGGGGCGTGGGGGGTAGGGAGGGGGGGGCGTGGGGGGTAGGGAGGGGGTAGGGGGGGGGCGTGGGGGGTAGGGGGGGGGCGTGGGGGGTAGGGGGGGGGGCGTGGGGGGTAGGGAGGGGGGGCGTGGGGGGTAGGGAGGGGGGGGCGTGGGGGGTAGGGAGGGGGTAGGGAGGGGGGGGCGTGGGGGGTTGGGAGGGGGGGGCGTGGGGGGTAGGGGGGGGGGCGTGGGGGGTAGGGAGGGGGGGGCGTGGGGGGTAGGGAGGGGGGGGCGTGGGGGGTAGGGAGGGGGGGGTGTGGGGGGTGGGGTAGGGCGTGGGGGGTAGGGCGTGGGGGGGCGTGGGGGGTAGGGAGGGGGGGTAGGGAGGGGGGGCGTGGGGGGTGGGGTAGGGCGTGGGGGGTAGGGCGTGGGGGGTAGGGCAGGGGGGGGTAGGGAGGGGGGGAGGGGGGGCGTGGGGGGTAGGGAGGGGGGGCGTGGGGGGTAGGGAGGGGGGGAGGGGGGGCGTGGGGGGTAGGGAGGGGGGGCGTGGGGGGTAGGGAGGGGGGGGCGTGGGGGGTAGGGAGGGGGGGGCATGGGGGGTAGGGAGGGGGGGGCGTGGGGGGTAGGGAGGGGGGGCGTGGGGGGTGGGGTAGGGCGTGGGGGGTAGGGCGTGGGGGGGCGTGGGGGGTAGGGAGGGGGGGTAGGGTGTGGGGGGTAGGGAGGGGGGGGTAGGGAGTGGGGGGAGTGAGGGAGTAGGGTGTGGGGGGTGGGGTAGGGGGGGGGTGTGGGGGTTAGGGAGGGGGGGTGTGGGGGAGGGGGGGTGTGGGGGGTGGGGAGGGGGGGTGTGGGGGAGGGGGGGTGTGGGGGGTAGAGAGGGGGGGTGTGGGGGGTAGGGAGTGGGGGGTGTGGGGGGTAGGGAGTGTGGGGGGTGTGGGGGGTAGGGAGGAGGGGTGTGGGGGGTAGGGAGGGGGGGTGTGGGGGGTAGGGAGGGGGGGGTGGGGGGTAGGGAGGGGGGTGTGGGGGGTAGGGAGGGGGGGTGTGGGGGGTAGGGAGGGGGGGTGTGGGGGGTAGGGAGGGGGGGTAGGGAGTGGGGGGTAGGGAGTGGGGGGTGTGGGGGGTAGGGGAGGGGGGGGGTGTGGGGGGTAGGGAGTGGGGGGTGTGGGGGAGGGGGGGTGTGGGGGGTAGGGAGGGGGGGTGTGGGGGGTAGGGAGGGGGGGGTGTGGGGGGTAGGGAGGGGGGTGTGGGGGTAGGGAGGGGGGGGGCATGGGGGGTAGGGAGGGGGGGGGCGTGGGGGGGTAGGGAGGGGGGCGTGGGGGGTGGGGTAGGGCGTGGGGGGGTAGGGCGTGGGGGGGCGTGGGGGGTAGGGGAGGGGGGGGTAGGGTGTGGGGGTAGGGAGGGGGGGGTAGGGAGTGGGGGGAGTGGGGGGAGTAGGGTGTGGGGGGGTGGGGTAGGGGGGGGGTGTGGGGGTTAGGGAGGGGGGGTGTGGGGGGTGGGGGAGGGGGGGTGTGGGGGGAGGGGGGGGTGTGGGGGGTAGGGAGTGGGGGGTGTGGGGGGTAGGGAGTGGGGGGTGTGGGGGGTAGGGGAGTGTGGGGGGTGTGGGGGGGTAGGGAGGAGGGGGTGTGGGGGGTGGGAGGGGGGGGTGTGGGGGGGTAGGGAGGGGGGGGGGTGGGGGGTAGGGGAGGGGGGTGTGGGGGGTAGGGAGGGGGGGGTGTGGGGGGGGTAGGGAGGGGGGGTGTGGGGGGTAGGGAGGGGGGGGGTAGGGAGTGGGGGGTAGGGAGTGGGGGGTGTGGGGGGTAGGGAGGGGGGGTGTGGGGGGTAGGGAGTGGGGGGTGTGGGGGAGGGGGGGTGTGGGGGGTAGGGAGGGGGGGGCGTGGGGGGTAGGGAGGGGGGGTGTGGGGGGTAGGGAGGGGGGGGTGTGGGGGTAGGGAGGGGGGGTGTGGGGGGTAGGGAGAGGGGTGTGGGGGGTAGGTAGGGGGGGTGTGGGGGGTAGGGAGGGGGGGTGGGGGGTAGGGAGTGGGGGAGGGGGGTGTGGGGGGTAGGGAGGGGGGGTGGGGGGTAGGGAGGGGGGGTGGGGGGTAGGGGTGGGGGGTAGGGGGAGGGGGGGTGGGGGGTAGGGAGGGGGGCAGGGGGGTGGGTGTAGGGGGGGTAGTGGGTGTGTGTAGGGGGTGTGTGTGTGTGGGGGTGGGGGGGTAGGGGGTGTGTGGGGGGGTGGGGGTGTGTGGGGGGGTGGGTAGGGGGGTAGCGGGTGTGTGTGGGGGGTGGGGGGGGTAGGGGGATGTGTGTGGGGGTTAGGGGTAGGGTGTGTGGGTGGGTAGGGGGGGTGGTGTGGAGGGTGGGGGGGTGGGAGGGGTGCAGGGGAGGGTTAGAGGGGTTTAAGGAGGGGTGGTGGTGGCGGCGATTAAAGGGAAAAAATTGTTCAAACCGTGTATTGTGATTTGATGGACTGTATTTTGTACTTTGTTGATGTTACAGGGAATATCAAGATGAGGGTTAGGGTTAGGAATCTTTGGAATTCTGTACCCTGGAGGGCTGGGCTCAATCAGTCAGCATGTTCAAAACAGAAAAGCATGCTTGGATTGCAAGTTACACATTCCTCTCTGGTGCAAAAACCGCAACAGGAAAAGTGGCCCAACCATGGCTAACACAATAAGTTAAAGATAGCAATAGACCTCAAGGAGAGTCAATAAAGTCACAAGAAAAATTAAGGAGGGGCTGCACGGTGGCACAGTGGTTAGCACTGCTGCCTTACGGCACCGAGGTCCCGGGTTCGATCCCGGCCCCAGGTCACTGTCCGTGTGGAGGGCAGGTGGATTGGCCACGCTAAAATTGCCCCTTCATTGGAAAACATTTTTAAAAAGGGGATAAAAATAAATAAAGATTAAGGAGCCTGAGTATTGGGAGCAGTTCAGAAAGCAGCAAAGGAGGACAATATCTAAGGAAGGATGTGCTGGCCTTGGAAAGGGTCTAGAGGAGGTTCACAAGAATGATCCCTGGAATGAAGAGCTTGACATATGAGGAACGGTTGAGGACTCTGGGTTTGTACTCATTGGAGTTTAAAAGGATAAGGGGGGATCTTTTTGTAACTTACAGGATGCAGCGAGGCCTGGATTGAGTGGATGTGAACAGGATGTTTCCACTTGCACGAAAAACTATAAACCAGAGGACATAATCTCAGATGAAAGGGACGATCCTTTAAAACCGAGATGAGGAGGAATTTCTTCAGCCAGAGGGTGGTGAATCTGTGGAACTCTTTGCCGCAGAAGGCTGTGGATTCCAATTCACTGAGTGTCTTTAAGACAGAGATAGATAGGTTCTTGATCAATAAGGGGCTCAAGGGTTTTGGGGAGAAGGCAGGAGAATGGGGATGAGAAAAATATCAGCCATGATTGAATGGCGGAGCAGACTCGATGGGCCGAGTGGCCTAATTCTGCTCCTATGTCTTATGGTCTTTTGTCTGCGTGTGTCTGTGCTGTACATTTCTTTGTTCTTTGTTGTTCTTTGTCTCATCCCCACAACCCAAAGATGTGCAGGGTAGGTGGATTGGCCACGCTAAATTCCCCTTAATTGGAAAAAAATGAATTGGGTACTCTAAATTTATTTTTTTAAAGGGTAATAAATGAAGAGTTTCGATCGCACTGAGAATCGATGGATTTGGAGAGCAGGCAGGCAAGTGGAATTGAGGTAGAAGATCGACCATGATCGTACTGAACAGTGGAGCAGGCTCAAAGGGCTGAATGTCTACTCCTAGTTATGTTCATTTTTTTTTGTGTACCTCTTCAAGTGCTTCTTTCAGTGGAGCAGAGAACGAGCTGGATGAGCTTGACGGTGACTGGGTGACTCCTGACCCTGAGCTGATGCAAAACCTAATTGCTCAGATTGAATATTACCTTTCGGATGAGAACCTGGAGAAAGATGCATTCCTACTGAAGCATGTGAGAAGAAATAAAATGGGATATGTCAGTGTTAAACTACTGACCTCCTTCAAAAAGGTAGTTAAATTAGAAAATACTTGGTGTATACAATCAGAGACTGTTCCAGTACCTTGTTTGCATGTGAGTTGGTGTTTCATATGATCAAAAAAGTAGTTTTTTTAATGCTAAACGTTGAATTGAGGTGATCAGAGCCTCAGAGATTGGGGGGGAAGGGAAAGTCAGGGAACCAAGAGGTGAAGCATAGTGGGAAGCATAGCTGCTTAGGAATACAAAAAAGCACGAAACGACAGGACTCAGGAGAGGTTACGATAGTCCTCATCCCACAAAATATGACACAGTGTATGGAAAGGCTCAGTAAACCAAGGTCCACCACACTAAGAAAACAAAAAGGGACGGTCAATAGAGAATTAAAGGTGCTATATTTAAATACGCGCAGTGTACGGAACAAGGTAGATGAGCTTGTGGCCCAGATTGTGACTGGCAGGTATGATGTGGTAGGCATCACAGAGACGTGGTTGCAGGGGGTTCAGGACTGGCATTTAAACATCCAGGGATTCACAACCTATCGAAACGACAGAGGGGGCGGGGTTGCCTTGTTAATTCGGAATGAAATTAAATCAATAGCACTAAACGACATAGGGTCAGATGATGTGGAGTCTGTGTGGGTAGAGTTGAGGAACCACAAAGGCAAAAAACCCATAATGGGAGTTATGTACAGGCCTCCTAACAGTGGTCAGGACCAGGGGCACAAAATGCACCACAAAATAGAAAGTGCATGTCAGAAAGGCAAGGTCACAGTGATCATGGGGGACTTCAATATGTAGGTGGACTGGGTAAATAATGCTGCTAGTGGACCCAAGGAAAGGCAATTCATTGAATGTTTACAGGAGAGCTTTTTGGAACAGCTTGTGATGGAGCCCACGAGGGAACAGGCCATTCTGGACTTAGTGTTATGTAATGAGCCAGACTTGATTAAAGATCTTAAAGTAAGGGAACACTTAGGAGGCAGTGATCATAATATGGTAGAATTCAATCTCCAATTTGAAAGAAAGAAGGTAGAATCAGATGTAAAGGTGTTACAGTTAAATAAAGGTAACTACAGGGGCATGAGGGAGGAACTGACGAAAATCGACTGGGAGCAAAGCCTAGTGGGAAAGACAGTAGAACAGCAATGGCAGGAGTTTCTGGGAGTAATTGAGGACACAGTACAGAGGTTCATCCCAAAGAAAAGAAAGGTTATCAGGGGGGATTAGGCAGCCATGGCTGACAAAGGAAGTTAGGGAATGCGTCAAAGCAAAAGAGAAAGCCTATAATGTGGCAAAGAGTAGTGGGAAGTCAGAAGATTGGGAAGGCTACAAAAACAAACAGAGGATTAGAAAGAGAGAAATAAGGAAAGAGAGGATCAATTATGAAGGTAGGCTAGCCAGTAGCATTAGGAATGATAGTAAAAGTTTCTTTAAATACATTAAAAACAAATGGGAGGCAAAAGTAGACATTGGGCCCCTCTAAAATGATGCTGGTAATCTAGTGATGGGAGACAAGGAAATAGCTGAGGAACTAAATAAGTACTTTGCGTCAGTCTTCACAGTAGAAGACATGAGTAATATCCCAACAATTCAGGAGAGTCGGGGCAGAGTTGAACATGGTAGCCATCACAAAGGAGAAAGTGCTAGAGAAACTAAGAGGTCTAAAAATTGATAAATCTCCGGTCCCAGATGGGCTACATCCTAGAGTTCTAAAGGAGATAGCTGAAGAAATAGTGGAGGCGTTAGTTATGATCTTTCAAAAGTCACTGGAGTCAGGGAAAGTCCCAGAGGATTGGAAAATCGCTGTTGTAACCCCCCTGTTCAAGAAGGGAACAAGGAAAAGGATGGAAAATTATAGGCCAATTAGCCTAACCTCGGTTGTTGGCAAGATTCTAGAATCCATTGTTAAGGATGAGATTTCTAAATTCTTGGAAGTGCAGGTCGGATTAGGACAAGTCAGCATAGATTTAGTAAGGGGAGGTCGTGCCTGACAAACCTGTTAGAGTTCTTTGAAGAGATAACAAATAGGTTAGACCAAGGAGAGCCAATGGATGTTATCTATCTTGACTTCCAAAAGGCCTTTGATAAGGTGCCTCACGGGAGACTGCTGAGTAAAATAAGGGCCCATGGTATTCGAGGCAAGGTACTAACATGGATTGACGATTGGCTGTCAGGCAGAAGGCAGAGAGTTGGGATAAAAGGTTCTTTTTCGGAATGGCAACCAGTGACGAGTGGTGTCCCGCAGGGTTCAGTGTTGGGGCCACAGCTGTTCTCTTTGTATATTAACGATCTAGATGACGGGACTGGGGGCATTCTGGCTAAGTTTGCCGATGATACAAAGATAGGTGGAGGGGCAGGTAAAATATGGAGGAGGTGGGGAGGCTGCAGAAAGATTTAGACAGTTTAGGAGAGTGGTCCAAGAAATGGCTGATGAAATTCAACGTGGGCAAGTGCGAGGTCTTGCACTTTGGAAAAAAGAATAGAGGCATGGACTATTTTCTAAACGGTGACAAAATTCATAATGCTGAAGTGCAAAGGGACTTGGGAGTCCTAGTCCAGGATTCTCTAAAGGTAAACTTGCAGGCGATTAGGGGCTTTTCAGGGCTGGTTTAGCACACTGGGCTAAATCGCTGGCTTTTAAAGCATACCAAGGCAGGCCAGCAGCACGGTTCGATTCCCGTACCAGCCTCCCCGAACAGGCGCCGGAATGTGGCGACTAGGGGCTTTTCACAGTAACTTCATTTGAAGCTTACTTGTGGCAATAAGCGATTTTCATTTCATTTTAGGGCAGCACGGTAGCATTGTGGATAGCACAATTGCTTCACAGCTCCAGGGTCCCAGGTTCGATTCCGCTTGGGTAACTGTCTGTACGGAGTCTGCACATCCTCCCCGTGTCTGCGTGGGTTTCCTCCGGGTGCTCCGGTTTCCTCCCACAGTCCAAAGATGTGCAGGTTAGGTGGATTGGCCATGATAAATTGCTCTTAGTGTCCAAAATTGCCCTTTGTGCTGGGTGGGGTTATTGGGTTATGGGGATAGGGTGCTCTTTCCAAGAGCCGGTGCAGACTCGACGGGCCGAATGGCCTCCTTCTGCACTGTAGATTCTATGATCTATTCTATGAGGTTGAGTCCGTAATTAAGAAAGCAAATGCAATGTTGTCATTCATCTCAAGAGGCTTGGAATATAAAAGCAGGGATATACTTCTGAAGCTTTATAAAGCATTAGTTAGGCCCCATTTAGAATACTGTGAGCAATTTTGGGCCCCACACCTCAGGAAGGACATACTGGCACTGGAGCGGGTCCAGCGGAGATTCACACGGATGATCCCAGGAATGGTAGGCCTAACATACGATGAACGTCTGAGGATCCTGGGATTATATTCATTGGAGTTTAGGAGGTTGAGGGGAGATCTAATAGAAACTTACAAGATAATGAATGGCTTAGATAGAGTGGACGTAGGGAAGTTGTTTCCATTAGCCGGGGAGACTAGGACCCGGGGGCACAGCCTTAGAATAAAAGGGAGTCACTTTAGAACAGAGATGAGGAGAAATTTCTTCAGCCAGAGAGTGGTGGGTCTGTGGAATTCATTGCCACAGAGGGCGGTGGAGGCCGGGACGTTGAGTGTCTTTAAGACAGAAGTTGATAAATTCTTGATTTCTCGAGGAATTAAGGGCTATGGAGAGAGAGCGGGTAAATGGAGTTGAAATCAGCCATGATTGAATGGTGGAGTGGACTCGATGGGCCGAATGGCCTTACTTCCGCTCCTATGTCTTAGGGAAATGATGTGAAGGATGTGGTGGCCTTGGAAAGGGTCCAGAGGAGGTTCACACGAATGATCCTTGGAATGAAGAGCTTGTTGTATGAGGAACGGTTGAGGACTCTGGGTCTGTACTCGCTGGAGTTTAGAAGGATGAGAGGGGATCTTATTGAAACTTACAAGATACTGTGAGGCCTGGATAGAGTGGATGTGGAGAGGATGTTTCCACTTGTAGTTAGAACCAGAGGACACGATCTCAGACTAAAGGGATCATCCTTTAAAACCGAGATGAGGAGGAATTTCTTCAGCCAGTGGGTGGTGAATCTGTGGAACTCTTTGCCACAGGAGGCTGTGGAGACCAAATCACTGAGTGTCTTTAAGACAGAGAGAGATAGGTTCTTGATTAATAAGGGGATCAGGGGTTATGGGGAGAAGGCAGGAGAATGGGGATGAGAAAAATATCAGCCACGATTGAATGGCGAAGCAGACTCGATGGGCCGAGTGGCCTAATTCTGCTCCTGCGTCTTAGGGAAATGAAATGTAAATACATGATTCAAGCTTTCAAGGATTAGTGTTCTAGATTGGGTTTTTGGATTCAATTAAAATCTGAGCTGAATTTTCTGATTATTGATTGGGTTGTGGAATACTATAATTAGCTGACTGTCTTAACTCAGTGGGTTAGCTATCTGGTACGTGAAGGACCAATTAAGCCCTGGCACCATGCTTGGAAGCAAAGATAAGTTTCACTATGTAGTTCATATATGAGTTGTCAAATGATGCGTGTACCAATGAGGTGTCTCGGAAACCCCCATGAAAACATTACCCAGGTAAAATTCAGAGCCATAAATTCAATCCCCCCTTTTTAAAAAAAAAAAAAAACCATTTTATTGAAGGCATTTTTAATATACATACTCACAAAAAGCCAACTATGGCAACAGGTAACAAAACAACCTCCTCCACACCCCCCCCCCCCCCCCACCTCCCACTCCCCAACCTTCACGCTTCCTTCCCAGGTGCACATTTTCATTTGCTTCGCCCACCTCAGTATCTTCTCCTTATTGAGAGACTGATGCAGCCGCACTGCCATCGCCTCGGCGTCTCCCCCGTCTTCAGCCTCCTCCACTGCCCTGTGCGCTCAATCCACCTGGGGGGGGGGGGGGTCAAAGAAACCCTCCCCCACCAACGTTCCCAGCATACTTGCCACATACTTTGCGGCCTGCGTTCCCTCAATCCCCTCAGACAGACTGGAGATTCTGCCTCCTAGAACGGTTCTTGAGGTCATCTACCTTCTCCCTCTAACTCTTATGGCCAGCTGGTCCCCATGCTCCCCCATCGGCTCCTCCATCTTCTGGAGTGCCTGACCCTGTGCTTCCAGCCTCTGCCCCACTCTCCCGATAGCCGCCCTAAGCGATTCCACCGCCTTTTCCAGGTCTTCTGAGGCCTCCTGCCTCTGCTGCTAGAACTTTGCATTCAAAAAGTCCGCAAGCTCATAGCGCCAGGGTCCCAGGTTCAATTCCCGGCTTGGGTCACTGTCTGTGCGGAGTCTACACGTTCTCCCCATATCTGCGTGGGTTTCCTCCAGGTGCTCCGGTTTCCTCCAACAAGTCCTGAAAGACGTGCTGTTAGATAATTTGGACATTCTGCATTCTCCCTCAGTTTACCCGAACAAGCGCCGGAGTGTGGTGACTAGGGGCTTTTCACAGTAACTTCATTGCAGTGTTAATGTAAGCCTACTTTTGACAATAAAGATTATTATTATTAAAGCTGTTCGGCAGACTACTGGGCTGGCAACAATGCCCCAGCATCCTCTGCCACCTTTTCCTGTGTTGCATCTCGAAATTCCAGCTGCTGCCTCTTACTTGTTACACTCCTCGTCTGATAAGCCATAAATCGGCCCCACCGGTGGAGTACTGCAGTTCCTCAGTGCTCATGCACCTCATACCAGCAAACACCCCCTAAATCGAGTGAGAAAGGACAAAAAAATCCCACCTCGAGCGGGAGCCACCAAATGTGTGACCGCTCACTCCATGGCTGCCACCGGAAATCATTCAACCCCCTTTCTGTCGAAACAATCTGTCTCAAAAATTCTCCTTTTAAGTATTTCCAAATAAGTATTTCCAAAACTCTAACTGCAACAAGGTTAACTACCTTTTATTGAGATGATTACTGAAATTTCTTCCTTTCGCTTCTAGCTAAACAAATCTTCCAGTCGATTTTCCCCTCACCAACTTGGTCTCAATACCAGCTCCCAATCACAACTCTCCCATTCACTGTCTTGATGTGTAGGTCTGGCTTTTACCACTTCACTTCCCAGGAGCTGCAAGCTACCTAATGCCCAAAGCTGACAGCTGCTTTCCAAACATTAACCAGTTTTGCCTGTTATCTATGATCCAATTGAATTCACACAAATAACTCGCTCAGGTCTGCCCATTACCATGGCAATCTCTCATCCAGTCTGTTCCCAGGTAAAAAGGCAAATTAACTCTTCTAATTCCAAAACGTTCTTTAATTCTGGGAAACCACATGAATAACTTGTCCTTTATTGTAATAACTGTAAACGTCATGTCTCCAATTCTTCCGTTAAGTAAGTCCCCAATGGGGGCGGCATGTGGCGCAGTGGTTAGCACTGGGACTGCGGCGCTGAGGACCCAGGTTCGAATCCTGGCTCTGGGTCACTGTCCGTACGGAGTTTGCACATTCTCCCCGTGTCTGCGTGGGTTTCACCCACACAACCCAAAGATGTGCAGGTTAGGTGGATTAGCCACGCTAAATTGCCCCTGAATTGGAAAACTAAAAAATAATAATTGGGTACTCTAAATTTATTTTTTAAAAAGTAAGTGCTCTCCTCCCCACTATTTTTGTGATCTTTCCTTTTTTTTTTAAGAGCAAAAACTCAGCTTTATTATAGAAAAACACAAGATTTTTGTCAGAAAACAGTCAATACAAATTTAGAAGGTGGCAAATTTCCTCATTCGCTCGCCCATCCTTCAGTGTGAATTCACCGTTTGGTTTAACCGAGCGTGGCATTCATTGCTGAACACATGTTGAGGTTAGTTCCTATAGTTAGAGAGTATTCAATAACATCTGGCCAGTAAAGTCAGGGTCTCTGCTGCCAATGGATGCTGAGGAAGCTTGGGGGGGGGGGCGGATTTACATTAGATGGGTTACATGGACCTCCTGCAAAGATGTGCCTTCCATGTAAAATAACCCACTACCGAAGAGCGGGGGGGGGGGGGGGGCAGGTCAATCAGGTACAAGTGAAAAAGTGCTGCCACTCTGCTGGATGCAACGCGCTAATGCAAGCTCAACACAAACCAAACACATCAGAGAGCAGAATTCCACTTCTCCAGTGTCCAAACCTGCAGACTGATCCCACACACTGCAGACTGATCCCACACACTGCAGACTGATCCCACACACTGCAGACTGATCCCACACACTGCAGACTGATCCCACACACTGCAGACTGATCCCACACACTGCAGACTGATCCTACATCAGTGGGTGGGTAGCTGGTGATCGGGGGTGTGTGTGTGTGGTGTCCTACGCAATAACATCCAATTTAAAATATCGACCAAGAGAGCAAGACAACATTTACAAAAGAACAAAATGCAGCCTGTGGTACTTGCATCATTATCAATAACCCAGCGTATAGGACCTCCATTTCAATGCAGATTAACATCATCCGATCTTTCCTTTCTAACGGAGTTATATTTTTGATCAACAAGAAAGTCCAGGGTTATGGGAGATGGACAAGAAAGTGGACAGAGGCAGCGATCCCCTGTCCATCAGCCATGATCGTATTGGATGATGGAGCAAGGGCCAAATTACCGACTCCTAATTCTTATGTTCACCTCTTAAGTCAGCTTGACCCCAACCATAAACCCCAGGTGTGTTTGAATTGCAATTCCACCCACATTTGCTCATCACTTTCCCAATTTGATTCTCCCCATTCTCCACAGTCAAAACTTTAATTTCTAAAGCCCACGAACTAGACATTTTCAACAATATGCTCATCATAACCTTTTTACATCTAACTGAGGGGTCAGGTCAGATTTTGATTTAACATCTCGTACAAAAGACTGAGAATTTCCCCGGGTTCCCGTTCATGTTGCTGTAAAATGCAACATGGTATTGGGCAAAATTGGGTAGTTAATATGCCCAACTTCACCTACATGACCTCGACTCAATGGATTCACATGAAGAGTTGACAGTTGTGTGAGACAAAATACTACAGTTTTTTAATAATAATAATAATCTTTATTAGTGTCAGAAGTAGGCTGACATTAACACTGCAATAGAATTACTGTGAAAAGCCCCTAGTCGCCACACTCCGGCACCTGTTCAGGTACACTGAGGGAGAATTCAGAATGTCCAATTCACCTAACTCGGCCTTTTACTGGAGAAGGATGGAACACGTCCATTTTCTTTAGAATGTTCTGAAAGGTGTCCGATTCTACCACTGCTTCAGTAGTGTGTACCAGTTTATTTAGACCCGCTGAAATAACTTCTAATTTCTTCCAACTCGTTCTTTTTCCAATTACTTTCCATGACTTAACGTTATCGACCTAAGAGTTTCTCCCTAACTCCATCAAAACCCCTCAAATCTGAAGACCTCCTTTTCCTACTTTGAATAACAGCTTCTTCAATTTCTCCATGGTTTGACATCCATCCTAAAATATGGTACAGCTTGCGCACAATATTCCATAGAATCATTCAGGACAGAAAGATGACCTGTAGATCATCAAGTCTGCACCAACAAAAACTACTCTGAAATCGACTCTAATCTCACTTCCCAGCACTTGGCACAGAGCCTCGAATGTTGCGAAATTTCAAGTGTCATCCAAGTACTTTTTAAAGATTGTAAGGTTTTTCCTGCCTCAACTAGCCTCCCTTCATTCCAGATTCCCAACACCCTCTGGATGAAAAACCTTGCTTTTCATCTTAAAATTATGCCCCCTTGTTATTGACCCCTCAATGAAGGGGAACAGCTGTTTTCTATCCACCCCGTCCATGCCCCTCATAATCTTATCCACCTCAACCAGAGCCCTCCGCCTTCTCTGCTCCAAAGAAAACCTGCACTTTCTCCCCGTGTGTGCGTGGGTTTCCTCCGGATGCTCGGTTTCCTCCCACAATCCAAAGATGTGCAGGTTAGGTGGATTGGCCATGCTAAATTGCGCTTAGTGTCCAGGGATGTTACGGGGGAGTGGGCCTGGGTAGGGTGCTCTTTCAGACAGTTGCTGCAGACTCAATGGGCCGAATGGCCTCCTTCTACACTGTAGAAATTCTCTCAGATCAAGTGGGGATGCTTGCGGTTAACTGCGCAATGTTCGGCACCATTCGCGACTCCTCAAATAATGAAGCAGTCCATGTCGATATGCAGCAAGACCTGGACAATATCCAGGCTTGGGCTGACAAGTTATATTCGTACCACGCAAGTGCCAGGCAATGCCCATCTCCGACAAGAGAGGATCTAACCATCGCCCCTTGACATTCGATGGTATTACCATCATTGAATCCCCACAATCGACATCCTGGGGGTTACCATTGATCAGAAACTGAATTGGCTGGGTTGGATTTGTCCTGTCGCTTGAGTACAGGGCACACCTGAGAAATGTTCTACATTGCCAGGTAGATGCCAGTGATCAAGCGGCACATACCCATCATTAAGGCTGGAGATATTTGTGTAGCCTCCTCCTCCAGTGAGTTAATTGTCCACTAGCATTCACGGCTGGGTGGGGCAGAACTGTAGAGGTTAGGTCTAATCCGTTGGTTGTAGCTTCACCAGGTTGACGCCTCATTTTTCGGTATACCTGGTGTTGCTGCTGACATGCTCTCCTGTACTCTTCATTGAACCAGGGTTGATCCCCTGGCTGGGTGGTAATGGGGGAGTGGGGGATATGCCGGGCCAGGAGGTTACAGATTGTGGTTGATACAATTCTGCTGCTGCTGATGGCCCACAGCACCTCTTGGATACCCAGTCTGGAGTTGCTAGATCTGTTCAAAGTCTATCCCATTTAGCACACCACACAACACGATGGAGGATATCCTCAATGTGAAGACGGGACTTTGTCTCCACAAGGACTGTGCGGTGGTCACTTCCCTCATCACCTGCTGCAGTCCCAGTCTAGCAGCTGTGTCCTTTAGGACCCGGCCAGCTCGGTCTGTGGTGGTACAATCGAGCCCCTCTTGGTGATGGACATCGAAGGCCCCCACCCAGAGCACATTCTTCACTCTTGCCACCCTCAGTGCTTCCTCCAAGTGGTGTTCAACAAGGAGGAGGATTGATTCATCAGCTGAGCTGATGGTGGCTGGTACGTAGTAATCAGCAGGAGGTTTCCTTGCCCATGTTTAACCTGAAGCCATGAGACTTCTTGGGGTCCAGAGTCGATGTTGAGGACTCCCAGGGTAACTCCCGCCCGATTGTATACCACTGTGCCGGCCCCTCTGCTGGGTCTGTCCAGCCGGTGAGACAGGACGTACCCAGGGATGGTGATCGGGGTGTCTGGGACAATGTGTGTAAGGTGTGATTCTGTGAGTATGACTGTCAGGTTGTTGCTTGACTAGTCTGTGAGACAGCTCTCCCAACTTTGGCACGAGCCCCCAGATGTTAGTAAGGAGGGCTTTGCAGGATCGTCAGGGCTGGGATTGTCGTTTCCGGTGCCTGGGTCAATGCTGGGTGGTCCGTCCGGTTTCATTCCTTTTATGTGTTTTCGCGGCAGTTTCATAGATTTCAGAATTTACAGTGCAAAAGGAGGCTATTCGTCCCATCGAGTCTGCACCAGCCCCTGGAAAGGTCATCCTACCTATGAAGATCCTATCCCCATAACCCAGTAACCCCACCTAGCCTTTTTGGGACACTAAGAGCAATTTATCAAGGCCAATCCACCTAACCTGCACATCTTTGGATTGTGGGAGGAAACTGGAGCCCCCGGAGGAAACCTATGCAGACACGGGGAAAATGTGCAGACTCCGCACAGACAGTGACGCAAGCCGGGAATCGAACCCTGGTTCCTGGCGCTGTGAAGCAACTGTGGTACAGTGCCGCCTGCGAGCGGCTAGCGAGGGCATTTAAGAAACAATCACATTGCTGTGGGTCTGGAGGCACATGTAGGCCAGACCAGGTAAGGATGGCAGATTTCCTCGACAATATTAGTCTTTTAATTCCAGATATTTTTTATGGAGTTTAAATTGCACCATCTGCTGTGGTGGGAATGAACCTGGTTACCCAGATAATTACCACGGGCCTCTAGATTACTATTCCAACAACAATACCACTATGCCCCCATCGCCTCTCCAAGTCAGACACAATTTTATTAGCAAATCCCTTGTTAATTCATTATAAAAAGAAAGCCAAGTGCTGGAAATACTCAGCTGGCAGCGTCTCTAAAGAAACCGAATTAAAGCTTTGTGTCTAACATGACTCTTCAGGGCAGCACGGTGGCACAGTGGGTTACCCCTGCTGCCTCATGGCGCCGAGGTCCCAGGTTTGATCCCAACTCTGGGTCACTGTCTGTGTGGAGTTTGCACATTCTCCCTGTGTTTGTGTGGGTTTCACCCCCACAACTCAAAGATGTGCAGGGTAGGTGGATTGGCCACGCTAAATTGGCCCTTAATTGGAAAAAAATAATTGGGTACTCTAAATTTTTTTTTTTTAATGATTTAAAAAAAAAAATATGACTCTTCAAAGTTTTCAGAAGAATTCTTATGAACCCATGGTTTTTCCATGACAATAGCCTCCAGTAGTTTTTTCACCACTGGCCTGTGGTTACCAGGATCATTCTCCCTTGTTTTTACACATGTGTAACACCTACAATCATTAAGCATCTCTCTCACATCTGTGGGGTTTGAGGAGTTGTGGTCACAGCTTCTGTTTTGGACCTAATTTCTCTACTTTATCCTAACTAATGTCTCTACACTCTCCTCCTCTACTGTGGCATTCAGTTCATCTACTTGTGAAGAATAGACGCAAACTACTCCAGCAGATTTTAGGAATATAAAACTGTCAAGATTGCTTGATTGGACATATTTATTTTGCAAAATAACTCAGTAAAATTCGTACTTAAACTCTGTCCTTTTGAAGTTTTCCCCTCGTAAACTGCAAGTGGTGTTGGGTTGCTACAGTGCAGTCAGTAATGCATTTAGTGAATTGTTGACTTCACTACAAACCTAGCTGATAAACTAGGGGGGGTTTAAACTAATGCAGCAGGGGCATGGGAACCTGGATTGTAGTTTTAGGGTAAGGGAGAATGAGAGTATAGAGGTCAGGAGCACAGATTTGACGTCGCAGGAGGGGGCCAGTGTTCAGGTAGGTGGTTTGAAGTGTGTCTACTTCAATGCCAGGAGTATACGAAACAAGGTAGGGGAACTGGCAGCGTGGGTTGGTACCTGGGATTTCGATGTTGTGGCCATTTCGGAGACATGGATAGAGCAGGGACAGGAATGGATGTTGCAGGTTCCGGGTTTAGGTGTTTTAGTAAGCTCAGAGAAGGAGGCAAAAGAGGGGGAGGTGTGGCGCTGCTAGTCAGGAGCAGTATTACGGTGGCGGAGAGGATGCTAGATGGGGACTCTTCTTCCGAGGTAGTATTGGCTGAAGTTAGAAACAGGAAAGGAGAGGTCACCCTGTTGGGAGTTTTTTTATAGGCCTCCTAATAGTTCTAGGGATGTAGAGGAAAGGATGGCGAAGATGATTCTGGATATGAGCGAAAGTAACAGGGTAGTTATTATGGGAGACTTTAACTTTCCAAATATTGACTGGAAAAGATATAGTTCGAGTACAATAGATGGGTCGCTTTTTGTACAGTGTGTGCAGGAGGGTTTCCTGAAACAATATGTTGACAGGCCAACAAGAGGCGAGGCCACGTTGGATTTGGTTTTGGGTAATGAACCAGGCCAGGTGTTAGATTTGGAGGTAGGAGAGCACTTTGGGGACAGTGACCACAATTCGGTGACGTTTACGTTAATGATGGAAAGGGATAAGTATACACCGCAGGGCAAGAGTTATAGCTGGGGGAAGGGCAATTATGATGCCATTAGACGTGACTTGGGGGGGATAAGGTGGAGAAGTAGGCTGCAAGTGTTGGGCACACTGGATAAGTGGGGCTTGTTCAAGGATCAGCTACTGCGTGTTCTTGATAAGTATGTACCGGTCAGACAGGGAGGAAGGCGTCGAGCGAGGGAACCGTGGTTTACCAAGGAAGTGGAATCTCTTGTTAAGAGGAAGAAGGAGGCCTATGTGAAGATGAAGTGTGAAGTTTCGGTTGGGGCGATGGATAGTTACAAGGTAGCGAGGAAGGATCTAAAGAGAGAGCTAAGACGAGCAAGGAGGGGACATGAGAAGTATTTGGCAGGAAGGATCAAGGAAAACCCAAAAGCTTTCTATAGGTATGTCAGGAATAAGCGAATGACTAGGGAAAGAGTAGGACCAGTCAAGGACAGGGATGGGAAATTGTGTGTGGAGTCTGAAGAGATAGGCGAGATACTAAATGAATATTTTTCGTCAGTATTCACTCAGGAAAAAGATAATGTTGTGGAGGAGAATGCTGAGCCCCAGGCTAATAGAATAGATGGCATTGAGGTACGTAGGGAAGAGGTGTTGGCAATTCTGGACAGGCTGAAAATAGATAAGTCCCCGGGACCTGATGGGATTTATCCTAGGATTCTATGGGAGGCCAGGGAAGAGATTGCTGGACCTTTGGCTTTGATTTTTATGTCATCATTGGCTACAGGAATAGTGCCAGAGGACTGGAGGACAGCAAATGTGGTCCCTTTGTTCAAAAAGGGGAGCAGAGACAACCCCAGCAACCATAGACCGGTGAGCCTCACGTCTGTAGTGGGTAAAGTCTTGGAGGGGATTATAAGAGACAAGATTTATAATCATCTAGATAGGAATAATATGATCAGGGATAGTCAGCATGGCTTTGTGAAGGGTAGGTCATGCCTCACAAACCTTATTGAGTTCTTTGAGAAGGTGACTGAAGAGGTAGACGAGGGTAGAGCAGTTGATGTGGTGTATATGGATTTCAGCAAAGCGTTTGATAAGGTTCCCCACGGTAGGCTATTGCAAAAAATACGGAGGCTGGGGATTGAGGGTGATTTAGAGATGTGGATCAGAAATTGGCTAGCTGAAAGAAGACAGAGGGTGGTGGTTGATGGGAAATGTTCAGAATGGAGTACAGTCACAAGTGGAGTACCACAAGGATCTGTTCTGGGGCCGTTGCTGTTTGTCATTTTTATCAATGACCTAGAGGAAGGCGCAGAAGGGTGGGTGAGTAAATTTGCAGACGATACCAAAGTCGGTGGTGTTGTCGATAGTGTGGAAGGATGTAGCAGGTTACAGAGGGATATAGATAAGCTGCAGAGCTGGGCTGAGAGGTGGCAAATGGAGTTTAATGTAGAGAAGTGTGAGGTGATTCACTTTGGAAGGAATAACAGGAATGCGGAATATTTGGCTAATGGTAAAGTTCTTGAAAGTGTGGATGAGCAGAGGGATCTAGGTGTCCATGTACATAGATCCCTGAAAGTTGCCACCCAGGTTGATAGGGTTGTGAAGAAGGCCTATGGAGTGTTGGCCTTTATTGGTAGAGGGATTGAGTTCCGGAGTCGGGAGGTCATGTTGCAGCTGTACAGAACTCTGGTACGGCCGCATTTGGAGTATTGCGTACAGTTCTGGTCACCGCATTATAGGAAGGACGTGGAGGCTTTGGAGCGGGTGCAGAGGAGATTTACCAGGATGTTGCCTGGTATGGAGGGAAAATCTTATGAGGAAAGGCTGACGGACTTGAGGTTGTTTTCGTTGGAGAGAAGAAGGTTAAGAGGAGACTTTATAGAGGCATACAAAATGATCAGGGGGTTGGATAGGGTGGACAGTGAGAGCCTTCTCCCGCGGATGGATATGGCTGGCACGAGGGGACATAACTTTAAACTGAGGGGTAATAGATATAGGACAGAGGTCAGAGGTAGGTTCTTTACGCAAAGAGTAGTGAGGCCGTGGAATGCCCTACCTGCTACAGTAGTGAACTCGCCAACATTGAGAGCATTTAAAAGTTTATTGGATAAACATATGGATGATAATGGCATAGTGTAGGTTAGATGGCTTTTGTTTCGGTGCAACATCGTGGGCCGAAGGGCCTGTACTGCGCTGTATTGTTCTATGTTCTATGTTCTAAAACCAGATCTTTCCTGTTCCAGGTGAAGCATTTGACTCGTGACTGGCAAACCACTGCCTTTGCTCTGAAGCACTCGCAGCTACTGGAGCTGAATGAAGAAGGAAGAAAAGTGAGAAGGAAAACTCCTGTTCCAGTATTCCCAAGTGAAAATCTTCCCAGTCGGATGCTGTTGGTAAATGATATGCACATGTGCCCAGAATTTCAAGCTTTAAACCAAAACCAGGAATCTGAAAATGGTGGCTTGCAAGAGAAGGTAATGGAGTACATAGTAAAGGTGTTTGGCTTGTTTGGTCCAATCTCTTCTGTTCGTGTTCTAAAGCCTGGAAAGGAGCTTCCTGCAGATGTGAAGAGGTTAAGCAGTCGCTATTCACAGCTGGGAATGAAAGAGTGTGTGATTGTAGAGTTTGAAGATGTTGAATCTGCAATCAAAGCACACGAGTCACTTGGAAAAACAGATGAGGGCATGAATGTGGTGTTGATAGGCATGAAACCACGAAAGAAGAAAATTGTCAGAGAGAAGACCAAAGAAGCTGAAGATGATGGCAAGAATGGGTCAAAAAGCAAATCTGCCAATAAGCGAGTGGAAGAGCTGCAGTACACGGGTGAAGATTCCTCTGTGTACAGCTCATCGGACGCTGAAAGCAACCCTGCTTCTCCAATGTTTAGCCGCAAACTTATACCCAATAATCAGCTGAGTCCCAACACCTATCAAAACAATCATCTGAGTCCTAATGCTTCACCTCGATCCAGTCCATGGAATAGTCCCCGTTCAAGCCCATCGATACAGCGGAAAAACATAATTCCATGGAAATCTCCACTTTCTGTAGATGCAAAGCTCAGCCCTGCTACAAGTCCTGAATTAGGAAGTAAGTGGACTGACTATTCATCTGACAGTAGCAACACGCCCTCTGGCAGCCCATGGGTACAGAAACGAAAGCAAGCACAGGTGATATCGCATGAAAACAGTCCAACAGACAGCCCTCTGCTTTCCCGAAAAATGCATACTGCAGGTGGACTGTCCCAAGGAGTAGTACGTTTGCCCAGAGGTCCAGATGGTACAAAAGGATTCCAAACCTTTGCAGAAAGGAATAAGCCACTTGTGATCTGAAGTATGTCTTTTTTTCTGTTCCCTGTAATGTAATACTTGCTATATTTCTTTTTATAATAGCTCCTGAGTTTATGTACCTGGCTATTGGAAATAACTGAATTTGGAGCAAGTGTAATGGGCTCAAAATGAATCAATCATACAAAGTTTGTTTAAAGTGCTAATTGTAACTTTGCAGTAGTGAACTGCAATTATCTTATTTTCTACGATTTTGGGGAAGTATTTTACCCATTTTACTTTAAAGTTTTTGTTCTGCTTGGCAAGTGGGCAGTTCCTTCATTGAAGGTGATTTACATGTGCAGGAAACGCTATCAGCAGGCAGTAAAAATTATTGTAGCCACAAACAGGATGATGTTTGGCAACTTGACTATGTAGAAGTGATTGGCCAGAAAACCTAGGATGGACTGGAAATTATTGGGTTGTGACTGACCGTACAGAAATGAAAGAAGCTTTTGTCTTGAATGGTGAGTTGGCAGTCACATTTGGGCCATTGTATATTGCTGTGTTGCAAATAAATGCAGATTAAGCATTCTTGTTTCTTTTATACATTTGTTGTGAGAATTGATTTTCCGTCCCTTCCTAAAAGTACTGTACTTTTGTCTGAAATCCAAGGATATTCCACCCTTCATTTCCTTGACCCAAGCACTGCTACTTTTATGAACCTTTATTGTGGCAGCAGCAACTGCTTGAATTTCACCCTGGGCTTGTTGGCATCTGGCAGGAAGACTGATTAACACTGTTAGAGCCAGAGTCTCACATGAAATAAAAAGTGCAGATACACATGGATTTTAGTGCTGAGTGTTCAAGTGTAAAAGGTCACATGAAAAGTATCAAATTCCAGCTTTATAAAAATAATAATAATCGCTTATTGTCACGAGTAGGCTTCAATAAAGTTACTGTGAAAAGCCCCTAGTCGCCACATTCCTGCACCTGTTCGGGGAGGCTGGTACGGGAATTGAACCCGCGCTGCTGGCCTTGTTCTGCATTACAGGCCAGCTGTTTAGCCCACTGTGCTAAACCAGCCCCTGGTTATATTTATATTTGGATAATAGAATATAACAGCATTGCTGAATGTGTTCTAATTACATAGAGGATATTGTGTGAAGTTTTAAGGAGGATATTCTGTGAAAAATAGTTTTTTTACTGTATTGATACAGGAGTTAAGGGCGGCAGGTAGAAAGGTGAAAATTGAATCTGTACACCCAAGGTTTTGAGAGTAATGAGTAACAAAGACTGTTTAGGCTAATCTTAAAGAGGGGATACTATACATTCCGCTTTGGGCGAGTCTAATTGAAGAGCTGGCAAAGGCACAATTGACAATTACCATTTGTGTTTGACTATTTGGAAGAGGTGCATATAACATCCCAAGATGTAGAAGCAGAAGTAGGCCATTCGGCCCATCGAGTCTGCTCCACCATTCAATGAGGTCATGACTGATCTTATGTGATAATCTTCAACTCCACCTTAGCCCCAAAACTCTTGACTTCCCTTCGGCAGGAGAGAGCACTGGACCTGCGTGGGTCACCTTGTAGTGAAGACAGCCCGAGGCCCGGGGTCTTCTTGAGGCTCAGGAGCTGTTCAAACAGCATGCTGGGGTTCAAGAAAAAAATCAACAGCAAAATCACAGGATGTGGTAAACTGATTGGTTGGTGAGTAACTGATATTAGGGACTGTGTATAAATAGCTGTAACTGAAAAAGATAAAGGTTAGTGAACTAAGCTTGTAGGATAAAGGAGAAGTGACTCTGAAAGCAGAACCAGAAAATCGAAAGAGCTAATTGGGGAGTACAGTTATCAATTATCTAAGAAGGAGTAGGAGTGAGAGCAGCTGGGAGTTTGAAAGAGTGAAGGAGGAGAAGGATAAATACATACCGACAGTTCAGAAAGTGGGGTAGGACCAACCAAAGCAACTGATTTGGTGAGGAGGTCAGATGAGGTTTTTTTCCCAATCCTTTTAATCAAATTCATTGTTTAAAACATAGTTGGGACTTAACATAAAATTATATAAATAAAAAGGAGTATAGATTAATACCGTACAATCACAATAATAATAGAAGAATTAAGTAAGAAACAAGGTTCCTAGCTAACGTCAATGAGGCACCAGCTAACCTCATTTTTGTTTTCAGGGAGTAAGTAACTTAATCAAGAAGGACATTATGGCAGGAGATCCCACCACTGTGGTATGCTCCTCCTGCACAATGTGGGAAATTAGGAACACCCTGCGTCCCTGGTGCCCATGTGTGCAGAAGGTGTATCCAAATGCAGCTTCTAGCTAACCGTATTTCAGAGCTGGAACTGGGCGTGGACGCACTGGAGCTTCTGTGATGCTGAGGAAATCGTGGATAGCACATTGAGCGAGGTGGTCACACCACAAGTGAGAACTGCACAGGCAGACAAGGAATGGGTGCCCATCAGAAACAGTAAAAGACTCGGGATGTATACCACTTGATACTGTTTTGGGGGGGGGGCTCTCAGGGGAAAGCAGCAGCAGCCAAATCCACAGCACCGTGGGGGGATTTTTGCTCAGATGGGTGGGAGAAAAACAAGTGTCAGAGCCATAGTGATCGGGGATTCAATGGTTAGGGGTATAGACAGACCCTTCTGTGGTCACAAACGTGAATCAAGGATGGTATGTTACCTCTCTGGTGCCAGGGTCCGGAATGCCATGGAGCGGCTGCAAGGAATTCTGGGGAGGCTAGGTGAACAGCCAGTGGTTGTGGTTCACATTGGTAACAATGCATCGGGAAACTAAGGGATGAGGACCTAAAGCTGAGTACAGGAGTTTGGGAGATGAACTACAATCCAGGACCTCAAATGTAGTAATCTCAGGATTACTCTCAGCTCCACACGCTAGAAAGAGTAGGAATAGGAGGACCGATCAGATGAATGCGTGGCTGGAGAGATGGTGTAGCTGGGAGGGATTCTGATCCTTGAGGCATTGGGAGTGGTTCTGGGGTGGGACCTGCACCCAGGCAGAGCTGGGACCAAGGTCCTTGCAGGGGCTTTCGCTAGTTCTGTTGCAAAGTATTTAAACCAGTGTGACAGTGGGATGACATCCCAGGTGTAGGGTCAGATAGGTCAAAGGCAAATCAGGAAAATGGAGGCAGAACTTTAGCCATTGATGTGGAAGATGTTGTGATAGACTTGGAATTACAGGAGAAGCAAAGTTTTTTAAAAGTGTCCAGCAAGAGAAAATGGTGAGGTTAAACTGTTTATACTTCAATGCGGGGAGTATTACAAACTAGAAAGATGAGTTAAGATCAGGGGTAGATACATGGCAGCAGAATGTCATTGCTATACACATAAACCTGGTTAAAGGAGGAGCAAAATTGGCAACTCAATATCCCTGGATACAGTTTTCAGGCAGGACAGAGTGGGAGATAAAAGAGGAGGTGGAGCAGCACTAATGGTTAAGGAATCCCATTCCAGTTGTGAGAAGGGATGAGAGACTAAACGGGTCAACACACGAGGCTTTACGGGTTGAGTTTAGAAATAAAAAAGGGGCAGTCACATTACTGGGAGTTTACTACACTCCCCAAATAATGAAAGGGAGATAGAAGAGCAAATATGTAGGCAGGTTTCTGCCTGTAAGAACAAGAGGGCAATAATAGTCGGAGACTTTATCCCAATATCAACTGGGATTGAAACAATATAAGGGGAACTGTAGGAGAAACATTCATGCAGTGTGTCTAGGAAAATGTGTTCACTCAATTAGCGACAATCCTAACAAGATGAGTTGCAATTCTAGACCTCGTCTTGGGGAGCACAGTGGGTGAAGTGATAGCTGGTGACCATATCGGGATGCTGATCACAATTCAGTTAGATTCAGTATTACCATGGAAAAGGACCGAGATAAAGCAGGAGTAAAAATTTTGAACTGGGGGAAGACAAATATTGTAGAAATGAGAAGTGACTTGGCTGAGGTGGATTGGCCAGCATTGCTAGAGGATAAATCAGTGGGAAACCAGTGGGACGCACTAAAAGAGATCCTAAAGGTGCAAAGTCGACATGTCCCCTCCAAGAATAAGAGTGGAACTGTCAAATCCACACACCCCTGGCTGTCTGGAGGAATACAGGGGAAGGTCAAACAAAGAGAAAAAGATGGGCATAAAGAACAAAGCACTGCAGATAGCCTAAACGAGTGTAGAAAGTGCAGGGACAAAGTCAAAAAAGAAATAAGAGAAAGGGCATGAAAAAAGATTAGCAAATAAAGTTAAAGAAACTGTTTGTGGAAGGGAAGTTAATGAGTTACCAATTTAGAAGCATGCTGGGACTATTAACTATATTTTAACACTGCTTTTGAGTGAAAATAAGTAGGTCAAGTAATGTAAACTAAATACTGCTTAGTATTTTGTACACTGGCCTTATTATGATAATAAGTTGTTCTTCCGAAGGACAACAAAATGAGTACTCGAATTGTTTTTAAACCAAAGGCAAAACATTCATATTTCCTCTTGCGTATGTTCCCAAGCTTTATCTCTTCAAAGTTGTTTATTTCAACCTAGAAATATGATGGTTTTTGACTGCATAGCTCAAGAGTGCAGTGCCTTGGCTTTGCAGCTGAAACACTCTCTCTCCACAAGTATATTTGTGTAAATAAATTTCCTTAAATCGAACCTCGAGGAATTTGTCTTTATTATGATTTCCACGACACTGTTTTACCAATATATTAGTGGGAAAAGGTTAGTTAAGGAAAAAGTGAGACTTATCAGAGATGAATAGGGGAACTTGTGTGTAGATGCAGAGGCTCTGGGAAGGGTTTTAAATTAATATTTTTTTCTCCGTGTTTACAAAGGAAAGGGATGATACAGATGTAGTCGTCCAAGAGGAACACTGAGATACCAGATGGTATCAGCCTCGTAACAGCTTCCCCGAACAGGTGCCAGAATGTGGCGACTAGGGGCTTTTCACAGTAACTTCATTGAAGCCTACTTGTGACAATAAGCGATTTTCATTTCATTTTCATGGGACAATCATAAAGAGAGCGGATGTACTCAAAAGGGTTGAAATCCTTGAAAGTTGATAAGTCGCCAGGGCCAGATGGAGTGTTTCTGAGGCTGCTGAACATGGTCAGTGAGATGATAGATGCTCTGAGGTTGATTTTCCAATCCCCACTCGACACGGGGGGTGGGAGGTACCAGGGACTGGAGAAATGCAAACATGGTACCATTGTTTAAAATAGAATCAAAGGAAATGGCAAACAATTATAGGCCAGTTAGTCTACTGTCAGTGGTAGGCAAATTAGTAGAATCAATCCTGAGATAGGAGGAGTAACTGTCACACAGAAAGGCATGGACTAGTCGGATAGTCAGCATGGATTTGTTAAAGGAATGTCTTGCCTCACAAATTTGATCGAATTCTTTGAGGAAGTGACAAGAAGGATTGATGAAGGTAGTGCAGTGGGTGTGGTGTACATAGATTTTAGCAAGGCGATTATCAAGGTCCCACATGGCAGATTGGTCAAGATAGTGAATGCCCATGGGTACAGGGCAATGTGGCAAACTGGATAAAAAGTAAAAATTGGCCTAGTAACAGGAAACAAAGCGTAATGGTCGATGGATGTCCTTGCGAATGGAAAGTTGTTTCAAGTGCTGTTTCACACGCAAAGAACAATACAGCACACGAACAGGCCCTTCAGCCCTCCAAGCCTGCACCGATCATGTGTCCTATCTAGACTACCCCCCTGTATCTTTCTATACCCCATCTGTTCATGTGCCTATCCAGATAAGTCTTAAAAGTCACTCATGTATCTGCACAACCTCCTCACTCAGCAGTGCATTCCAGGCCATCACCACACTCCATGTAAAAAGCTTTCCCCACACCTTGAACTTGTGCCCCCTTGTAATTGTCATTTCCGCCCTGGGAAAAAGCCTCCAACTGTTCACCCCATCTATACCCCTGATAATGTTATAAACTTCTATCAGGGCGCCCCTCAGCCCCCATCTCTCTAGGTAGAACAATCTCAGTTTATTCAATCTCTCCCCGTAGCTAATACCCTCCATACCAGGCAAACATCCTGGTAAACCTTTTCTGTACTCTCTCCAAAGCCTCACGTCCTTCTGGTAGTGCGGTGACCAGAATTGGACACAGTATTCCAAATGTGGCCTAACCAATGTTCTATATAATTGTAACAATTTTCGAGCTTTTAAACTCAATACCCCAGGGCAGCACGGTAGCATAGTGGTTAGCAGTTGCTTCACCGCTCCAGGGTCCCAGGTTCGATTCCTGGCTTGGCTCACTGTGCGGAGTCTGCACGTCCTCCCCAGGTCCGCATGGGTTTACTCCGGGTGCTCCGGTTTCCTCCCACAGTCCATAGATGTGTAGGTTAGGTGGATTGGCAATGATAAATTGCCCTTAAGTGTCCAAAAAAAAGGTTAGGTTGGATTATTGGGTTACGGGGATAGGGTGGCGGCATGGGCCTAAGTAGGGTGCTCTTTCCAAGTGCAGGCACGATGGGCCGAATGGCCTCTTTCTGCACTGTAAATTCTATGTTCTACCCCGTCCTATGAAGGCAAGCATGCCATATGCTTTCTTTACCACCATTTCCGCATGTACTACCACTTTTAAGGATTTGTGGACCTGCACGCCCAGTGTCTCTATACTCCTGATGGTTCTGCCATTTATTTTATAGCTCCCACCCTAATTGGATTGGATTAGTTTGTGTTCTATATTAACAATTTGGACGTGAACGTGGGGAGTGTTTGGGAAATTTGCAGATGACACAAAGATTGGCTGAGTGGTGGACAATGTAAAGTTATAATAGTATAACCTTCAATACAATATAGATGGGCGATAGGTAAAGTGGCAGATGGAATTTAACTCCAAGAAGTGTGAGGTCATGCATTCAGAGAGGTCGAACATTGTAGGGAGTACACAATAAATGGGATACTAAGAGGGGTGGATGAAGTCAGGTCCGGAATGTTCTCCTTCATTGGCAGACGTATAGAATATAAAAGTATATAATGTTAGAATTGTATAAAACACTGGTGAGGCCACAACTGGAAGGCTCTGGAGCGAATGCAGAGGTTTACAAGAATGTTGCCTGGGTTAGAAAAGTGTAGCTAGAAGGAGAGATTGGATAGGTTGGGGTTATTTTCCTTGTAACAAATAAGGCGGAGGGGTGACTTGATTGAGGTTTACAAAATTATGAGGGGAAGAAATAGAGTGGACAGGATAAAATTGTTTCCCTTGGTGGAGAGTTCTAGAACCGGGTACACAGATTCAAGATAAGTGGCAGAAGATGTAAAGGGGACATGAGGGAAAAAACCTTTTACACAGAGGGTAGTGGGAATCTGGAATTCACTGCCCGAGTTGGTGGTGGAGCCAGAGACCCTAACCTCCTGAATCTCCAGCTTAAGTGCTCAGAGCTACAGGGTTATGGGGCGGGTGCAGGAAGGTGGGATTAGTATGGGCACTTGGGCCTCCTAGGGCTGGCATGGACAATATGGTCCTGTTTAGCACACTGGGCTAAACAGCTGGCTTGTAATGCAGAACAAGGCAGCAGCGTGGGTTCAATTCCTGTACCAGTCTCCCCGTACAGGTGCTGGAATTTGGTGACTAGGGGCTTTTCACAGTAAGTTCATTGAAGCCCAAGTGTGACAATAAGCGATTATTATTATTGGCCTCCTATGCTGTAACTTTTCTATGATTCCCTTACTTATTAAAATTCTGCCCATTTCACCTTGAATTAATGACTCCGCCTCAACTGCTCTTTGTGGTAAAGAATTTCACATATTCACTACCCTCATAAGAAATTCCTCCTCCGTCTTCAATGGGTGACCTCTTACTCTGAGATTATGCCCTCTGGTCCGACACTCTCACACAAGGGGAAACCTCACATCAAGCCGGTCAAGCCCCTCAGAATCCTATGTCTCAATAAGGTCATGCTTCATTCTTTTAAACTCCAATGAGTACAGGCTCAGCCTCGTCATAAAATCCCTCCAGGATCTACCTCGTGAACCTTCTCTGGATGGCCTCCAATGCCAGTATCTTTCCTTAGATAAGGGGACAAAAACTATTTAATATTCCAGGTGTGGTCTAACTAGTGCCTTTAAGTTTTGGCTGGACGTCCCTATTTTTATATTCCATTCCCTTTGAAATAAAGGCAAACATTCCATTTGCCCTCCCTATTACCTGCTGAATGTGCATGTTAGCTTTTTGTGATTTATGCAGGACCCCCCCCCCCCAATCCCTGTGCTGCAGCTTTCTCAATTTACTCAGCTCCTTTATTATTCCTATCCAAGTGCAGAACCTCACATTTTCCTTCATTATATTCTATCTGCCAAATGTTTGCCCACTCACTTAACCGATCTATATCTCTCTGTAGACTCTTTGTGACATTACCTTCATTTTAAAATGCTGTCTGCAAGCTACTCAACAGCATGTCTATTCACAGCTGATTTACAGGGCGGCACTGTAGCACAGTGGTTAGCACTGTTGCTTCACAGCCCCAGGTTCGATTCCTGGCTTGGGTCACTATTTGTACAGTCTGCACTTTCTCCCTGTGTCTGCGTGGGTTTCCTCCGGGTGCTCCGATTTCCTCCCACAGTCCAAAGATATGCTTTTTAGGTGGATTAGCCTTGATTAATTGTCCTTAAGTATCCAAAAAAGGACAGGTGGGGTTACTGGGATAGGGTGGAGGTGTGGGGTGTTCTTTCCAAGGGCCGGTGCAGACTCAATGGGCCGAATGGCCTCCTACACTGTAAATTCTGTGATTACCATAAAGAATTGAAGTTGCCCAATCGGAACAAAAAACAGAACTCACCACTGTCAAACCAAACAAATGGACAGTGACTGGTTAAATGGCAATAGTTTTGTGCTCAAACTGAACTCGGGCTTGACTCGAGTAGAAAGCAAAGTTGTATCAGGATGTAAGGGGAAAATTCGGGACAACGGATCAAGACCATAAATCATGGCTGACACTGTATCAGAAACAGGCAGGTAAAGGGTTAAATCAGATGGGTAGCACAGAAAGACCACATTTAAAAAGCACAGACACAGATCCCATCAGGACAATAAAGTATTCCCAATACAAAACCTGCATTTAACACCTCGTTATGAAACCCGGAACCCTAACCGCCAGCCAAAAGCCATCACCATTTGATCTAGTTAAAGGGAGCTCTATTGTGAACCTAAATAAATCCTATTAAAAAGCATGGTACTGACGTCAGAGCCAGGAAGCCTGCGAAAACTATGAATGAATGAAATCATGAATGAATGGGCTGTGAAGTGGGAACCGTTAATGGCCCACTGAAACTAACCTACGATAATACCTTCATGAATAAGCCCGCCAAGAATCATGTCTGCAGGGTAAAACTGTAAATATGCATTAACCCAAAAGCCCGCCAAAACTTGTAAGAAATCTGTATTATATAAGATGAAGCCTTTCTGTATGTACTTTGAGTTCAGTGTGGACCGTGCTGTGATCATAGAAAATACAGCACAGAACAGGCCCTTCGGCCCACGATGTTGTGCCGAACCTTTGTCCTAGATTAATCATAGATTATCATTGAATTTACAGTGCAGAAGGAGGCCATTCGGCCCTTTGAGTCTGCACCGGCTCTTGGAAAGAGCACCCTACCCAAACTCAACACCTTCACCCAACACCAAGGGCAATTTATCATTGGCCAATTCACCTAACCCGCACATCTTTGGATTGTGGGAGGAAACCGGAAACCATGGGGAGGACGTGCAGACTCCGCACAGTCAGTGACCCAAGCCGGAATCGAACCTGGGACCCTGGAGCTGTGAAGCAATTGTGCTATCCACAATGCTACCGTGTTGCCCTTGAGAACAAATAAATCTACACTATATCATTTAACCGTAATCCATGTACCTATCCAATAGCTGCTTGAAGGTCCCTAATGTTTCCGACTCAACTACTTCCACAGGCAGTGCATTCCATACCCCCACTACTCTCTGAGTAAAGAACCTACCTCTGATATCCCTCCTATATCTTCCACCTTAAATTTATGTCCCCTTGTAATGGTGTGTTCCACCCAGGGAAAAAGTCTCTGACTGTCTACTCTATCTATTCCCCTGATCATCTTATAAACCTCTATCAGGTCGCCCCTCATCCTTCTCCGTTCTAATGAGAAAAGGCCTAGCACCCTCAACCTTTCCTCGTAAGACCTACTCTCCATTCCAGGCAACATCCTGGTAAATCTTCTTTGCACCTTTTCCAAAGCTTCCACATCCTTCCTGAAATGAGGCGACCAGAACTGTACACAGTACTCCAAATGTGGCCTTACCAAAGTTTTGTACAGCTGCATCATCACCTCACAGCTCTTAAATTCAATCCCTCTGTTAATGAACGTGAGCACACCATAGGCCTTCTTCACAGCTCTATCCACTTGAGTGGCAACTTTCAAAGATGTATGAACATAGACCCCAAGATCTCTCTGCTCCTCCACATTGCCAAGAACTCTACCGTTAACCCTGTATTCCGCATTCATATTTGTCCTTCCAAAATGGCTGTCTTTTAACTCCGGCCCGCTGTTCTCCCTGGAGCTTCAGACAATAAACCCCGTCTTGCGATTCAAACTTCTGACTCAGGTTGACTTTTCTCCCTGCAACAAGGACATTGTAATATTTGGTTGAAAATATATTTTACACTATAACAGTAAGATGGCTGAGAATGAAGGATGCAGATTCAAGGTATCTGGTGAAAAATAATGCAGCCCGTTATAATCACAAATATATAAACAAATCACGTAGGTGGTCATCCGGAATGATTCTAATACTTTCTTGATGTTACACTGCAAAGGCACACAAATATTATTCTTATCTACTCGAAACAATACTTGCATGTCATTCAGATATATTCAATAAGAGACCATCTTCTCACTTTGTCAATTAAAGAAGTTTAATATGAATCAAAAAATGAGACTTCTTCAATTTGTGGGTTATATTGATCCAGCAATCTTTATTTTCACATTTTTGTAACAATACAATAAATATTTCCACACCTCAATCCAGCAGTCAAACTTCTTGTAGCTCAGACAACCTTGGAAGACCAGAATCTTGATGTCTCAGTAAGAATTTATCAATGCTCCAACTGATTTTGTACAGTACCAGGCTGCAGTGTTGAAATTAGTGATCAGTTTCTGCCTCCTCATCCCACTCCGCCAGTCTTCCAGATGGGCAGTCTACTGCAGCCTTGCCCGAGACCACAGGTTCATTTTGAAATGATCACTTACGTAAAGGTACATCATTAATCTCATGATAAGATCACATCAGCATGCCATCACCCCTCTCTTGCTCTCCCACGCCACAAAAGGAGGTTCCCATTATCATTTGCATCTGCTAATTCCACCCAGTGGCAACATTCTGGAGCTGACAGGAGTGCAGGAACAGTTCTCCTGTGGTTTGTGTTCCCTTTGGAGTTTGCAGAACAACAGGTGTAAGCTCAGACCATTGGTGCAATCGGACTGAGCTTGTGTGTTATTTTCAGGCATGTAATCTGCAATTATATCAAGAGATTACTCACCATATACACTGAACTGCACTGGTAACAGACAGGTATTGATCCCAATCCCTGAGGTACACCCCTCTCAGTCACTGCATGCCACGTGACATATCAGAAGCTGCTGTACTTTCATCATCCAGAAACACAACTCAGCAATATTCCCAATTTGCTGGGCTGAAAATCCCACAATTTGGTGATTACTCTGCCATCATTCACCGATCCCTATTTATTTATCTGCTGGTTTAGCACACTGGGCTAAATCGCTAGTTTTTAAAGCAGACCGAGGCAGGCCTGCAGCACGGTTCAATTCCCGTACCAGCCTCCCTGAACAGGCGCCGGAATGTGGCGACTAGGGGCTTTTCACAGTAACTTCATTGAAGCCTACTTGTGACAATAAGTGATTTTCATTTCATTTTCTTTCTCTACTATCGGAGTAAAATGTTAAAAGTATTTTTAAAAATGGTAATAAAGTTCCAAACAACTTCAAACTTTTTCAGTTTTATATTCAGTGAATTCCATATTTTGTCAAATTCCACTTCTTGACAGGGTCATTACTTTTAACCAGTGTTTTTCCGGAAAATATTGAATCCTCGCTTGTCTGCAGCCCTCCATAGAAGGACTCGATCAAAACCAGCAAGAATCTAGAGAATAATCAGTGGAAAAGCGAAAAACCACAACAGGGTCCCAAGAATGCTTTCATTCGTCACTTCAATGATCAGCAAAACCTAAAAGCAATAGGAAGTCACTGCATCGGGTTGAATTGTCTACAAATTCTCATCTTCGGAGAAAAAGGCAAAACAGTCAGTACAACTACTGTACACAACAGCAGCTGCTTTCCCATCACTTTCCAGCAACTGCTGCTCCAGAATTCCATATGGCGCTGTCACTTGTACAATTCAGGGCCGTCACAGGGCAAGGCTTCATGTGCAGCTCAAATGTACAGAGAGCCGTCTGCTGGACCAACATACCCAATCCCAATCAGCAGCACATCTATCAAGGTCCATATTCCAAGTCCTCCGAAGCTGAAGAGTTTTCCAAGACCCTCCTTCCATTGGCCCAAATAGAAGCGGTCAGCTCCGAACCCTCCCAATGTGATGCTGAAATCAAATTAAACTTCCATTAAGTAAGAAGGAAATGGTGGACAACAAGCAAAGGGTTCCTAGTTTTCCTCCTTGGCCGTCAAACAAATGCACAAATTATCTTTTCTTTGACTTTCTTTTGTCTGAGCCAGTAAAAGCATTTCCACATGATACTGTTACTGATCTCAGCTGAGATTGTACAACTGGTCCCACTGTTCTATATTAGAGAAGATCAGCCAGAATTCCCACTATTCACCACTGTCAAAGGACCTCTACTGGAACAAAGACAAGAATGGACACAGGGCGAGCCGAGTCAGGTTTGTCTTGCAGTTTAATACTTTAAGAAAAATTATTTTTTGTAACAAAAATATATTACTTTTAAAAAGTACTCCTTCCAAAATGTTTAACCTCTCACTTTTCCGGGTTAAATTCCATCTGTCCCTTGACTGCCCATTTGACCTTCCCGTCTATATCTCCCTGTAACCCAAGACACTCAACCTCACGGTTAACCACCCGGCCAACCTTTGCATAGGTTGCATAGGCTCAACTTGTAGATAAAAAATTAAAGGGTGATCTGATTAGGTGCTTCAGAAAATTGAAGGATTTGTGAGGGAAGAGAGTGGAAAACTCTCCCCCTCCGGGAGAAGGAGAACTTTGTAATTAGAGCTAAGTTTTTTCTCTTCATCCTTTGATATGATGCGAGTGTCAGTAGCGTGGCCAGCATTTGTTGCCCATCCCTAATTGCCCTTATGGGTCATCGTCGTCATTTCAGAGGATACTTAAGAGTCAACCACTTTGCTGTGAATCTGGAGTCACGTGTAGGTCAGACAGGCAAGGATAGCAAATCCTTCACTGTAGGACATTAGGGAATTAAATGGATATTTCCGACTATCAATTGTAATTTCACCATTATCGAAACTAGCTTTCAATTCAACATTTTTAAAACATTTTATTTAAATTCCACCAGCTGCTGTGGTGGGATTTAAATCCTTGTCCCCACAGTATTAGCCTGGGCCTCTGGACTACTAACCCAGTGACACTGACACGACACCACTTCTTCAAACAAATGTTGATGAAAAATTGGAACTCCCCAAAAAGCTGTTGAGGTCAATTGAAAATGTCAAAAACTCAGATTGATAGTTTGTTAGGGAAGAGTATTATGGGTTACGGAACCAAGGTAGGTTGAGTTAAGGATCAGAGCAACCATGACCCAAGTGAATGTTAGAACAAATTTGGCCACTGAACATCCTCCTGTTCTTATGAATTCACTGTTCAGTATTTCTGAACCCTTTCTGGAACTTAGAAAGTCCTAATGCAAGACTGAAATTAGATATAACACATTAAGTGACACCAATACAATAATTTCTCTTATAGACACAAATCCTAGAAATAACCACATGATCGCGACGGACTGATTTCTACAACTGGTAAAAGTAATTTCATCCAGCACCACACTATTACTTGTCCCTTGCAACCATTTCAGGTGGGGAATGAGTGGGAAGGACGGGCAGATTGATTCATATTAACGGATACTTCTTAATAGAAGTGAAACTCTTCATAAACTATGAGTACAGGGCAGTCTCCTTCCCGTGAAGATAACTTATTTTCTCAGATCATCCTGGATGGTAAGAGGTCACCCAAAGGCTGTCAGGTTTTGACAAGAGCAAGGATAAGATTAAAAACAAGTCTTCAGACAGGAGTCTCAGCCGAGAAACAACACAAATCACGATATGGTCTCACCTCAGAGCCAATGCAGTCGACCATTTGTAACCCCCGGTCCAATTGCAATACATCTTCTTTTGAAATGTACGATTGCCTGACGAATAAAATAAAAATCACTTCAATGCAAGATTCAGAGTTTACAGAACATATTATATCAGGGTAGCCTGTGTCTTTATGGTTGAAAATCAAGCACAAAGGAATACGTAACCTGAAAAAATAGAACAAAAAACTAGAAGTCAAACAAATGTACGGTCAGGTTTCAGCACATTGAATTGCCCCAACATTACGTTGTTTGTTCAGATTTTACTGGTACAAAACCAGCTACTAATTGGTCAAGTAGTATAATAGGATACGGTTAGCATTGGTCTTGACAGCCAAGAGAATTAGGGGAATTTGATCGAGCAAGAACTTTATATATGAGCTGGAATGTCACTTCTGACCCTCTCGTTACAAAACTCAGCATTCCATTTGTTTTTTTTTGATTATTTTTTTGTACTTGTCAGTAATATTTTAATGATCCATGTACAAGGACCACCCCCCCCCCCCCCCCCCCAACAAAGTCTCTTTGCTCTTCAACTGTTCCAAGCTAGTTATTCGCTGCCAATAAATCAATGGAAACTAATATTTTCAATTGAAAATAACTGCATCAATTTGATCTCCATTTCACCATAGCCCCAAGATGAAGGATAAGTATGGCACGTTGCGAGAACCTAGGATAACGAGGGATATTGTGAGCATAGTCCAAAAGAAAAAGGAAGCATTCATAAGATCTAGTAGGCTGAGAATAGACAAAGCCCTTGAAGAATATAAAGAACATAGAAACAAACTTAGGCAAGGAGTTAGGAGGGCTAAAAGGGGTCATGAAAAGTCCTTGGCAAACAGGATTAAGGAGAATTCCAAGGCATTTTGGATAGATGTAAAGAGCAAGAGGATAGCCAGGGAAAGGATTGGCCCACTCAAGGACAGAGAAGGGAATCCATGCGTGGAGCCAGAGAAAATGTGCAAGGTACTAAATGAATACTTTGAACAGCATTCATCAAAGAGAAGGCCTTGGTGGATGATGTGGCTGGCGAAGGGTATGTAAATATTCTGGGTCATGTCAATATCAAAAAGGTGTTGGGCATCTTAAAAAGCATCAAGGTAGATAAGTCCCCAGGGTCTGAAAGAATATAACCCAGAAATGGAAGGAGGGAGGGGAGGAAATTGCTGGGGCCTTGACAGAAATCTTTGTAAGCTCATTGGCTACAGGTGAGGGCCCAGAGGACTGCAGAATAGCCAATGTTGTTCCATTGTTTAAGAAGGGTAGCAAGGATAATCCAGGAAATTACAGGCCGGTGAGCCTTACGTCAGTGATAGGGAAATTATTGGAGAAGATTCTTAGGGACAGAATTTACTCACAATTGGAAACAAATAGAATATTTAGCGAGGCAGCATGTTCTGTGAAGGGGAGGTCTTGTCTCATTAACTTGATAAAGAGTTTTTTGAGGAACTGACAAGATGATTGATGAGGGGAGGGTGGTGGATGTTGTCTCCATGGACTTCAGTAAAGCCTTTGACAAGGTCCCTCATGGCAGACTGGTACAAAAGGTGAAGACACATGGGATCAGAGGTGAGCTGACAAGATGGATACAGAACTGGCTCGGTCATAGAAGTCTCGGTAGCGGTGGAAAGATAATTTTCTAAATGGAGGGCTGTGACTAATGGTGTTCTGCAGGGATCAGTGCTGGGACCTATGTTGTTCGTAGTATATATAAATGATTTGGAGGAAAATGTAACTGGTCTGATTACTATGTTTGTGGATGACACAAAGATTGATGGAGTTGCGGATAGTGAAGAGATTTGCCAGAGGAGACAGCAGGATATAGATCGGTCAGAGACTTGGGCAGAGAGATGGCAGATGGAGTTTAATCCGGACAAATGTGAGATAATGCATTTTGGAAGGTCTAATACAGGTGGGAAATACACAGTAAATGGCAGAACCCTTAAAAGTATTGACAGGCAAAGATCTAGACGTACAGGTCCACAGATCATGAAAGTGACAACACAGGTGGAGAAGTTAGTCAGGAAGGCACACGGCATGCTTGCCTTAGTCGGTCAGGGCACAGGGTATAAAAATTGGCAAGTCATGTTGCAGCTGTATAGAACCTTAGTTCGGCCACATTTGCAATATTGGGTACAATTCTGGTCGCCACACTACGAGAAGGCTGTGGAGGCTTTGGAGGGGATACAGTTCTGGTCCGGTCCATAAAAGGTGAAGGGGGACCTTGCTCTTCCCTTCCCCACGGATCGTCTTCAAAAAAATTCCCGTTGGGGCTCCTCTAAAGAGCCCGAAAGTCCGTAATAGCGGGAGCTGCCGAGTCGTGCGGCTTAGCTCCGCATAGCCGCAACCGAAAGTCGCTTGGAGAGGGTACAGAAGAGGTTTACCAGGATGTCGCCTGGTATGGAGGGCATTAGCTATGAGGAGAGGTTGGATAAACTTGGATTGTTTTCACCGGAACGACGGAGGTTGAGGCGCGACCCTGGAAGTGCAGAAGGTTTTAGTTTAGACATCTGGGGCTGGTTTAACACACTGGGCTAAAATCGCTGGCTTTTAAAGCAGACCAAGGCAGGCCAGCAGCACGGTTCAATTCCCGTACCAGCCTCCCCGAACAGGCGCCGGAATGTGGCGACTAGGGGCTTTTCACAGTAACTTCATTTGAAGCCTACTTGTGACAATAAGCGATTTTCATTTTCATTTCATGCAATATAACCAGTACAGGCTTTGCAGTCTGAAGGGCCTGTTCCTGTGCTGTGCTGTTCTTTGTTCATCTCTTTCTGACACATCATTTTCACCAGCTCTCCTGAAAAGACCACTCACCAAGACAATGCACATGTTCCAGGGTTGTGCAGTTGGAAATAAAATATTCTCGTGGACACTGCACTGTCTTACATTTGGTAGTTTCTTTGCAGCGATACTCAGTGGGTGGCAGCTGCCAACAGAACCGGCAGATCATCGTAATCTGGAATGTTTTCTGTTCCATCTTATTTTCATCCTGAGTATGAAATGAGCAAGATGCAAAAACATAAATAAGGGGAGAGAAGTGAATGATTATATAAAAGTTCCGATGAAGGTTGTTATGCCGAGTAGTTATGACTGCAAATTTATGAAGAACATGTAAAAAGCCAAATGAAAATGGACAATTTACCGTGAAACAGGCTTTCCGGTGACCTTTCCCTTTTCACTGCAAACACATGAAACTGCCTCCGGCTTGAAGTAGCCTGTATGATCCGGGCAGGAAAACATAACTAACGTTTACCAGGATGCTGCCTGGTTTGCAGGATAGGTCTTATGATGAAAGGTTGAGGGAGCTAGGGCTTTTCTCTTTGGAGCGGAGGAGGATGAGAGGCGACTTAATAGAGGTTTATAAGATAATGAGGGGGATAGATAGAGTGGACGTTCAGAGACTATTTCCTCGGGTGGATGTAGTTGTTACAAGGGGGCATAACTAAGATTCAGGGTGGGAGATAAAGGAGGGATGTCCGAGGTAGGTGCTTTACTCAGAGAGTGGTTGGGGAGTGGAATGGACTGCCTGCTGTGATAGTGGAGTCGGACACTTTAGGAACTTTCAAGCGGTTATTGGATAGGCACATGGAGCACACCAGAATAACAGGGAGTGGGATAGCTTGATCTTGGTTTCGGACAATGCTCGGCACAACATAGAGGGCCGAAGGGCCTGTTCTGTGCTGTAATGTTCTATGTTCTGGACAGTCCATCTGCAGTGGCGAGATTTGAATCTGGTTTCCAGAGGCTTTTCCTGGGTCTCTGGATTATTAGTCCAGTGACAATACCACCTCCGGCTAAGAGAATATTGTTATATTTAGAAGGTTCTCTGGGGTGTAGATAATTTGAGGGATTGAGTTTAGTCCTAGTTAAGCAGGTCATGGGACCTCAGTGGGAGGAGACTGGACAACACCTTGTGTTTGGGATACACATGATGTAAATAATGGGAAGATCACGGTCAGTCTGTTGATTTGCCATCGGATTTTAAGTTGAATAGAAATGTCTGACAAGACAGAAGGATTTTCAGGAAAGGGATTCTCTCCAAAGGTCTGCAGAGAGAAGCTAAGTAACCCTGATGGTTAATTCTATTTACAAGTGGCTTCTGAACTGTATTGAGTTGCTTACTTGGAATACACAGTGACAGGTGCTGGTAGTGAGTTAAAGTTTTATTTTCCTTTGAATTAAGAACTGTTTTAACTGTTAATTGTAAAGCTATTTCATTGTTAATGTGGTTAATTCAGTGTTGAAATTAAAGTTTGTTTTACCACAGAAGATACCTATTAATCAGTGTTATTACTCCTGCGGTTTACAAGTCTTCCCTCAGTTTTACAAATTTTAAATTGTTGGGATTCTCGCATGGGATCCGAAAAATATATAGATTGAAATTCCCCATGATTACTGTGTTACCCTCGTTCAATGCACCTCCAATTTCCTGACTTATACTGTGATTATGTTACTGCTGTTGGTCGCCTATAAACAACTCCCACCAATGTTTGCTGCCCCTTGCAGTTTCTTTGTTCCACCCAAACTGATTGTGTCTTAGGCTTCCAGGATGAATCTGGAGCAGCAAATGTTTTCAAGAGCAAAGTGAATCCCAAAAACACCAGATATGATAGATGGACGGGTAAACCAGTCATGTGGCAGATACATTCATGTCTGTAGAGCAAAAATGAGTGCCGTATGTAATTAACATTAGCAATTAGTATGTATATTGTATTTTACATCTGTTGCAGTAATGTTTTTACAATATCTGAGTTCAGGTATATATATCTGTTGCTGTAATATTATTAAAGAATCTAAGTTACGTTTCCCAGACACTATGGCTGCAGAAGATGCAATGAAGATGTCATAAAAGTGAGATCATCATTCATTCCAACCATGTATATGATTATTATTATATTGTTTACCTATAGAAAGAAGGCATCCCGGGGTTTAGATAATTAAAGACAATGTTTAAGCTGAAGTAGATAATAGGACTTTTGTGGGATGAAGATGATGTAATTAATGGGAGAGCCAGGTCTGTAGGGAGCAGCTGTAGTTTAGGTTGGCTGGAAGCTTTTGCAGAAGGTGGTCAGATTCAGCATTAATTTGACAAACAATGATCTGCAGGTTGTTTCCTTTCTCTCTCTTCCAGCAATCTTTCAAAGAACTCAGTCCAGAGAACAGCAAGTAATTCTGTGCTTGCTAACTTTAATTTAGACGTGTTTTTTAACCTGTGGTGGGTTTTGCTCGATAGATAAGGTATCAGCCAGAAGGTAGTGTTTCCTTTTATTTTATTGTTAAGTTGGTATCTGGTAATTGTAAGCAATATTTCTGTGACATTTAATATTGTATTGATAATAAAGTTTATTTAATATACCACATTCCTGTTTGTGTGTGGAATTACTCCTGGAGCAAAATGTCCTTTCCTCACAGTTTATCTTACAAATTAAAAAGTTGTTGGGGTTCTTGTCTGGTATCCTAGTCAATGTTGGAGTCGGGTCTGGGATCATAATCCATACCAGGGAAAACTGACTCTTATGGGAAATAGTGGCAATTTGTCTAAAGAGAACAGGAAAGGTGGAGATGAAGGAGAGACTCAACAAATCAACATTCAGAAAGATATCAGGCACAATACCACCAGCTTCTATTCACTGACTGGTCTAAGTAGTCCCGCCACCTCTCCATTGCAGAATTGATAACAGAGCCTCAAACCCTCTCTGCACCGCCCAATGGAGCTCTACACATTGCTACACCTCTGCCAGGATTCAAATACCTATCTTTTGACCCACAGTCATCACCCCTAATTCTTCTGCTGGTACTCTTGTTTGTTCAGTATGAAACAGCTCATAATGTTTACTATATTAAATATGCTATATAATATACAACTAAATGTGATGCCCCCATTCAAAAAAGAGGCAAAAAGTAGGAAACTATTGACCGGCTAGTCGGTGGGTTTGTAATGAATATTGATGGTCAGTCTATCACCGAAAATAGAGACAAGAGATCAAAGAATAGAAGGGAAGTGTTAAAGATGGACCACGTGAAGGTGAGAGGTGGAAATTGGAGGTAAATGTGACAAATTCTTCCAGGTCCAGATGCGAGCATGAAGCGACACCAATACTGTCA